>NW_020837956.1:33814027-33930481 GCF_003676395.1 Aethalodelphis obliquidens
ATATGGTTGGTTAGCATCCTCACTCAAGTATCTCCTTTAAATTAGATTCATGAGTGTTAAGCTCTTGAATATCCACAAATGCCCTTCTTTTTCTCTGGTAAGATATTGACAGCTTTGTTGGGTATAACATTCCTGTGTCGCAGTCATTTTCTTTTGATGTTATTCCACCACCCTCTAGCTTCTGATGTTTCAAATGAAATTTAATACTACTCTGATCTTTTCTTTTTTTAAGAAACTGTTTCTCTCATCTTGAGTTTATAAGATTTTCTCTTTATCTTTGAGTTTTTTTGTTTTTTTCTTTTTTTAATGGTTGGCTCCAAGACCCCTTACATGTGGTGTTACTGTTCTTTACCTGCTCACTGGAGCCCAAGTCTTTTGTTGGGATGCCTTGAGTAATGGTGGCTCTACAAATGGTGCAAGGTAAAGATGGCTGGCTGGCTGTCAACAGTAGGGTGCACTCATTGAGGTAACACCTCAGTGAGTAGGAGGACTCAGACATTGGCTCCTTGGAGACCAAGTGGATCAGGCAAAACCCCACACAATCAGTGTGGTTCTTTCACTTTGTAGATCAGACTCTTTCTAGAAGATAAATATAGATAGAAAAGATATAGATACAGATATAGATATAGGTAGGCATTATGTTTTTTTTCTCTTGATACTGGACTTCTCTTAATGCAGCCTCTAGTCCCTGCACTGGCCACAAGAACTTTCTCCACCTCTGTGCTATTGAATTCCCCTGAAGCCAGAGTCTTCCTTCCCACCTAATTACCCACAGGGCCCAGAAACTACTTGACTCAGAAAAATGGGCTGAGCTGGAGTTGAAAGGGAAAGGGAAAAAAGATGCTTGTGAGTTACCATTTTTCTGGAATCTATTCCAGAAATTGTCTTTATGGTTATATATTGATATTTTTGGATATAACTCAGACCCACAGAAAAATGCTTAGGTTAATTGGATGAAAACAACCTTAGGAAATATAGTCAGAATGATTTATTATTTATCTTTTTGAAAAATACCAACTAGTTCCAAAATGAGCAAATATGTTTCTAACAAGCAAACACATTTTCAATTTATTCATATTGTGTCAAGATTTGACAAGACTTCCTATTTGGCAGAATAAGTTCAAATAATGTCAAAAGAAGGATTTTAGCCAGATTCTTATATTCTTATGAGATATCCTATTTATCCTTTTTTTGGCGGGGGGAGAAGTGAACATTTAAGTTCTAATCTCTTTGCAAAGGAAACTTTGTTTACCCTGTGAAGTACTTGTTGAACCGCCTCAAAATAATTCACACATTCAATTACTTATTTTGTCAGTATTTGGTTCATATTACAAAGTAATTAGTTGTTTGAGTATAAATCTCTCGATATATTTTTCTCCATGAACACCTGCTATATATGTTGTATTTCTGAATGTAGTCATTAACACCTGTAGGTGTTCAACACCTGTATGTTGACTTGAGTGTAATATTCAATCAGATGAAGATAGTTACGTGATACATTAGGGAGAACTCAATGATCAATTTTGTTAAGGGTCTTTATAGAGAATCCTTGTCACAAGGGTTGCTGCTTAATAAGGAAATTAAATTTAAGTCTTAACTCAGTATCAGTACATAGTCTACAGTTACTTGTAACAAAATTCCATATCATTCCCAGAATAAATGAACATATACTAAAATACAGGCTTTTCCTAATAAATAGAATCCTATTCTCAGCTGTAATCAACCTAGAAAACCGTGTTCAGGTTTATTTTATTACATAAAGTGCATCACAAAATCACTCAGTAGTAACTTAGCATGAATTTTCCAATAGCTTACATGTTAATTTGCTTCAGAGTTTACTATAAAGTAGAGCTACTGCTGTCATAAATCTCTGGAGTGTTTTCTTAACTTTTAATAAGGAAATGATTTCTCTTGTATAAGTCTGTGTGGGAAGCACTTTATAAAGGTAATGAAAAATTATTCACTAACTAGAAATTTCCCTAAATAAAATCTGGGCTGGTGTATACAGTACAGAATATGTTGCACTAGAAAAGTTTCAGCACAGGCAGGGTCTCCATTTGTCAGGAACAGACAGAAAGTTTTGCAACCTTGAGCATAAGTTTGGACCAGATAATTTTCATTGTTCATTCCAATGGTAAGATTCAGTGTATCTAGAATTATAAAAAACAACTTGCCTATATAACATCGAGGCCAATTATTTCAAAGAATATGATTATGAATTTAAATCAAATGGCAGATGTACAGCATATGTGGGTGACAAAATTATTTAGGTCAGGTGTACTGAGGTTTCTAAACTGATACTGAGTTTGTCCCAAGGGACACAATGCCATCTGTTACCTGTTAGATTAGTTATTTTTATTGTTGAACTCATTTGACTCTTCAAGTAGGTAGATAGATGATGTTAGTCTTCCTTTATAGAAATAAAGAACATGATATTGGTGGCTATCTCTTGGTTTTTAGAACTGTCATTAAGTAATAGTTTAGGCTGCAAATATGTAGGCCATAAAAGTCATTTTATTATTTTTAATTCTAAATTGGAGATAAATGTTGTATATGTGGCAAATATTTCTAATGCACTCCACAGTTAATGATTATTTCATTTTCTAGTATTGCCTCTCCAAACTGAGAGAGTACCTCATTTATGTCAAATAGCCCAATTATAGAGTTTAAAGTTAATTATAAAATCCTGGCTTTGGAATGATCAGATTAAACAGACACTAAGGACCAGAGGTTCCATTGCCACATGCTCTCCTAATTAGTTTGGGCATCTACAAGGCCTGTCAGTAGGCATACAAGCTAAACTGTGACCAGTCTTAGAGTTTTGTAAGGAAGGAGACAAGGAACTTAGATGTCCAGCATTCACAAGCATGTGCAATAGCTCAGGAAACCCCACTTCCAGCTTCTGCTTGGTTAGACCACCTGTGTGATAACAGTCCCAGATAAGGTCCCTACCGGAGCATTTGCAGTAGCCTGCAACTCAGGCCCTGCCCCAGTGAGGGCTAGGGTAGACTGCAGCCTCCACTGTACCAGAGTGAGCTATGCCTGCCTGCTAGTAAGGCCATCTCAATGCACAAGGGGCCTTGCCTAAAGAATAGAGAGCAGTACAGCCCACTGCTTGAAGACTTGGCTTCTGTACTGATCTCTGGGCAGAGGTATTATCCTGTGGTACTGAAGACTGCTCCTGCTAAGTAGGAAGCAGCACCTTGAGAAGTTGGTGGGGCAGAACGCCAAGGGTTAAGGTCATGAAAACATCCCACTGCTGTTGGAGGCTAACCTGCCCATTGGCAGCTGGAACTCTTCCTGAACATTATTTTTAAATTATTTCCAGGATTAGCACCAGATTAAGACCTGTCATCCCTTTAAAGCTAGTGCTTTATCCATGACTAATATTAGAAAGCCAATGTGATTATCCTTCTGGTCAATCAGGTGTAGAGCTATCTAATTGTGAAAGGTCCTTACAAGGGTGGCATGCATTATGATATAGAAAAAAAAAATTGTATTCCATGATTTATGTCATATTTTTGTGGACAGATAGGAACCAGATTAGCAATAACACATATAATAATTAGAATTGATTTACAATACTAGGGGAAACTCCAAGTCTACTCAGTTCCACATGAAGTGCAAATAAGCTCCTACAGCTTTGAATAAAATATATTCTAGGCCATGTGATAGGTATCTTTAATGATGTGTTTTATTTCGTTCTTGTACCAAATTGGTGAAGTAAGAGTAATTGTTAATATTTTAGAGAATGAGATTGAGGATTAGCATTAAGTTATCAGTTTTTAGAAAAGCAGGAAGTAATTTTTCTTTTTCCAACTACTCCATGATGATTCATTATTAAATCACTTTATGGTGTAAGACTTTTCTGGAGTATTTTTGCATTTTAATATGTAGCTGAAAATAAACCCGCAATTTGCACATAATGATTACCTATTTTGTCTCAGAGTTGAAAAAGTAGAGATAAAACATATTTTTCAGTGCTTTATTTAATAAATTACCATAATCTAGAGTTAAAGTAAAATAAAATAAATAAATAAAATAAATAGTATGTGAATCAAATCAAATATTCAACTGAAATACAGTGTGAGAGATATATACATATTCACAGTGGCATACAGAGGGGAAACAGGTAGCATCTTAAATTATGTCAGATGAAAAATAACTATTTTTATATCTGTATTAGGCTTACCTTTTTTTTATAATCACATTCCTGAATGTCTGTCATAAAGATGAAATAAATTATGCTTCCAGTAAAATCACTGTTGGGCTTGAAAATGGCTAAGAGCTATCATATATCTATAATTCTAAGTAAAATTGAAATGGATAAAAAACAACTATTCTTTTTTTTTTTTACAGAGTATAAAATATGCTTACAGAATGCTTTTATTTAGTTTAAATTAATGTATGGATTCAAACATTATAAGAAATTATATCACAATAACCAACCAATCTTCTATTTATGATACTATGATAATGCACTTAAGAAATTGCACTTGAAAAGCTTTTCAGTTTTATCTCATTGGAGGTTTTTGCAAGTAAAGGAACTTCAATAATGTAATCAAAATGTATATATTTTAAGTTTAATGAAAGAATGGTTTGATGCAGAATAATCAACCTGTAGATCTCTGGGGCTCAAAAGTGACATCAATGACAACCACCAAAAAATGGAAGGAAACTGAAGCCCTGTATTTAACTTGTTCCATGTCAGAAGCCTCTTCTAATAGATGGACCTGATGAGGTGTTTAATAATATTGACCTAAATATACATTTCACAGTAGAAACTATTACTCTGTTCAAATAGTGTAGGATGGATAAAAGCAGCTCTTTTAATATTAAAGCAAATTATTCACATTCAAGTCATTATTTACATACAATAAAATTGCACCTTTTAAGTGAACAATTCAAAGACTTTTGAGAAATATGTACAGAATAGTGAGCACTACACTTAAGATATAGAACATTTTCATCATATCAAAAATTCCCTTGTACCCTTCTCTCTAGCCAGAGCCCTTAACAACCACTGACCTGTTTTTTCATCCCTATAGTTTTGCCTTTTTGAGAAAATAATATAAATGGAATCATATAACCTGAAGTTTTTGTGTCTGCCCTCACCCTTCACATTTTGAGATTTATCCATTCATTCTAAAACATTTGTAGATTATCCAGTAAATGCTATTTTGTAGCCTCTGGAAATAAATGACATATGATAGACCATTTACTTAAAGATCTGGCCTTGTTTTTATTTTCATTTATACAAAATGTCTATATTTTTATATAATTCATTGATGGGAAAGGATCCTCAAAAAATGTATTGGATATCTCATGAATCTCTATAGGCAAGTTTTAGGAAACAAAGTTTTCTTTCCTTCATCTTGAATACTCTGACCAAATAATGTCTGTAATGTATAAATTGAATGAAAGACTTGAAGCTATGTTTTTAATTCCCATTCAAATAAATCAACCTTATCAATCTACACTGATATGTAGTAGAACTATAGAAATTTAAAGAAAACTAATTTTCAGTGTTTACTACCACATAAGTAATTGAATGTTTTTATTAGAGTTTATATAGCTCAAAGTTAAGACCTGAATTTATGTTAAGGTAAATTAAAATGTAAACCAACAAAATGTAATTTGAGAGTCCCTATGGTCTACCACACATATTTCCTCCCCCATCACCCAAAGGCATCCCCAGGAGATGTCTTTAGGCAAAGAAGATCTCCTCTACTATGAGCCAGGTCTCAGAATATGTGAATTCTACTATCTATTTTCTACTATCTATTTTACTCTTTTGGATCTCTATTCTTGAAGATATCTTTAGAAATAAAAGTCATCTTAGAAAATACTGTGTGCAAAACTGATATGTACTGCAGTGTATATACACTAAGAGACTCATAGGGAGTTATATCAACAAGGAGAACAGACAGTAAAGAGAGGAGTGGGAAAAGGCTTTTTAGCGGAGACAATTAAACCAGGTCAGAAATTCTAACATGAGGCTCTATTAATATGTTTGGTCAGAGGATTCTTTGTTTTGTGTTCTTTATCTGTGTATGGTGGGAGGTTTAGAGGCATCTTTAATCTCTATTGCCAGTAGCAACCTCCCAGTTATGACAAACAAAATTATCCCCAGATATTTTCCTATGTCTTCTTGGTTGAAGTAATCACCTCTGGTTGTGAACCATTGATTCAAGCAAAGACACCAAAGTGATGTTTATTTTATGGCAACAAATATATGCATCTTTGTCTTTAAAACTTAAAGAAGCTAAAATATTTAGATAAAATCTATTATAAAAGGAGAACAATTTCACGCAGTTGCTGGTAGATTTCATTTTGCTTTTTCTCCAATTATTAAATATCTTCTAAGTGACAGGGACTTACAGCCTTTTTATTAATGGGCAAGTCATCTAAATGAGATATGTAGACAGAGAGAAGAGCACTAATAGTGGTTTTATGATAGTGTCTGCACAAATCCATTTCTCTTGATTGAATTTGTGTCATTATCTTAACATTTATATCCCAGGGGATGAATGTGTGTGTGTGTGTGTGTGTGTGTGTGTCTGTGTGTGTGTGTGTGTGTATGTATGTAAATAATCAGTTCCAGGAAGGACACATCAAAGCTCTGGCATTACTGACTGTGACTAAATAATATGTTCACCGTGTCACTCGATAAGTTCTCAAATGCTATTTCTCTCCCTGTGTATTAAAATTAATGATTTTTCTGAAACTCCTGAAGCCATTCATAATGGGAATTATATTTAGCTTGGTTTTAAATCTCTGGTGACATACATCCAATCAAGTGATTCCTCTAGGCTTTTGGACTAAATAGTCTAAGTATCAAATAAATTCATAATTTTTAAAAAAGTACACTAATTATCTACTGCCTCATGATCATTATATCTGGAGCAGACCAGAAACTTTTAGATAGATAAGAAACTGTGTCATCCATTTCCAACATGTAAAGAGCTGTAGGTTCTCACCCTATGCTTATAGCAAGAAAAAAGCTGAATAAATTGAAAATCAGTGAATTTCCTCTACCCATCAGAGAATTCAGGTTGCAGGGTAAATTGGCACACTAAAATCTGGAGATACAGGCAAATACAGAGAATCCCCAAAGAGATCAGATTAGCTAGGACAGAAACTGCTGGAGCCATAAACTGGCAGGAATATTTAAATGGTAGTTTGATGACAGTGGACTAGCTTGAGAGTAAGAAAATTCTGGGAGCATACAGTCTTAGGGAAATTCGTGCACTTTTATGAGTTTTGTTTCTAGGACTCCATAAAGTTCTCTTAGTGCAGGATGAGAAAAATCACTCTGTGTCATTGGCAGGGGGCATGAAGAAGTAAAAATGTGAGATATGCCTAGTGTGTTTTCCTAACAAACACATATTCTTTAGAGTAAAAAGCATTGCCAAAACCTATCTCCTTTATGCTCAAGGGTCATATCTAAACTAGCCCCTTCTAGCAATCCAGTAGGAAAGGAGAAAACAGCAACAACAATAACAACTTGAAACACTTTGAAAATCATAGCCCATGAACATAGGCCCATGAAAAGACTGAGATTTAATAGTAAGATTATGAATTCTTCTCCCACTCCTTACCACCATATCTATAGGGCTTCAGTAAAATTGCAGTGGATTATAGCTGAAAGAGCAGCAATGCTCAGACTCAACTTAAGAAAGAGTTCTTAGAAAAATCCAAAGAAAATAGGGGAGAATAAAGCAAAGATAACAAAGTAATTTGAAATCCCAATATCTTCTTTAACAAAAAAATATAAATATAGACCAATTCAGAGCCAGATTAACATAAAATCTCAGTCTAAGGTGTATTACCTGATACAATATGTTCAGCTTTCAACAAAAAAATTACAGTCTGAAAAGACAAAGCAAACATCAGAACCAGACTCAGATATGGTACATATTTGGAACTTTCAGACAATGAATTTAAAATAAGTATGATTAATATGTTATGTACATTAATGGAAAATTTGACAAAAAACAAGGTCAGGTGGATAATGTAAGCAGATAGCTGGAAATTCCAAGAAAAACTGCTAGAAATTAAAAATGATGTAACAGAAATGAAGAATGTCTTTGCAAAGCCTAGTAATAGAATGGACATGACTGAAGAAAGAATCAGCAACCTTGAAGATACGTCAACAAAAACTTTCTCAAATGAAATACAAAGGTAAAAAAGAAAGGATTAAAAGAATGAAAGAAAAAAAAAAAGATATGTAAGAACCGTGTGAAAATTCCAAAACGTTTAACATACAAGTAATTGGAATATCAAAAAGAAAATAATGAGAGATTGGAATTGAAAAAATATTTGAAGAAATGATGGCATACATCAAACCACAGAACCAAGAGGCTCAGAGAACACAAAGCAGCATAAATACAGAAAAATAAAGCCTACATTTAAGCTTATTATATTGAAACTGTACAAAGATAAATACAAAATCTTTTTTAAGAAGTGTAAAAAAACCCTACCAATGGAGGAACAAGGATAAAAGCTACAGCTGACTAACACACTTGCTGTGAGAAATCATGCAAGGAAGAAGACAGTGAAGTGAAATATTTAAAGTAATGGAAGAAAGTAAACACAAATCTAGAATTTTATATTCAGCAAAATTATCTAGCAATAATGAAGGAGAAATAAAGACTTTCTCAGACCACAATGAAAAAAAAATGGAATTCATAACCAGCAGATATTCTCCACAAGACATGTTAATAAAAGTTCTTCAGGGAGAAGGAAAATTATGTAGTCACAAACTCTGATCTACATAAAAAAAGAAAAAGTCTTGGAGTATTAAAGTTCAAATAAAATATTTTTATTATTATTCATTCATCTAATATCTAGAGTTTGTTCAAAATAATAATAGTAACAATGCATTGCATGATTACAGCATATGGATAAGTGAGTGAATAAAAATCATTTAGAGATGGAACAGAGGAATTAGGGGTACTCTGTACAAACGTACATGCACTACATGTGAAATAGTGTAGAATTACTTGAAAATAGAATTCAACAAGTTGTAAGTGTAGTGCAAACTCTAGGGCAACCAACAGGTTTGGTTTTTTTTTAAATAGTTAAAGTCGATATGCTAAGAAAATTGAATTATATAAAATTCTCAATTAAGAAAAAACAAAAACAAGTACAATAAAAAAACCAGAAGTGTGGAATATACTAATCAAACTAAATCATAATCACTTTAAATGTGAATGGTCTACATACACCAATTAAAAAACAAAGATTTTCAGAGTGGATAAAAAGCAAGATCCAGCTGTATGTTGTCTACAAGAAACGCACTTTAAATATACAGACAGAGATAGGGTAAAATAAAGAGAGGGAGAAACAAACACCATACTAACACCAATCAAAGAAAGTGGAGTAGCTATATTAATTTCAAATGAAGCAGACTTCAGTAAAAGAAAAGATATTAAATAAGGAGGGAATATTCCATAATGTTAAAGGAATCAATCCTCCCCAAAGATATTATAGTTCTTAATATGTATGTATGTAACAACAGGGCATCAAAATGCATGAGGCAAAAACTGATAGAACTGCAAACAGAAATAGACAAATTCATGATTATATTTGAAGATTTCAACATACCTTTTCCAATAATTGGTAGATTTAACAGGCAGAAAATCAGTAATGATACATTTGACCTGAACAGCACTGTCAATCAATTTGATGATATGATATTTATAGAATACTCCATTCAGTAACAGCATTATACACATTCTTCTTAAGCTGACATAGATCATTCATGATGATAGTCCACCTTCTGGTCCAAAAACACATTTAAATAAATAAGACATATTAAAAATAACAAAAATTATATAAAGCACATTTTTAGATTACAACAGAATTATACATAAATAATTGGAAGATAGTGAAAATCCCAACATATATTGAAATGAAGCAACATACTTATAAATAAAAATGGGTGAAAGATGAATTCACGAGACAAATTAAGACATATTTTGAGCTAAATGAAGATGAAAACATAATTTATCAAAATGTTTGTTATACAGAGAAAGCAGTGCTTCAAGGGAAATTTATACAATTAAATGCATATATTAGAAAAGAAGAAAAGTCTAATTAATATTATAAGTATTTGCCCTTGGAACTTAGAAGAAGAACAATGTTAACCTAAAGTAGAAGAAAAGAAAAAATAAAATTAGAGCAGATATCTGTGTAATTGAAAATGAGAAAATTAATTAATCCAAAAACTGGTTCTTTGAAAGTATTAATTAAGTTGACATTAAATTGACAGGTTAACCAATAAAAAATGTAGAAGATGCAAATGACCAGTATCTGAAGTGAAAGCAGGACCTTTACTACTTATCCCACAGATATTATTAAAAGGGACAATGAAGGGATATTAAGAACAATTCTATGTACACAGATTTGATAACTAATGTGAAATGAACTAATTCTTTATGAGACAGAAACTACTAGACTCACAAATCATCATCATCATCACCATCATCACCATCATCATTCTTACTAGGTTTATTTAAAAAAAAAACTAGGCTTATAAAAAAGTATCAATAATAACCTTTCAACAAGGAAAGCTCAAGGACCACATGGTTAAACTGGTGAATTCTACTACACATTTAAGGAAAAAATGATGCCAATTTTCTACAATCTCTTCTAGAAAATTGAAGTACTGAAAATATTCAAAACTTATTTTATGAGACCAGCATTACCCTAATACCAAAGCCAGATTATGACAATACAAGAAAGAGAGACACACAAATATCTCTTACAGATACAACCTTCAACAAAATATTAGCAATTTGAGCCTCAGTAAAGTATAGAAATAATTACACACCATGGCCAAGTGGGATATATACCAGGTATGTAAGGGTGGCTCAACATTTGAAAATCAATTAATGTTATCCATCATATCAACAGACTAAGAAATGTATATATATCAATAGACACAGGAAAAGCATTTGTCAAAATCCAACAACAATTCATGATGGGAATAGAGGGGACCTTTGTCAACTTGATAAAGAATATCTATAAAAAAGTGGACAACAAGGGTCCACTTCAGCGTCCACAGATGGTGAGCCTATAAAAGATTTGTGGATGGGTGTCTGCTACCACTTTTAAATAGTTGAAGACTATGGCAGAGTCTTATGCTTTTTAAATTACTTATTGAATTTTACATAAGAATGTGCCACTGAAATGTATTCAATATTTAATTAATAAATGTAGCACCATTTTTCAGAGGAGTTGTCATAAAAGGATTTTTTTTTTAGATTTAAAATATACTTGGAAAAGCTGAGAGGCCAGAGTTGTGGAAATAGAATTTACATATATATTTAAATCAATGACTAAGACATGGGTTGTTTTGTTAAGAGTGAAAGTGATCCCATAAATAAAACTATTGAGAAATAGAGTAAACTATTCTAGGAGATGGTGGAAAGCAGCAACAGTGAAGGGGAGGGTGACAAATTTGCTGATATCAGATTTCATATGGGTGGATTGAGGCAAAGAAAAAGCGAGGAGGAAGAAATTGGGAAACAGCCACGTGGCATAAGAGGACAGTTTGCAGGATGGGGGAGGTAGGGATGAGGAGATATAAACAGCAATCAGTTGAGAGTCTGACAGGGAAAGCAGTGTCCTCGGAAAAGCCGCCATTCTTTAGAGCAGAAACTAAAGAATATTCTTTTTAAAATCTGCTACCCATATCTTGCCCCACCCCGCTTCCCTCTCCCCACTGGTAACCACTAGTTTGTTCTCTATATCTGTGAGTCTGTTTCTGTTTTGCTATGGTCATTTGTTTGTTTTATTTTTTCGATTCCACACATAAGTGATAACATAGAGTATCTGCCTTTCTGTCTCTCACTTATTTCACTAAGCATAATACCCTCTAGGTCCATACATGTTGTTGCAAATGGCAGAATTTCATTCTTTTTTATGGCTGAGTAATATTCCATGGCTGTGTGTGTGTGTGTGTGTGTGTGTGTGTGTGTGTGTGTGTGTATGTGTGTGTGTGTGTGTGTATCATCTTTTTTATCCATTCAACTGTTAATGGACAGTTAGGTTGCTTCCATATCTTGGCTATTGTAAATAATGCTGCTATGAACACTAAGGTGCATGTATCTTTCAAATTAGTGTGTTCGTTTTCTTCAAATATATACCCAGAACTGGAACTGCTGGATCATATGGTAGATCTATTTTTAGTTTTTTGAGGAACCTCCATACTGTTTTCCATAGTGGCTACATCAATTTACAGTTCCACCAAAAGTGTGCTAGGGTAGTACCCTTTTATCCACATCCTTAACAACAATTGTTATTTGTAGACATTTTGGTAATAGCCATTCTGACACATGTGAGATTATATCTCATAGTGGTTTTTATTTGCATTTCTCTGATGATTAGGGATGTGGAGTTTTCATGTGCCTGTTGGCCATCTGTAAATAATGTCTCCTTTGGAAAAATAGCTATTCAGTTCTTCTGCTCATTTTTTTTTTTTTTAAATATTGGTTTTTTGTGAACTTTTCACATACTTTGGATATTAATCCCTTGTAGGTCATATCATTTGCAAACATTTTCTCCCATTCAGTAGGCCGTCTTTTCCTTTGTCAGTGGTTTCCTTTGTTTTGCAAAAGCTTTTAAGTTTAATTGGGTCATTTGTTTACTTTTGCCTTTGTTTTCTTTGTCATAGGAGACAGATCCAAAAAAATGTTGCTACTATTTATGTCAAAGATTGTTCTGCCTATGTTTTCTTCTAGGAGTTTTATGGTTTCAGGTCTTACATTTAGGTCTTTAATCATTTTGAGTTTAATTTGGTATATAGTGTGATCAAATATCTTAATTCCATTCTTTTACATGTAGGTGTCCAGTTTTCCTAGCACAACTTATTGAAGAGACTGTCTTTCCTCCATTGTGTATTCTTGCCTCCTTTGTCATAGATTAATTAAATGTAGTTGTGTGAGTTTTTTTCTGGGCTCTCTATTCTGTTTTTCATGCCAGTACCATGCTGTTTTGATTACTGTAGCTTTGCAGTATAGTCTGAAATCAGGGCACATGAAACCTCTAGCTTCGTTCTTTTTTCTCTCAAGATTGCTTTGACAATTAGGAGTCTTTTGTGGTTCTGTATAAATTTTAGAATTATTCGTTTTACTTCTGTGAAAAATGTCATCAGTATTTTGATGGGGATTGCATTAAATTTGTAGATCACTTTGGGTAATACGGGCATTTTAACATAAAAATTTTTCTTAAATTGAAGACTGATGTAACATTTTTTTCAAACCTAAATCAAAAAATTAACTGACTTATAAGTGTTCTGAGGAATGGCCATAAATCTTGAAAAAGGTGAGAAAAGGAACTAAGGACATCAGGAGCCTTATAAGGGCTCAAGTGTGTGAGTGAATGGTGATCTGGGATCTGGATACTGTTTTGGTGACTGAACAAGGTAAAAAGGGGAGAATGAGGTTGAACCTAATGGCTTCAGGGTGGACAATGGTGGTGAGGCTAAGAATGATAGGGGTTAGGGAGGGTGAGTTTTCTCTATCTCAGACTTTATCTCTGATAAATATAAACTGTGACTATAACCTATGTTTCCCAGTTAAGTCTTCCAAAAGGACTGTATCTTATTCTCAGAAAGTAAGTTTTCACATCGGCACAAGAGATGGAATATATCATGTATGCCAAGTTCTGATAAATAACCTTATCAAAAACTGTGCCATCTTCCTAGATAATGATGTTTTGAAAGAACAGAGGAGGTTCTACCATACATCTGCGCGCACACACACACACACACACACACACACACACACACACACAGAAAACTTAAGGTACACTAAAGAATAGTATCATTTAACTATTTAAACCAAAATTCCTAATTTAAAAAATGTGGAAATTGAGATTGAGTGACATAACCAATTTTAAAAAAGCTAATTTTTCAAGTACTTAAAATTAAGCAGAAGAATATGTTTCTCTATTGGATTGTGCCCAATTTTCCATTCTATGCAAAGTATGTGATACAATTATGCGGTTACGTGCTTAGATCTATAATTAAAAAAACACATCTTACATTTTAAAATCAAGTAACAATTAAGCCATGAATTTCATGCTAGTATTAGCTCTAGCATAATTGCCAGCCAATTTTCAGACCATAAATAACCCTACAATTACTTAATGCTTTTTTATGTTCTATAGTCTACATGGCAACGATTACATTATTACAGAATAATTACATGAATTACTTTATTTGTAATTGCCACACAAGACATTCCAGCTCTTTATTCCAAGCCCAAAGACTAAGTACAGTATGCATAGTGCTGAGTATTTGATTCATTATCAGAGAATTACAGACTATTAAACCTTCATGTTTTATCGTACATTTGAAGATACACATATATGAGCCTCTGTGGGTCATTTGCAAATGTTTTGTTAATGCTTTAAAACATACTTGGTAAAATAGGAAAAAGAAAATTTCTTAATCCATTGTATTATGATTTTCCTCTATGTGCCCCTTTGAAAGAAGCCTCTATAAAAACATAAAATGGCATGAATATGGTTGTAAGAATACAATAATTAGAGACTTTGTATTACAAAGAAGAGGCTCCAAACAGTACATTTAAATGCTAAATACAGGGCTTCCCTGATGGCGCAGTGGTTAAGAATCCACCTGCCAGTGCAGGGGACACAGGTTCGAGCCCTGGTCCAGGAAGATCCCACATGCCGCAGAGCAACTAAGCCTGTGTGCCACAACTACTGAGCCCGTGCACCACAACTACTGAAGCCCATGCGCCTAAGGCCCGTGCTCCACAAGAAGAGAAGCCACTGCAATGAGAAGCTTGTGCACCGCAACCAAGAGTAGCCCCTGCTCGCCACAACTAGGGAAAGACCGCACGCAGCAGTGAAGACTCAATGTAGCCAAAAATAAAATCAATTAATTTAAAAAATTGTTTAAAATTGTTTTTAAAAATTAATGCTAAATACAGTATAACTGCATTTAAAGAATTATTCAATAAACTAATTTCATTATAACTTAAGGATGCTTAAATAAAGCTAAATATCATAATTTGAGGATTAAATTCTTCCAGAACAATGAGCTTAATTTTCATGACTTTTGGAAATCAATTGCCTCAATTAAATTGGAGATATAATCAAATGACTAAGGCACAATTGAAAGAGCTGCCATTTTTACCTTTCCTGAGCAGGTGTCATTAATTCCTTTACTTATAGCACACCTTTAAGGAGAGAATCATTTGATCAAATGTTCATTTACCATCCAGTTTAGGTATCTGTATGTATAAAATTTTGTGATCAATGAAGAAATAAAATGGGATTCATCCCAGCTTTGTTGGTTTTTTTTTAATCATTCAAGAAGAAGCCACAATTTCAAAAATTGTTAGATACACTACAACTTACTCTTTTGAGGCTTCAAAAAGAACCTACACTTCCAGACAAATACATCATTTGTTTCCTCATAGTATTTACAACTACATTGCTATGTTTCTTGAGGACCCAGATTGCCTTCTTTCCATACACTCTCCTGCATCATGACCAATTTGATTCTTTACTTTTTTTGCGGTACATGGGCCTCTCACTGTTGTGGCCTCTCCCGTTGCGGAGCACAGGCTCCAGACACGCAAGCTGAGCGGCCATGGCTCACGGACCCAGCCACTCCGCGGCATGTGGGATCTTCCCGGACTGGGGTACGAGCCCATGTCCCCTGCATCGGCAGGCAGACTCTCAAACACTGCGCCACCAGGGAAGCCCTGATTCCTTACTTTTGATTCCTCTCTCATCAACCTCTTCCACTTCCTTCTCCTCTTGCACAGAGTGTGAATTTTTCCCTTATTGTTTGCAATCAGTTTATCCTGAAATTTGATTTTCTCAGTATCTGCTACCTAATTGTGGATTCTTCAAAAGCTATATAGGTTTCTGAAACTGGCACCCACAGACATCTGGCTTTGTGAAAACAGAGGGGATTTTCTTAGCTTTCCGCTGAGTGATTCTGATGACCTTGGGGGTATAGACTTCTATGCTTTTTTCCCATTATGATTCTGTTTTGCCTTATTGACTTGGTCTCCAAAGAGTTCAGCAGCTCGTATCCGCTGGACAGGATTTGAGATTAGATGTGTGGACCCTATTGCTAAAACCCTGGTACTGGTTCATTACTCTCAAATACTGTTGCAGACCCTACCTCAATTGGTGGCTATGGAATTTCTTCTTCTGTGGGAAGGCAGTTTCTATGGCTATCTGACAGTGAAAAGGAGAATGCAGAATTGAGATATTGGCAGAAAGCAACAGATTACTCTTTATAGAGAAAGCCTTTGCCCCAAGTAAGGATCTTATTAGATTATGAATTTTCTTCCAAGATTTGGAGAAATTTTTATTTTGAGACATTTAGATTAAAAAATGCACAGATATAGGAATTCCCTGGCGGTCCAGTGGTTAGGACTCTGTGCTTTCACTGCCATAGGCCCTGGTGTGGTCAGAAAAACCCCACAGATATATTATAAGAATGCAAAGTTTACATTGATTTAGGTATAGAACATACACTTTCAAAGAACTCTTACTTTTGTTGCAGGGCACCCAAATGTATGATTCTAGGTCCTAGCACTAATATGCATTGTTTTCAGTGTCAGTGGAAATATTTAGAAAATTATAGCGATAAGAATAACTTAGATGTGAGGATACTTTGGTGACTTGAACATGCAGTGTTACATTGAGAACATCATAACCCCTCTCTGGTCCTCACATCCTGAACCTGTGAAGTTGTTGGAGAAGGTCATCAAGAGGATGTGACTACTGGTTTACCCACGAGCTGTACCTGGGTAATTGGAGGGTCTTCACCCTTTCCCCATCCTTAGAATGTACATTCAGCCCACTGGTCCCACAGTGGGAGCTGTTCCAAGGATGTAGCCTTGAGAGAGTAAGGTATTGTTGAGACCATCTGGACTGAATATGTGATTAAACCCAGTTAAGCCCTCTCTATAAACTTTTTTTTTTTTTTTGCGGTACGCGGGTCTCTCACTGCTGTGGCCTCTCCTGTTGCGGAGCACAGGCTCCGGACGCGCAGGCTCAGTGGCCATGGCTCACGGGCCCAGCCGCTCCGCGGCATGTGGGATCTTCCCGGACCGGGGCACGAACCCGTGTCCCCTGCATCGGCAGGCAGACTCTCAACCACTGCGCCACCAGGGAAGCCCCTCTCTATAAACTTTTAAGATTCTGGCAGGCAGGTGCAGAGAACTACTTGTCTTACAGCTGCCCAGGATAAGCCTGGTATGTAATTAAACCTGCCACCTACTGTCTGCAGTGGTGTCTGCCTCTTTCTTTGTTCTCTCTTTGCTCTCTATATACAGGGGCCAGTTTCAGATTTTACCCGGGCAGCTCCTGAGGATGTAAACCAACAGAAATGAGTAGCATAGCGTAACTTCTCAGCTTGATTCCAGCTCTGACAGCCTCTAGATATACTTCTGTTACAGTGGTGACATGGGACAGAAAATCTTACCAGCGAAAAGAATGGGCCTTGGGACATCTGGAATAAGATAGCTTCAGACAATCTGATGAGTAGATAACTGTGCTGCTTAATTTTATGTGTCAACTTGACTGAGCCGTGGTGCCGAGATATTTGGTCAAACGTTATTTTGGATGTTTCTGTGAGGTTGTTTTTGAATGAGATTCGTATTTAAATCAGTGGACTTTGATTAAAGCAAACTATTCTCCAAAATGAGTGGGCCTCTCATCCAATCAGTTGAAAACCTAAGTAGAACAAAAGGCTGACCTTTCCCAACAAGAGGGAACTCTGCCAGCAGATGGCCTTCAGAGTTCACCTGTGAAATCAGTCCTGCCAGCCTCCTCCATCAGATTTTAGACTCTGATATGTGTGTGTATATGTATATGTATATATATGTATATATACACACACATTTTATTGGTTATGTTTTTCTGGAGAACACTGACTAATACAATAAACCAATTTCAGTTCTCCATCAGGGTTGAGATTATGTGCAAACTGTTCACTAAGCTAGGATACAATGAAACAAAACAAAAACAGAAGTGTTACATGGATTGAGTGAGTGGTTTGGAAGAAATGCTGACTCTCAAAGTCTAGAGAAGTCTAGAGAAGCCACATATCAAGAAATGTGTGAGTCTTGGGCTTATTGTGACCCAGTCAGGTCCTGGAGCTTGTGCCTATAGACCCTTGGCTAACCCTAACCAAGGCAAGACACTCTTGGAGAGGTAGCCTAACCTGAATCTAACCATGAGGAGACATCAAACACACTTAAATTGGGGGACATTCTACAAAATAACTGGCATGTAATCTTGAAAGGTATCAGGGTCCAGAAAACTAAGGAAAAAAAGGAAACAGGAGGCTAAAAGAAACATGAAGGAGTTATATGCAATGCATGGTTTGAAATTGATTCATTTTCTTATAAAAATGACATCATTGGAACAACTGAAAAAATTTGAATGATGTCTGAGGAAGAAATGTTAGCAATGGTTCATTGTTGAGTTCATATTTTTGAAAGCTAAACTGAGAAGATATAATGAAAAGTTCTTGTTTGTAGGAAAATACATTAAAGTATTTAGTTCTAATGAGACATCATGTGGGTAGCCTATAATCAAATGGTTCATTTAACTTTTGCCATTTACCAATGGTACCTGCAACTTTTCAGTGTTTTTAATTGCTTAACAAAATAATTTTATTCTAAAAGAGAAACATATTTATAATACCATGAGACATAAAGAAAAATAAATAAAAAACTTTAACACTCCAAGATAGAAAGCATCTGCCCAACATCATGGAGTTCTAAACTAACTTTAAATAAATAGCTGAGTTCTCTCAGGTTAAACTCTTGGCCCATGCATTGCCGCCTGATGTAAAGAGAAACTATTTCTTCATGAAGAATTTCTGAACTTCCCTCTGACTGAATCTAATCATGTAGATACATTTCAAAATGTAATTTCTACTGATTATTTGGTTATTTTTATGACATAGCTTTCCTCTAGTAAAATCTGGGTCGTAGAGTTTAAGGTTTAACAATGTACCCCTGAGTCCCTGTCAAATGCATTTTTTTCATGGGAAAAATAGAAAATGGCACCAAGCACAGATCATTTAACCATTCAATTATTTTTGAAAGCACACATATAGTATATGGTTACAGAACAACAAATAACAAGAGTCCCTTCCCTGTAGTATCCTACATTCAGTATATTAGAGAGATTTATATGCAGGGAAGTGAAAAGTGCCATAATGGAGATGGGTAAAACATGCAAGGACAGCTGAAAGTAGAAACCGTAAATCTACCTGGTGAAAGAAATTAAAAGGTGGAGATATATGAGCTAGGTATTAAATGAGGATTCATCTGTAGATCTGAGAAACCTGAGTTCAGATTTCACCTCTGTACTTACTACTTACCTCATCTTAGAAAATTAATTTTATCTCACCGAAGCTCAGTCTAATTACTTGCAACACAAGGTTGAAGACCAATTACAATTGTTTTGAAGAATTTCTGAAATCAAACCTGTGAGGGTTCCTAACACAATATAGCCACCAAATTGATTATATCTTAATTTGAGGCTCCTGTGGAGGTGGGGGGAATGAAGCTTTTACAAAGTGTAAAGCTTGGAAAGAATATAGGTAAAGCAGAAAGCATTTACATAGCTGTCCTTAAACTAATGTAAATAAATATCTCTGTTGCAGATACTTGTACATATCTGAAGTCTTGATAATGAGCCACATCTCTAGACACTATAATTTCCTAGATGCGGGTCTGAATTTTCAAAAATTTCCCACAGGTAATTCTGATGTATAGTGATAATAATAGCTACATTTAAAAAAAAATCTACTTTATGCTAGAGGCTTTGCATGCATTATTAATAATTCTTACACTCATCCTATAAAATAGGCATATTTATCTCTATTTAAAACATAAAAAATACAGGGTCTCCAGGAGGTTAAGCATTTGTCCTTGGTCAGACAGATACTGAAAAGCCGGGGTTTCATTCTAGCTCTGCATAACCACAAACACGGTGCCAATTTTAATTCCACCTAACACTTTCTAGCGATTAAATTTAACACAGAATCCACAGAGAGGATTATAAAGTTAACCAGAATGGGAAGCAGAAAATAAATACTGACATTTCAGTGAATACAAAATATTGATTATTAAAGATCTCATTGTGTGCTTTCAGATGAGCTGTTATTTATGCCAACAGATGTTTCCTCTTCACAAACCACATCAAAGAAACTGAAGATAATATATGCTAATTTCTCTAGTCTCTTATCTCACAGTTTCTGAAGGTGGTCTTGTTAGTAGAACCCAGAATATATTTGTTTTTAAGTATATGATTTAAGAAATTATATTCAAATTAAGGTTTTTATGTACTAAAAAGAAAGTCACATCTTACATGCTGTAAAAATTATTTGCTTACGTGTAAGTTTAAATATTTTCAGTACTCTGAAAATTTTATACTTGAAATTTT
Organism: Aethalodelphis obliquidens; assembly: GCF_003676395.1. Taxonomy (NCBI): domain Eukaryota; kingdom Metazoa; phylum Chordata; class Mammalia; order Artiodactyla; family Delphinidae; genus Aethalodelphis; species Aethalodelphis obliquidens. The sequence continues at coordinate 33,834,491 of NW_020837956.1, forward strand.
AGTCGAAGCCATCAATAATATGTGGGTTGTCATTAATGTTTATACAAAATATATGGAATTTATTTCTCTCTCATCATGGTTATGTCATTGAGTTTCCAAGCAGAATTTAATAAATATTTACAGTTTAAAAAATATTTTCTCTATATTCCACAATAAACTTATTTTTTTTGGTTTACATCTTAAAAAGTGATTAATTTTCTAAATTCTGTAGTGCCCCCCATTCATTGTCGTAAACAGAAAAAAGCAACACAAAAGTACAAGCATCCAGTAGTGTGACACTGCCACCCCTGGTTGAGAACTGTCGCCTCAGAGGTGGACAGGTAAGGGTCTCTGTTTCATTCCCTGCCTCAAGGGAGCCCCATGTCTTGTATCTCCAATCCTTATACCTTTGAAAACTCAAGTATTTTAGGTCTAAAGATAGAAATTCACCCTCAATGTAGCTAGGTTAGCACCCACTGATCCCCTTGCTATTCAGTTATCTCTCATATTTTGGGAGCTTAGGTATTTCTATTCTTTTCTTGCAAACTCAGGCATGCATTGAAATGAATGTTTTATATTTTATCCAGCTTTTCAATTGTATTGATCTGGAAGCGTTTACAGATTATCTGGTCTGTCACCATGTTAAAACGGAAGTACACTTTTCAGAATGAATCTCTTCTATATGTATGTACTTTCTCTAACATCTACATTCCGTGTTTCCCAATGGACTGAAACCTCCAAGCAAGCAGTGTCTTCTCCACAGACATTCATTTATTCTTTCTATATTTTGTGTGATACTTTGCAAAGGTTGATCTGAAGCACATGTTTACATGGAGGCAATGTGGCACAGTGGAAAGAACATGTATTTTCTACATGGGAAAGAAAAGTGTTCAAATCCTAGATAAGTTGGTATGGTTTTCGGTAAGTTATTAACATGCTTGCAGGCTTATTTGAAAATCTAGAGATGATATATTTTTAAGTGCCTCACAAAGACATAGTAGGTGCCTGATAAACAAGGTGAACTTATTCCCCAGTTTATCTGAAAGAGATTGAGATTTTGCTGTCTTGGTAGAAATTTAACTATACTTTCATATGTGTCCCAGGTAGGTGATAAATTACAAGATTACTAATTTATTATAAGACTACTGATAAAAGACATCATTTGTTTTAATTGTGTTTGTTGAATTCAACCAACATAATTTCTAGGGAAAAATATATTTTGAAGGAGCCTTGTGGTACGATTGCTGTCAACTTGTAGTGCAGTGACCTCAGGGTTTGCCTTTTTACAGCTCATCTCATCAGAAACAATGACTGGCAATTCAGTGTGTGAACTAAGTAATTAATAATTATGCAAGAAATTGTGATAAAACGTCATCAGTTATACTTCTGTGCTCTGAAAAAAAGCACCATGTCTTAAAAATACACGAGTAAATTTTCAGGCAAATACACATTAGAATGTTACTGTAAACCAGTTTGTTAAAGATCCTCTATCTTTGATTGCATATTATTTAGAGTAAGAATAAGTTGCTACTCTGCAGAATGTACAGAACACCATGGAGAATCTGGACTCTTTGGTAGAAGATAATAATGCAACCAGAGAATCCATGGTAAAAAGAGCAAGGCCATTACCAGATCTTTCAAACTCTGGTGTTCGTATTTCTAAAAATGAGATATCAAGGTCAGTAAAGAAAAGACATGTTGTTGTCCTAGCATTAAACAGAAAATAATTCATCCAATACATCATATTGACATAGGACATCTCAGATCAGGAGCAGTGTGTCTCCTGGAAAGAAATTGGGGGATAAATGTGTGTTATGCTCAAATGATCTAATTTGATGGTGACTTTATCTTATTCTTAAGTCATCCCAGAATTATGATACAATGATTTTGGAATACTAATATTTCATTTCATTAGCCATTTTAGGAGCCGTGTAGTATTAGGGACCAATATTGTCAAATAAGAAACTGCCCTTCAGGTATATGGAAATGATCTAATACTTTCACTATCTTTATTGAGAATCACTAACCTTCTGCCACCTTCAGGTAAAGTGACATCTTTAAGGGTATTGGCTACTTAATATAAATCTATCTTAGATACTTTATTAACTTTATATCAGAACCTCTTGGAGAGAAAAGTATAACTATCATTATAGATGAAGAAATTGTGTCTGTGAGCTGTAAAATAATTTTTCTCCGTTTACATACCCAGTGAGGCAAAGCCAGATTTCCAATCCACATTAATAAAAACTCTATCCATTAATTTATACTCTTCGGAATATCTCTGGTCAGGAGGGAAGCGTGATTTATAATCCCTCAAGGAAATTAAAAACAAAGTACCTCAGAGTGAAAATGTTCAGATCTGTGTTGTAATGCAATCATCACCTGCAAGAGTTGGGTTTGGAGTGACAGGATGGCGGGCTCCAATCTACTTGGATAAGTGTTGCAATGATAAATGAGATTTTTACAACATCTGAGAGGTTATAAAGAGTTGTGATTTTTTATATCCACAACACACATATGGTTTCTGGACTTGATTATTCTACTATTTTATTATTCTACTATTTTATAGCTGAGAAACCTGAGTACAGAGGCTAATTGATTTCTCCAGAGAGAAATAGTAGTTGTTTAAAGTTAGAATTTGAATGCGCATCTGTCTTCACAGAAGTCCTTGGATTGTCACTATTTATAAATGCAAACAAATATTTTTCAAGCCCTTAATTTGTGTAGGTAATGGCATAGACACTAGGAATGCAGCAGTTTGATAAGAACGCCTACCCTCATATGTCCTCACTCTTGGGGGAAATGGAAAATATAAATAAGTAAAGTAGGAGGTAGGTTAAATAGAAAGACACTGAGTATTGGGGATAGAAGGGTGAGCATGGGGATGAGTTCTGAGCAGAGAGAGCACCAAGTACAGAGACTTTTGGGCTGGGGAATATCTGCCATGCTTGAAAAATGACAGAGTCTGGAGCTATGGTGAGCGAAAGGTCAAAGAAGAAGCACTGAGCAATCCTTGTGGGGACATGTAGCCTTTTGCAATGATTTTGTGGTTTACTGAGAAATGGGAGACCATTGGAAGGTTTGAGGTGAGAGGGACAGGATCTGACTTACGTCTTGAAAAAGGCACAGTAGAAGTTATGCTGAGAAAAGGCTAAAGTGAAGGAAAGGCAAATGTATACGACCAGTTAACAAGTTATTCCAGTTATTCTATTGAGAGATGATAATGGCCTGGACCGAGGTGATGACAGTATGTGACCACCATGAGAATGCGCCTCTCAGATCTCTGACCACTGGGAGCATTCTGAAATCCATCAATATGTTCTGGTACAGGCCATTTTCCCCATGGGCTACCCAGCCAACCGGTAAGCAAGTCAGGGATTCTACGAGAAGCTCATTTCTGGATGATGCAGAAATCCTCTCACAGGTGACTTTGGCTTAAGGACTCTCCAATGGCCTTGCCAGACTCTCCTTAGAATTGTTCTGCTGTCAAAGCCCCTTACACCCAACTTCCTGTCTTCCTTTTCTCCTTCACTTGGAGTCAGACCTGAGTTTCATTCTGACTGTTCTGAGTCTTCAGACCCCAACCTTATTTTGTCTCATGGGCTCTTTTCCTAATGCATTTGCATATTTAATCCTATCTTGGCATCCGATTCTCAGAAATCCCAGACTTACACATAAAGAATGTGAGTACTAGTGGAATACTGGATGTATTTTGTACATGTTGACTCTAGGTGGAGTGGCAGAAAACAGAGGAGTCAAAGACAAATCCAATGTTTTTTTCTTTGAATTAAGTATCTGGAAAGATGGAGTTGACACAACTAAGATGGTAAAGAATAAAAGGGAGTATATTTGGGAGGGAGTGATTGGAATGAAAAGAAGCATATGTTAATGGTTTGAAATGACTACTAAAATGTTAAGTGGAAATGCTAGCTAGTTGGAGATAAAGTCTGGAGTCTGGACAATGGATCCAAAATTAAGAGAAGGAGAGGGAGGGAGGAGTGGGGGGAAGGAGGGAGAGAGAGAGAGAGAGTTTAAATGAGTTTCCAAAGCTAAGCACTGGAGCTATCCAAAATTTAGCATTCAGAAATGTTAAGATCTAGCAAAGGAAATTAAAAAGGAGTGGCAGAGAGGTAGGAGGAAAACAAGAGAATATGGAGAAGGTGGGTATTGGAAGCAGTGAGTTTATTTCCCAGTCCAACACACTGGGATCTAAAAGTGTACAGATTTAGAATATTCTCCAGAGCAGTTCTAGGTTTAAAAATCTGTATGTATCTAACTGCCTACACCTGAGAAGTTTTCTTCCCAGTAGTCAAAGATTTGAATTGTAGTGATGGATTTGCACAAGTTACTTAATCTCCCTAGGACTCAGTCTCTATCTATATGATAGAGGTAAAAAGTCACTACTGATTTGGAGAGGTTGAAGAAAAGATGAGATTGTGACTATATAGTGCTTAGCACAAAGACAATAAATGATAGGTATTATTACTATTAAAATAAATATTAATTTACTTTACATGTTATATCATTTAATTCTCCCCAAAGCAGCACTGAATGAATATTATTAGTTTTATTTTCAGTACTCAAAGATGTTGAGTAACTTGAAAAGAGCTTTATGTAAAAGATAGGAGATTTAGATTGAACCCAAATGTCAATGGCCCATTCATTGCTGAACTTATTCAATATGTATTCATGTATCGTTGAGCAGGTATTCTATGCCATGGGATACCTGCTGAGAAATGTTTTGTGTGCTGGGTTTAACCACTAGCTGACTTCCAGCATAGTTCTAGGAAGCCTGTAGCCTTAGAATCCCTGGTATAGAGTTACACTTATCAGTTATGGCTATTGCTGTTTTTAGATTTGAGCATACAGATCATTAAAAGATCAATTATATATATAAATATTTGAGAAATATTTTGGCATGTGGCTATATATGTGCTTTCTAGATGAGGATCAATAACAGATGTCTTGCATTTTAATAATAAATTAAATAAAAGTCAAACATGAAATTCTAAGAAACCATCTTGAAAAAAATTTTTTTATTAAAAATGCTTTGATAGTGAGATAAGAGGAAAATCCTAGAAAACAGAATGGCAAAAATCAGTAACGTAGGCATTTATCTAACATGCACGTATGCATCTTGTATCGGCCCATGGAAAATAACATACACAAAAATGAGCATTCTGCTTAAATTCCAGAAGTCTATAGGTACACTAATCAGGACATTATTTTGCCATTTGACAAACTTCTCTAAATATAATTGTTAGGCCCTGGGCTTACTCTCTGTGGTTCTTGGTTCTTGGTTCTCATTCCCTCTATACTCTTGGTTCTGCACCCTAACTTTTTTTTTTTTTTTTTAATAAGAAATGACATTAATTGGCAGTGCATAGCTTTCTCTGACAGCTTTCTGCCTATATAGAGTTTAAGGTCTAAAGACCTCTTTACATACTTTGTTTTCAGTCCTTTTCATCCCATGCTGTTGGGGGTTTTACTTGTACAATTACCTTACAAATTTTGTGATGACTTTTATGAATCTCTTTGGAATTTACTCCATTAGACAAAATATCACAGTGACAAGTCTTTTTAAGAGATGTTCTCTGTATCTTGGGTTCCCTTAGATTCTTACAATCTCTATTTTAACAGAGATGGTCTATGAGGAACGTATAGGATATGGTATGAACATAAAGTAGCACAATCATTTTGGAAAACAAGTTAGCATCTTCTACTAAACTTAAACATACAGTTGGTCCTCCATATCCATGGGTTCCACATCTGCAGATTCAGCCAACCACAAATTAGAAGCATTTGAAATCGTTGGAGAAGACAATGACTTAGTTCTGCATAAGAACCATGTCTTGTTACTTGTTACTGTGCTTTTCCTGGTAACCTTCCATTAACAGGTCTTCCCTCTGCCCCCAGCATCTTTTTTTTTCCCATTAGATGAAGATGGTATTTAAGGTGGCGACTTGAAACATTTTGAGAAGTTACTCAGTTTTCCTGGGTATCTGCCATGTATATTTGGAGGTAGACATGTCATTAAACTTCTGTATAGTTTTCTCCCGTTAATTTTTTATTATAGAGAGGAGTCTCAGCCAAGAACATATAAGGACAGAGAAAATCATTTTGCCTCCCCTACCTGTGTATAGTATGTTTATAATTTTATATGTTTTGTTATTGATATTCCTAAACCCTCAAAAATAAAAACCCACCCTTTAATTTCAGCTAGACTTCAAATAGAATTGAATCCTTAGCTTATAATTTTATGTCTTGTAATTGGACAACTTTCTACAGACCAGTTTCTGGCTCCATATGTCTTTAATTGTGTTTCTCTTCCACTGCCCACAACACAGTTGTGGTACTAGGCAATGCATCTTATAGTTATATTATGATAAAACCTCTAGTCTTGGGATTCCCTGGTGGCGCAGTGGTTGAGAGTCCGCCTGCCGATGCAGGGGACACGGGTTCGTGCCCCGGTCCGGGAAGATCCCACATGCCATGGAGCGGCTGGGCCCGTGAGCCATGGCCGCTGAGCCTGCGCGTCCAGAGCCTGTGCTCCGCAATGGGAGAGGCCACAACAGTGAGAGGCCCGCGTACCGAAAAAAAAAAAAAAAATTAGCAGTGGCATTTTCTACGGAACTAGAACAAAAAAATCTTAAAATTTGTATGGAGACACAAAAGCGTCCGAATAGCCAAAGCAGTCTTGAGGGAAAAAAACGGAGCTGGAGGAATCAGACTCCCTGAATTCAGACTATATTACAAAGCTACAGTAATTAGGACAATATGCTGCTGGGACAAAAACAGAAACAGAGGTCAATGGAACAAGATAGAAAGCACAGAGGTAAACCCACGGACCTATGGTCCACTAATCTATGACAAAGGAGGCAAGGATATACAATGGAGAAAAGACAGTCTCTTCAATAAGTGGTGCCGGGAAAACTGGACAGCTATATGTAAAAGAATGAAATTAGACCACTACCTAACACCATACACAAAAATATACTCAAAATGCATTACAGACCTAAATGTAAGATGACTGGACACTATAAAACTCTTAGAGGAAAACATAGGAAGAACACTCTTTGACATAAATCACAGCAAGATCTTTTATGATCCACCTCCTAGAGTAATGGAAATAAAAACAAAAATAAACAAATGGGACCTAATGAAACTTCAAGGCTTTTGCACAGCAAAGAAAACCATAAACAAGACGAAAAGACACCCATCACAATGGGAGAAAATATTTACAAATGAATCAACAAAGGATTAATCTCCAAAATATATAAACAGCTTATGCAGCTCAATATTAAAAAAACAAACAACCCAATCCAAAAATGGGCAGAAGACCTAAATAGACATTTCTCCAAAGAAGATATACAGATTGCCAGCAAACACATGAAAGGATGCTCAACATCACTAATCATTAGAGAAATGCAAATCAAAACTACAGTGAGGTATCACATCACACCAGTTAGAATGGCTTCATCAGAAAATCTACAAACAACAAATGCTGGAGAGGGTGGGGAGGAAAGGGAACCTTCTTGCACTGTTGGTGGGAATGTAAGCTGATACAGACACTATGGAGAACAATATGGAAGTTCCTTAAAAAACTAAATATACAATTACCATATGATCAAGCAATCCCACTACTGGGATTATACCCAGTAGTGGGATTGCTTGATCATATGGTATACCCAGAGAAAACCACAATTCAAAAAGATACATGAACCCCAATGTTCATTGAAGCACTATTTACAATAAGCAGGTCATGGAAACAATGTAAATGCCCATTGACAGACAAATGGATAAAGAAGATGTGGTACATACATATAATGGAATATTAATCAGCCATAGAAAGGAATGAAATTGGGTCATTTGTTTAGATGTGGATGAATCTAGATACTGTCATACAGAGTGAAGTAAGTCAGGAAGAGAAAAACAAATATCGTATATTTGCACATATATGTGGAACCTAGAAAAAATGGTACAGATTAACTGGTTTGCAGGGCAGAAATTGAGACACAGATGTAGAGAAAAAACGTATGGACACCACGGGGGGAAAGCCGTGTGGGGTTGGGGGTGGTGGTGTGGTGAATTGGGTGATTGGGATTGACATGTATACACTGATGTGTATAAAACTGATGATTAACAAGAACCTGCTGTATTAAAAAAAAAAAAAAAGAGGTTTCCCCCTGAAAACCAACAGGGAGTTCGTTCAGTATATAAAAGGATTTAAAGGGGGGTAAAAAAAAGAATGATTATTGAATGAATAAATAAATAGCCTGTCTTGAAAAAAAAATTTTTTAAAAAAATAGAGGGGCAGTTACTTTTATTGAATAAGTTTTGCACAAAGGAGAAATTATATCATGACGCTAATGAAAAAAAATCACTTATAAAATTCATTCAATCTTATCTAGCTTAAACATACATAAAATTCCTTTCCCAGGATTCTTTCCTATAAAACTTCTAGAATTTTTGTTTTTGTCCTTTATTTCCCCCTTTCCCATTTTGAAGTACCAGCTGTATTTTAGGACAAAATTACAGTGTTTTTTTTTTTTTTTTAAAAAAAAATATAACTTTGTATTTTTATTTTTTTTAAATTTATTTTCAATTTTTTTAACATCTTTATTGGAGTATAATTGCGTTACAACAGTGTGTTAGTTTCTGCTTTATAACAAAGTGAATCAGTTATACATACACATAAGTCCGCATATCTCTTCCCTCTTGCAACTCCCTCCCTCCAACACTCCGTATCCCACCCCTCTAGGTGGTCACAAAGCACCGGGCTGATCTTCCTGTGCTATGCAACTACTTCCCACTAGCTATCTATTTTACGTTTGGTAGTGTATATTTGTCCATGCCACTCTCTCACTTTGTCCCAGCTTACCCTTCCCCCTTCCCCATATCTGCAAGTCCATTCTCTAGTAGGTCTGCATCTTTATTCTCATCTTGCCCCTAGGATCTTTTGACCATTTTTTTTCTTTTCTTTTTTTTTTTTTATTTCATATATATTTTTTTTTCTGTTTGTGTTAACATACAGTATTTGTTTTTCTCCTCCTGACTTACTCTGTATGACAGTCTCTAGGTCCAACCACCTCACTACAGATAACTCAGTTTCATTCCTTTTTATGGCTGAGTAATATTCCATTGTATATATTTTCTTTATCCATTCATCTGTTGATGGACATTAAGGTTGCTTCCATGTCCTGCCAATGAATATTTTGGTACATGACTCATTTTGAGCTGTGGTTTTCTCAGTGTATATACCCAGTAGTGAGATTGCTGGGTCATATGGCATATCTATTTTTAGTTTTTAAGGAACCTCCATACTGTTCTCCATAGTGCCGGTATCAATTACATTCCCACCAACAGAGCAAGAGGATTTCCTTTTCTCCACACCCTCTCCAGCATTTATTGTTTGCCAATTTTTTGATGATAGCCATTCTGACCGGTGTGAGGTGACACCTCATTGTAGTTTTGATTTGCATTTCTCTACTGAATAATGATGTTGAGCATTCTTTCATGTGTTTGTTGGCAATCTGTATATCTTCTTTGGAGAAATTCCTATTTAGGTCTTCTGCCCATTTTTGGATTGGGTTGTTTGTTTTTTTGATATTGAGCTGCATGTGTTGCTTGTATGTTTTGGAGATTAATCCTTTGTCAGTTCCTTCATTTGCAAATATTTTCTCCCATTCTGAGGGTTCTCTTTTCATCTTGTTTATGGTTTCCTTTGCTGTTCAAAAGCTTTTAAGTTTCATTAGGTCCCATTTGTTTACTTTTTTTAAATTTCTCTTTCTCTAGGAGGTGGGTCCAAAAGGATCTTGCTGTCATTTATGTCATAAGAGTGTTCTGCCTATGTTTTCCTCTAAGAGTTTGATGGTGTCTGGCCTTACATTTAGGTCTTTAATCCATTTTGAGTATATTTTTGTGTATGGTGTTAGGGAGTGTTCTGATTTCATTCTTTTACATGTAGCTATCCAGTTTTCCCAGCACCATTTATTGAAGAGGCTGTCTTTTCTCCACTGTATATTCTTGCCTCCTTTATCAAACATAATGTGACCGTATGTGCATGGGTTTACCTCAGGGCTTTCTATCCTTTTCCATTGATCTATATTTCTATTTTTGTTCCAGTACCATACTGTCTTGATTACTGTAGCTTTGTAGTATAGTCTGAAGTCAGGGAGTCTGATTCTTCCAGCTCCGTTTTTCTTGCTCAAGATTGCTTTGGCTATTTGGGGTCTTTTGTGTTTCCATACAAATTGTGCAATGTTTTGTTCTAGTTCCATGAAAAATGCCAGTGGTAGTTTGATAGGGATTGCATTGAATCTGTAGATTGCTTTGGGTAGTAGAGTCATTTTCACAATGTTGATTTTTCCAATCCAAGAACATGGTATATCTCTCCATCTATTTATATCATCTTTAATTTCTTTCATCAGTGTCTTATAATTTTCTGCATACAGGTCTTTTGTCTCTTTAGGTAGGTTTATTCCTAGATATTTTATTCTTTTTGTTGCAATGGTAAATAGGAGTGTTCTCTTAATTTCACTTTCAGATTTTTCATCATTAGTGTATAGAAGTGCAAGAGACTTCTGTGCATTAATTTTGTATCGTGCTACTTTACCAAATTCATTGATTACCTCTAGTAGCTTTCCGGGAGCATCTTTAGGATTCTCTATGTATAGTATAATGTTATCTGCAAACAGTGACAGCTTTACTTCTTCTTTTCTGATTTGGATTCCTTTTATTTCTTTTTCTTTCCTGCTTGCTGTGGCTAAAACATCCAACGCTATGTTGAATAATAGTGGTGAGAGTGGGCAACTTTGTCTTGTTCCTGATGTTATTGGAAATGGTTTCAGTTTTTCACCATTGAGGATGATGTTTGCTGTGGATTTGTCGTATAAGGTCTTTATTATGTTGAGGAAAGTTCCCTCTATGCCTACTTTCTGGAGGGTTTTTATCATAAATCGGTGTTGAATTTTCTCGAAAGCTTTCTCTGCATCTATTGAGGTGATCATATGGTTTTTCTCCTTCAATTTGTTAATATGGTGTATCACATTGACTGATTTGCATATATTGAAGAATCCTTGCATTCCTGTGATAAACCCCACTTGATCATACTGTGTGATCCTTTTAATGTGATGTTGGATTCTGTTTGCTAGTATTTTGTTCAGGATTTTTGCATCTATGTTCATCAGTGATATTGGCCTGTAGTTTTCTTTCTTTGTGACATCTTTGTCCGGTTTTGGTATCAGAGTGATTGTGGCCTTGTAGAATGAGTTTGGGAGTGTTCCTCCCTCTGGTATATTTTGGAAGAGTTTGAGAAGGATACATGTTAGCTCTTCTCTAAATGTTTGATAGAATTCGCCTGTGAATGCGTCTGGTCCTGGGCTTTTGTTTGTTGGAAGTTTTTAATCACAGTTTCAATTTCAGTGCTTGTGATTGGTCTGTTCTTATTTTCTATTTCTTCCTGGTTCAGTCTCGAGAGGTTGTGCATTTCTAAGAATTTGTCCATTTCTTCCAAGTTGTCCATTTTATTGGCATAGAGTTACCTGTAGTAATCTCTCATGATTCTTTGTATTTCTGGAGTGTCAGTTGTTACTTCTCCTTTTTCATTTCTAATTCTATTGATTTGAGTCTTCTCCCTTTTTTCTTGATAAGTCTGGCTAATGGTTTATCAATTTTGTTTATCTTCTCAAAGAACCAGCTTTTAGTTTTATTGATCTTTGCTATCATTTCCTTCATTTATTTTTCATTTATTTCTGATCTGATCTTTTATGATTTCTTTCCTTTTGCTAACTTTGGAGGTTTTTGTTCTTCTTTCTCTAATTTCTTCAGGTGTAAAGTTAGGTTGTTTATTTGAGATGTTTGTTGTTTTTTAAGGTAGGATTGTATTGCTATAAACTTCCCTCTTAGAACTGCTTTTGCTGCATCCCATATGTTTTGGTTTGTTGTGTTTTCATTGTCATTTGTTTGTATTTTTTGATATCCTCTTTGATTTCTTCAGTGATCTCTTGGTTATTAAGTAGTGTGTTGTTTAGCCTACATGTGTTTGTATTTTTTACAGATTTTTTCCTGTAATTGATATCTAGTCTCATAGCGTTGTGGTCGGAAAAGATACTTGATATGATTTCAATTTTCTTAAATTTACCAAGGCTTAATTTGTGACCCAAGATATGATCTATCCTGGAGAATGTTCCATGAGCACTTGAGAAGAAAGTGTATTCTGTTGTTTTTGGATGGAATGTCCTATAAATATCAATTAATTCCATCTTGTTTAATGTATCATTTAAAGCTTGTTTTTCCTTATTTATTTTTATTCTGGATGATCTGTCCATTGGTGAAAGTGGGTGTTAAAGTCCCCTACTATGATTGTGTTACTGTCGATTTCCCCTTTATGGCTGTTAGTATTTGCCTTATGTATTGAGGTGCTCCTATGTTGGGTGCATAAATAGTTACAATTGTTATATATTCTTCTTGGGTTGATCCCTTGATCATTATGTAGTTTCCTTCTTTGTCTCTTGTAAGAGTCTTTGTTTTAAAGTCTATTTTGTGTGATATGAGAATTGCTACTCCAGCTTTCTTTTGATTTCCATTTGCATGGAATATCTTTTTCCAACCCCTCACTTTCAGTCTGTATGTGTCCCTAGGTCTGAAGTGGGTCTTTGTAGACAGCATATAGATGGGTCTTGTTTTTGTATCCAGTCAGCCAGTCTATGTCTTTTGGTTGGAGCATTTAGTCCATTTACATTTAAGGTAATTATCGATATGTATGTTCCTATTACCATTTTCTTAATTGTTTGGGGTTTATTATTGTAGGTCTTTTCCTTCTCTTGTGTTTCCTGCCTACAGAAGTTCCTGTAGCATTTGTTGTAAAGCTGGTTTGGTGGTGCTGAATTCTGTTAGCTTTTGCTTGTCTGTAAAGATTTTAATTTCTCTGTTAAATCTGAATGAGATCCTTGTTGGTTAGAGTAATCTTGGTTGTTGGGTTTTCTCCTTCATCACTTTAAATATGTCCTGCCACACCCTTCTGGCTTGCAGAGTTTCTGCTGAAAGATCAGCTGTTAACCTTATGGGGATTCCCTTATGTGTTATTTTTTTCTTGCTGCTATTAATATTTTTTGTGTATTTTTTTTGATAGTTTTATTAGTATGCATCTTGTTGTGTTTCTCCTTGGATTTATCCTGCATGGGACTCTCTGTGCCTCCTGGACTTGAATAACTATTAACTTTCCCATATTAGGGAAGTTTTCAACTATAATCTCTTGAAATATTTTCTCAGCCCCTTTCTTTTTCTCTTCTTCTTCTGGGACCCCTATAATTCAAATGTTGGTGCATTTAATATCCCAGAGGTCTCTGAGACTGTCCTCAATTCTTTTCATTCTTTTTTCTTTATTCTGCTCTGAAGTAGTTATTTCTACTATTTTATCTTCCAGGTCACTTATCCATTCTTCTGCCTCAGTTATTCTGCTATTGATCCCTTCTAGAGAATTTTTAATTTCATTTATTGTATTGTTCATCACTGTTTGTTTGCTCTTTCGTTCTTCTAGGTCCTTGTTAAATGTTTCTTGTATTTTCTCCATTGTATTTCCACAATTTTGCATCATCTTTACTATCATTATTCTGAATTCTTTTTCAGGTAGACTGCCTATTTCCTATTCTTTTTTTAGGTCTGGTGGGTTTTTTCCGTGCTCCTTCGTCTGCTCTGTGTTTCTCTGTCTTCTCATTTTTCTTAACTTACTGTGTTTGGGGTGTTATTTTCGCAGGCTGCAGGTTCATAGTTCCCATTGCTTTTGGTGTCTGTCCCCAGTGGCTAAGGTTGGTTCAGCGGGTTGTGTAGGCTTCCTGGTGGAGGGACTAGTGCCTGTGTTCTGGTGGATGAGTCTGGATCTTGTATTTCTGGTGGGCAGGTCTATGTCTGGTGGTGTGTTTTGGGGTGTCTGTGGCATTATTATGATTTCAGGCAGCCTCTCTGCTAATGGATGGGGTTGTGTTCCTGTCTTGCTAGTTGTTTGGCATAGTGTGTCCAGCACTGTAGCTTGCTGGTCTTTGAGTGAAGCTGGGTGTTGGTGTTGAGATGGAGATCTCTGGGAGATTTTCGCCTTTTGATATTACGTGGAGTTGGGTGGTTCCTTGTGGATCAGTGTTCTGAACTTTGCTCTCCCACTTCAGTGGCACAGCCCTGACGCCTGGCTGAAGCACCAAGAGCCTGTCCTCCACACAGCTCAGAATAAAAGGGGGAATAAAAAGAAAGAAAGAAGAAGATAAAATAAAATAAAATAAAGTTATTAAAATAAATAAATGTTAAGAACAAAAATTTTTTTAAGTAAAAAAAAAAACTGGACAGACAGAACCCTAGGACAAATGGTAAAAGCAAAGCTATACAGACAAAATCACACACAGAAGCATACACATTCACAGTCAAAAAATGAGAAAAAGGGGAAAAATATATATATATTGTTGCGCCCAAGTCCACCTCCTCAATTTGGGATGATAGGTTACGTATTCAGGTATTCCACAGATGCAGGTTGCATCAAGTTGATTTAATCTGCTGCTTCTGAGGCTGCTGGGAGAGATTTCCCTCTCTTCTTTGTTCGCACAGCTCCTGGGGTTCAGCTTTGGATTTGGACCCGCCTTTGCATGTAGGTCACCTGAGGGCGTCTGTTCTTCGCTCAGACAGGATGGGGTTAAAGGAGCCGCTCATTCGGGGGCTCTGGCTCACTGATGCCGGGGATGGGGAGGGAGGGCTACGGATGCGGACCGAGCCTGCGGCGGCAGAGGCTGGCATAATATTGCAGCAGCCTGAATTGTGCTGTGCGTTCTCCCGTGGAAGTTGTCCCTGGATCACGGGACCCTGGCAGTGGCGGCTGCACAGGTTCCCGGGAGAGGAGGTGTGGACAGTGACCTGTGCTCGCACACAGGCTTCTTGGTGGCGGCAGCAGAAGCCTTAGCGTCTCATGCCCGTCTCTGGGGTCCGCGCTGATAGCCGTGGCTCGCACCCATCTCTGGAGCTCCTTTAAGCAGCGCTCTTAATCCCCTCTCCTCACACACCATGAAACAAAGAGGCAAGAAAAAGTCTCTTGTCTCTTCGGCAGCTCCAGACTTTTTTCCGGACTTCCTCCCAGCTAGCCGTGGCGCACTAACCCCTGTAGGCTGTGTTCACGTCGCCAACCCCAGTCCTCTCCCTGGGATCCGACCGAAGCCCGATTCCCCGCCCACCCCGGCGGGTGAGCAGACAAGCGTGTCGGGCTGGTGAGTGCCGGTCGTCACCGATCCTCTGTGCGGGAATCTCTCCGCTTTGCCCTCCGCACCCCTGTTGCTGCGCTCTCCTCTGCGGCTCCGAAGCTTCCCCGCTCCGCCACCCGCAGTCTCCGCCCGCGAAGGGGCTTCCTCGTGTGTGGAGACCTTTCCTCGTGGAGACCTTTCCTCCTTCACGGCTCCCTCCCACTGGTGCAGGTCCCATCCCTATTCTTTTGTCTCTGTTGTTTCTTTTTCTTTTGCCCTATCCAGGTACGTGGGGAGTTTCGTGCCTTTTGGGAGGTCTGAGGTCTTCTGCCAGCGTTCAGTAGGTGTTCTGTAGGAGTTGTTCCACATGTAGATGTTTTTCTGCTGTATTTGTGGGGAGGAAGGTGATCTCTGCGTCTTATTCTTCCACCACTTTGAAGCTCCTAACTTTGTATTTTCTTATCCAAAAACATATCCTACTATTTTGCATACAGAGTTGTTTTTCCTTATTAATTCTAGGAGCTTTAATTACATATATTAATTAGAATTCTTAACCCTTAGAAGCCTAAACTTCCAGTGAAAACTAAGAAATGAAAAACTGTGAAATGTCTGACATACCAGCATTTTTTTAAGATTTACAAATTTATCAGTACATTTCATAATTTCTAGAAACATACATTTTTCATAGTATGAATTGTTGAAGTGGCACATGTTTACCAATAGCCCAAACATCTCTAGTTTCTCTGTAAAGAAACCCAAAATGAAATAGACTCATTCAGTAACCATTGTTTTATCATATTTGAAAATAATCTAGATATTTAATACATTTTCATCATTTAATTTAACTCTAAGTGTGTAAGTTACCAAAGAGGTTTGGGAAGCTGTTTAAGTAGACATCATAAAAAATTGTTGCCATTAGCAATCATAAAAATAATCATTGCTAAAAAGTTTACCAACTTATCTTACTTACATCTATTTAATTTCTTTGCTCTTTAATGATATTTAGATTACTTCTGAAGATTTCATGAGGCATTAAAGCAGTTAGCAATTATCAGTGATGACGATGAGGATGAGGATGAGGATGATGATGATTTTGCTGAAAAACTTTGCAACAGAGACAACATGAACTTATCTGATACAGGTGGAACAAAAGTTATTTATCTGCATTATATTAAATGCTGATAACTCTGAAGTCATACCTGTATTAGTTGAACCAACAAACATAAAATTAGCTTTTATTTACCAGAGATTATTCAAAATCTTGTGACTTGAAAAAATATTGGGTTAGTTTTTACTATATCTCTGAAATTTAGAAATACTTAATTTGTAAGCACTTATTTGTAAGCCAATTAAACAGAGCTCTTTTAATGATTTAATTTTAGCAATACCACTTTAAGTTAGATAAATACCATATCCATAACGTACACACATAGATGTACATACATACAGATAGGCAGAGAGACCCCATAGTTTTTATTTTAAAGTTTTAGTCATGAATTAGGTACAATACAAAACTCACCAGTTTATACATAAATAAGCTATTTATTTGGAATAAGCTAAGTTTTTCTGCTCAGATGGCTAATGCTTCTTTGCTATTTGTGGGAAAGTCTTTTAAGGTTTATATTTGTTCCTAAAAGTAATCTTAAGGAGGTTATGGTCTAGAGTTTTGTTATGGTCAAGAGAGACCTTTGTGTAGTTTATATTTAAAAAGCTTTACTTCCTCTTTTTTATCTTTCAGTTTTAGGCTGTACAGGTTGAGCTAGCTGGGCTCAGTCTCTGGTGATTGTGGCTTTTAGCTCTTGGAGTATTTACATTTTAAAGGCACAGTAAAATTTATAACTTTCAATGACAGAGAAAGAATATGAAGTTTTTCCCTAGGAGTTTCAGGGAAATTGCTGTATAAAATTTTCCTTCCTTTTTAAAAGTAGAGGACAGTGTTGTTTTTAATATCTTGATCTTTTAGAATATCCTTAAGCATTTTGAGAGGAACAGGAGAAACTTTGGTACTGGTAAAGCTAGATGGGCTTTGACTTGCTTCTAGAGTTGTATTTCTGGTGTGTAGAAACTTGCAAGATAAAGACAACTGTTTTTATTAGCCCTTGGATATTGGCCTCCAGCTGATTCATTTCCTGACTGTTTGTAGAAAGGCCTGGATTTTGACTTTTGTTCAAATTTCTATCCTTCCATATTATTAAAGGAGTCTTAATGGCTAGTCATTATATCACTATGAGAGCTCTCTATTTATTTTTTCTTTATTTTCTATTTAGAAGTTTTTCCAATTCACAGGACCCTTTGCCTGGCCATTGACAATTAGGGTCTATAAATCTCAACAGCAGCTCAAACCAATAAGCTATTTTATGGCTTAACCAAGGATGCAAGAGGTCTCACACAGAGAGTGCAAAAAAAAACCCCAAAATGCAGCCCCCACGAGATCCAGAAAGTTCACTCCCTGAGTTAGCATAAGGAAGGAAAAGTGGTAACTGCTAGGGTAGGGTAACTAGTAGGGTAACTACTGTTTTAAACAGCTTTTCTGAAACACAGCGAATCACGTTTTCCTCCCCTTATAAACAGAATAGTGTGACTTACAAAGTCAGAAGTTTACATTTTTGTTTGTTTTTAATGTTTTCTAAACTCAGGTCCACAGCCTACTCACCAGATGCATATGCATCCTCCAGCTGGCAGAGAACAGTGAGAATATTTTCATTAGTCATAAAGAGTAAAAAGACGAGAGGAAAAAGATAAAGTCAAATGTACTCTACCATATTTATTTGAGTCACTATGTCCCAAGGAAATAATCCCACAAATATTTTTTCCTGCTAATCTAAATTTAGAAAGAGAAAAAGGACTCTTACCATTCTCACTTCCTGTAGACCCTCAGGCAGAGATTCAGGAGACTGAGATGGTAAGAATTCTTACCTTCTTCTGGCACTTATCAGATGTCCTAACATCTCTCAGCTGCAGGAACCTCAGAGGGTCAGAGTCCAGCCAGGGAAGTTTGTCCCTTTGTGGTCACCAGTTGTTGGGGAGGAAGTAAGTTTCCTCTGCCCTCCTAAGTTCTTCTGACTGCTCAAAGAATTAGATTGATGTGAGACAGATGAACAGGAGAAAAATTTAATTTCATATAATGGGAGATCATGAAAATCATGCTCAGAGAGTGACCAAAAGCAGGCAGATTTTATATCTTTTTACATAGAGAAATAATAAACTGATGAGGATTTGACAAGACTAGAAGCTTAGGTTTGGCTGCTTAATTAATAAGGAGTTTTAGCAAAGTCTGGGCTTGAGTAGTATAGTAGTAAAGAAGTAACAAGATTTTTTTCATTCAGGTTTCTGGGCCATGAATTCTCTATCCTCATAAACATTTCACTCATTAGCATCCTGGTACTGGAAGGATATGGCATTTATTTCCTGCCTTCAGGGAGACAAGGGAGAGTCAACATGTCCTTCCTGTACTGGCTGAATTTTCAAGCATCTAAATTCAAAATAATCAATATGTCATTGAGATATATTTTGGGGTGGGCTTCCCTGAGCCCCAAGAGAACTTAGTTTCATTCAGAGAAGATTACCAGCCATAACTGTTGAAACATCTGACCAGCTATGTTCAAGTCTCTGGTGATCTGGACTCACCACCTTGGCTATGTCCTTAGGCCAGTGACTCTTAGCAGTATGACAAAATGACAAAATTAGGACCCGTTACAGAATGTTCAAAGCACATGAGGAAAGTTATGTCCATTTCCCAGGAAAATGGACATACACGTAAAGTTTAACATAAAAAGTATGTTGGAACCCCCTGCCCAAGCCCATTATTTAAAATACGGTTCAAGGACCTTTAATCAAGAACTTCTGCTTTAATGTTGAGGGTAGAAAAATAAATAAATAAAAAGAGATAAGGTAGTCCACTAGACTGATTCTTCCCTAGATAAAGTAGTGGGTTTTCAGATGAAGCTGTTTTTTTTTAAACATTGCAACTACAACCAGGAAAATGAAAGGAAGTACAATTACTCATAATTTACTAAATTATTTTCTATCATAGTCTTTGCCCTATTATCCCTGTCAACAGATATAAGATAAATATTTCATAATTGATTTTCAGTTGCAGTAAGTTTTCTTACTTATGTCAACAATTCTCTTACTTTTATGGGTGAACCTTGTAACTGGCTTCCTTTATTTTGCTTTATTTTTTTTTAAGAAAAGCTTCTTAAGATATCTATCAGAAATCTAAAGAAAGTGGTCTTACTATTAAGTTTTTCCCCTAAATATAAGGCAAACATTTTAAAGGTGGTAAAATTTAGAAAAAAGAAAAAGAAACACATATGATCTCATCTTCCTAAAGTATCAGCTGGTTTCATTTTTAAGAAGTTTTCAGGACCACAGTAAGTTGTCATAGGGTCAACATTCCCCTTGCCAGTTAATGAGGTAGGAAAGGTTATTGGTTTATTTGTTTTTTTGGTGTCAAAATGAGGCACACAGAAGAAATCCTCTTTCTTTTCTTTTCTTTTTCTTTCTCTCTCTTTTCTTTCTTTTTTTTTTTTTTTAATTCTTCTGGATGTTGTGTCTTCACTTGATACCTGGAATTGCTATAGGCTTCTTTATACCATGAAGTGAATTAACTTGAGGGAGAATATGTGGAAAATGGCAGAGCAGAAAAATAAAACGAACCCAAGTATTGATGATTTCACTGACTCACCCAATTAACCAGTCCTGGAAGTACTCTACCTCTGATATTGTTGAAATAAGAAATATTTAGTTGTCATTTCAATTTAAGTCATTTTGGAGTTGAATTTTCTTTTATGTATTGCTGAAGGCATCATAACTAATGTCTCTTTACTGCTTCCCCAGGAAGGCAGAAAGTTCACAGGATGACAAATGGAACTTTACTGATTCGATAATAGTTAATGGTTGCTCTTTCTTGGTGGTTTATATACTTGGCTGAATTGACTCCCAGCTCAATAGCTGAGAAGATGAAATGACTTTCCTTGAAGCCAAAAAGTGATATCAAAGACATTACCACCTACTATGACATTTTTTATGGCCTTCATTTCTCTCAGCAGCAACTGGTGAAAAATCTTTTCTGAAGGAGATAATCATGGCCAAAATGCATTGCAATTCCAATGTCTGAATTGTCCAATGATTTGTACAAAAAGTTGCAGCAAAATGATCCTTCTTGTATCTTAAGGAGGACAAAGTTTCAAACAGCTCCATTATGAGGGGTTTAATGCATACTTGATTCAGGTCTCCCATTGGTAAATAAACGTTTCAGGATAAAAGTGAATATTAAGCCCCCCAAATGTGCAATATGTCCAAAAATGTATTCTGCATAATAAGGTATTTTAAGATCACGGGCTTCTAGTCTAGATTTTCCCACTTTGTAGAAAATGATTATCTTTTTGAGCCTCAGTACTTGCTAATATAATGTGAGGACTTTTCTAATTCATCTCAAAGTCTTGCATACCTTTCCAAAAAAATTGTATCACTTGCCATTTTCTGCTATAATACTTTATAATATATTGTGCCAGCTAAATGGCTTTCTAAAGATAACTGCATCTGATCAAATGATGCTGTGTATATTTGCTAATACCTTTTTGAAATCTCCATAAAATTAACTTATACTTCTTTGCCGTTGTAAAGACTTCAAAGTCATACTTATTTGAAAATCTCATTTTTATGCTCTTTCATTTCTATGCTATCATGAGGAAACATTTGTCCTGATAGTTTTTTTTCCCTTCTTTTCTTAAGATACAATGTACTTTATTCTTTCTTTCTCTTTTTCATCTTCTGCTCTGACACTGAGTGGCTATTGATTATTTCTTATTGCCATTAATATCCATCAATGTGTTTCTTATCTGTTTTTAGTTCTTATGGAATTAGAAAACAAAAATTGTGGCTGGTTAAAATCATGTAAAATGATGTAAAATGAGCATTTTATCATTAAAAAAGATAAAGTTCAGCAAAGGCTTTCCAGCAGCATTTCTGATACACTACTGCTTCACCATATGGGCAGGTATGTGACCTCTGGGTCAGTTTCTGCAGCTTTCATTTAGGTATCATGAAGCATATTAGAACTTACTTTTATGTTATTAGCTATACATTTTCTTTAAAACTTCATTGATGCTATAGGATTTTTTAAATTAAAATGTTATCAAGTAATATAACAAAATAAATAATTGTGATTTCATCAGTAGCAAGAGCTTTGCTTATTTTCTGTGTGTGTGGTGGGACTCCTCAGCCTCTATATGTTACACATATTTCATTTAACTTTTAACTTCCCACATTTTCCATTGAGTTCTCCAACTGGCAACCTGATTGAATTTATACATCTCATAGCTTATCCAGTATTCTATGATCCAGTTGTTTGATATAATAGGTAGCTTGTAAGGACAACAGTACTGACTACTTCTCCTAAGACCACTGAAAGACTAGGAGTTGGCTGTCTTTAGCTGTTCTTGTCTAACTGAGTTCACTCCTGCATGGTGTACTTTAAAGGGAGGTTATAGTTAATTACATTTGGAACGACTGTTGACTTGATTACTGGTCATCTTTCTGATTTATTAGTGTGTTAAACTCTTCATTCTGCATTTACATTCTGTATTTACCTCTGACTCTACTAAGTAAAATCATAACAGGAATTAGAAAAAACTATATACTAAGTTATTTTTATGCAGGGATTAATAATATAACTTAATGAGGAAAAATTCAGGACAAATCTTAAATTGAATGGGGTTCCAGGAGAAGCAGCATAAATTTGGATTAATCTGGTCAAAACAGACTAATAGTCACTGACTCATGGGAACCTATTCTTTGGGGGGAAAAAGAAAAAAACATAGAAGGGCAGAGATTTCATGCTTCTTGGGGTCAGGCAGAAACTTAGAACCAACTTAGAGTGATCTGAGCAAAGCATATCATTTTCTTTCATAACACTCACTAATCAGGAAGTCATCCCTTTTTATCTGGGAGTACTGAATAAGCCTGAGAGAGTACTGGAAGATTATTTTAACAGAGGACTGTTTCTGTATGTAAACATGAGGAGTGCAGTACAATCCTTCCTCCCCATTATTTTGTGTTGAAAATATTATTAACTCTGTTTACATCTATAGAGAATTATAGTGATGGAATAATTTCACATGTACACATAAATAAAATATGAATGATATGTTAAGATCAGATGGATGTATAGATGCATTATTGTTATAGACACATGTATATTGTACATCTGGTATATATGTGTGTGGTAAGGAATTTGGTCTTTAAAGAGAGGTCTTGTATTTGTCCCAGCTCCTGGTCACCTCTGTATCTTTGGAATTTCCCAAGAGATAGAATGTCTTTGTTATCCATGTGGGTCCCTCAGTCACACCTGATAGTCTTAGTGTGAGGGGACTGGTCATACCACAAAGACCAACCATGTGATTAGAGATTTGGAGGCTTTAGGCCATGTGAATTAGTCCAGCCTCCAGGGAGGAGGTTGCTGAAGATTGAATTCAGCTACATGGGCAATATTTCAATTAAACATGAAGACTTTAGGCATCATAACTGGGGTGAGCTTCCCTGGTTGGCAATACTCTGTGAATATTTTCACACATTGTGGCCAGAAGGAGATATTGTTGTCCGTGACTCCATAGGGAGAGGACTACCGGAAGCTTCAGTTGAGACCCCTACCAATCCTGCCTTATTCCTTCTTCCTTTGGCTGCTTCTAATTTGTATCTTTTGCCTAGAATAAATGCATCTTTTGGTATCATAGCAATCGGGGAGTTCTGTGAGTCTTTCTGGTGAACCATCAAATCTGAGAGTGGTTTGTGGACATCCTTGAACTTGTTGTCACTGTCAGAAATCTTGGGTAGACTTAATCTTCAGGTAGACTATGCCCTTAACCTCAAGTACAGCTAATTCTGGCAATGTAAATATATAAATATATATTTTTGCATATTGTACCTATCTATTGGTATATAATTGATAGACTGTAATGAACACTGTACAGGATGTACTCAGAAGACCCGTATCCTGGGTCTTATGTATAATTTACCAGCTATATGATCATTTGGCAAAAGACTATTTCTCTGGTCTTAGTTCTCTTCTAAGTAAAATGATGGAGGTGTCGGTGCAGAGAAGCAACTAGATCTCTGGAGCATATTCCAAATTTAGCATTCTAAGTTCAGATTAAATATATGAAAATCCTATCAAGTATAAAATTTGTGTTTATTAAAATAATAGAGTCATATAAAATTGCATGAGGGTTTACTGTATTCACAAACATATAAGAAGAGTATAAGCCCATTAATTGTATTTGTTGGAGACTATTATTTCCTTAAGACATATTTTTGATAAATTGATAAATATTAAGAGCTGGTTCCTTGGCAAAGTGTTCCTTCTGCAAACTGGCTTTTCTGAAGTTGGCCTAGTTCCTTAGTGTACTATCTCGCTGCTACTAAAATAATGCAAAAGGGCAATGTCTAACCCTGGTTTAGAGGAAGGGTGGAGAAATCCTAGATGAACCTGATGAAAACAATGCTGGGTTTTAAATAATATTAAAGTATTTACAAAGCACCAAAGATATTTGAAAAATAGTGTCCAAGCCCATGGAAGAGCAAAGTTGGGCCAGATGTGGCACATGCAGGGAACTATCAGAAATTCAGTGACACCTAAGCATCATGTGCAGAGTGGGAGGAAGAAGTTCTCAGAAATAGAATAGAGTCCAGTATTTGAGGAGCCCAGTATTCCATGCTAAGGTGTTTGGATTTAACCTTGCAAGAAATGGGAAACCATTGCTCCTTGTAAAGTTATTTTCATTTTCTTATTACCAACAACATAAAGAAGCAGTCTGCCAGAATGTGTGTGTATGTGTGTGCATGTGCACGGTCACACACACACTTCCAGACATTAAGCCTGGGTAATATTGTTAGGGGGGATTAAAACAAGAATCATAAGGAATCAGAAGTCTAGGTGAGCAAGAACCTAGCCAAACAGCCACAGGAGCAGAGCACATTGACATTCAAATTATTGAATTTGAATTGTCTGTTAGAAAGAATGCAGGTTATGACCCCCATTACATCCATCTCTTAAAAGATGCCCTGCCTTGTTGTTGAACAAGGAACTCTGTTCTTTAAAATGTAGTAGGCACCCACCTTATCTAGTTTTAGAAGACTGGGGGCAGAAAAGAGAGAGGAGCTCCTCTGGCTTTTTATCAGATTCCCATTATTAGTTCCTCTTGAGAAGTAGACCTAAATGCCACAGTGCTTTTATTCATTACCGACTCCATAAGGGATATCATTAAGTTGTTTTTCCATTTATTTTTTGCAGCCCAGAGAGAAATAATTTATTCTCTTCAAAATGGGTGGAAAAAGTATATGAAATCACACATTTATCCAATTCAATAGTGAAAAAAGTTTAAGTACAGAATATTATTAAATGAGATCAGAAATTTGGTCTCACAATACTTTAGTGTGGTATAGTAGGAAGATAATGTATTGAAGGATAACGTGTCGGAGGAGCCTGGGTATAAAACCCAGTTTGGCTACTCCCTAGCTGTGTCACACTTAAAAGTCATAGGTCTGAGTATCTGTGAAAAATTCCTGCCATGAAGATTGTTGAAAAGTACACTTGTGATGTGCAGACAGCATAATATCTTTAATGCATTAAAATACCTATGTAGTTTTTCTTTTAGGTTGATGATTTCCCCCTCTACTCTTTGCTCGTATATTTACAAAATTCCTGAAATTCCATTTCTTCTCCCATTGTTCCTGGTGAACCCTTGTCTCATTTGATACCTATTTAGACAAAACTTTCTTTACTCCTCTTCTGTAAATAATCACTTATTGGGAATTCCCTGGTGGGCCAGTGGTTAGGACTTGGTGTTTTTCACTGCCGTGGCCTGGGTTCAATCTTGTAAGCCACATGGCGTGGCTGAAAAAAAAAAAAATCATTTATTTTCTGTCTTACTCTGGTAACTTTTACCTATTTCTGTTATTTCACTAAATGCACAGTTTTGCAATTGTTTGTTCTATATGTTGCCTTCATTAGACTATGAGACTTTGTTAGAAAAGGAGACATTGTTGTATGAAAAAGAAACACACAATCTTGGTGGCGAACAAAGATATGTGTTCCTATGTTTAGTTTAGCAGTTCAACTTGTGGACTGCCCAGTATAGTCTGAGCTCTGAGCCTCTCTGCTTCTAGCTGAAGACCCCACTGGTCTGAGCTCCAAAACACGGGTTGTGCTTATGTTAACTTCATGTGTGTTCATTCTGGGTCCAAAATGAAAAGGGTCCCGGCTCTCTGGGGTAGGTTACTCTCATGACAGGTCACTGGAGTTCAACGGGGCAAGCCCAACTTTACAAGATAATTTCAAGCCTCTGCTCTCATCATATACACTGTGACATCCATCACATTAACCAAATACAAGCCTCCCAGCCAAAATCAAAGTCAAGAGGTTGGAAAGTATACTCTTCCCACGAGGGGTGCAGGCAAGCATGTGAATTCATATTCTATGTCAAGGAGTGAGGAATTGTGGTAAATAATTCAGTCAACCACAAAGATCCTTTACAGGATTTATTTTTGTTACTTTATTGCTATACATAACTGCCCTGTTATTAGGTATGAAGTAATTATAGAGTAATCCACTGAAGACTCCAGAGAACACTGAGAATGCAATGATATCTGCTTCTCTGAACAATGGGGAATAGATTTCCATTCCCCTCTCTAAGCTCAAGTGCTCAGTCCTGCCCAGTAAGGTTTGAAACCATTCCACTATCTTTCACTGATTCTGCCTGTTACCATGTAAGCACTCAAGATTTTTGTTATTGAAATAGTGAAAAATGCCTTTACCTAGAAGACATTTACATAGTTGCAATCGATGGAAATAATCCTTTTTCTTGTTGCAGATCAGTGAGTGTTATTTTAACATACACAAAAACATCTCTTAGTTAGGTCAAAATGCGTACTGGTATTTTTCCTCTGACCTCTTTAAAAAAAATGTTCTTGGTAAAACTAAACCTATTCAGAAATTCATTCAGCAGGGACTCACAGAGGTTTCTTTAAAAGGATGAGGAAGGACCTAATATAGTCTAGAAAAAAAAAACCTTGTTTGTTTTTAGTTTTAATTTAGCTCTAGTTTCAAAATACATAAGTGTAATGTTGAAAGAAATTTAAAAACCTCATAATGCATTCACTCTAGGAGTTACTCACTGGTTCTCAGTGATATTTGGAAGAATAAGGAATAAATGAGGCATGATTTATAAAATTCTTTGTTTCCCCGTAGTTTGTGAGAAACATTCTTTCTCCTTCTCCTGCTCATTATTATGATCATTATTACTACCACTGTTTACATTAAAAGAAACATAATAGCAATAAGTATCAGAGAATACTTATTATGCTGAACAATTGATAGCCCCCATCACTCATCATATAGCTGAAAACACTGAGGATAGACTGCCCAAATACTTTGGCCAAGGTCAGAGTGAGTTTGTGGCAGCTCAGTGAATTAAAATCAGGCTCTTTTCTACTGTCTAGGGAAAATACTCTCCCCTATACTTGATATCATCTAGAAATAAAAAGGAGGAAAGGTAAGTAAAGTGCTAGGGAATGAAGGATGTCTTGGGAAGCAGTCAGAGGAAGACAAAAAATATGAAAAGAAGGACTATAATCTTGTTTGTTAGGAAGCAGGATGTCAAAATGTGGATGAGGAGGATGTAGCTAAATTAGAGTCACCTGCTAAGTTCTGCTCACCCTGGAATGTAGATGTGGATGGGTCTAAAAATGTAATCTCTGTGTATTTGAACATGGATGGAAAAGCTCCGTAACACCCATGGAGAAATCCTCCTTTTCAACAGGAAGTAAGGAATGTAGAGTCAGCAGCTTTGTTTCCCAGGGTCTCTAGGGCCACATGTTCCTCAGGAGGCAAAGATAATGAATACTAAAAGATAACTTATTTTATGAGCATACAGGCATTGAGTTCTTACAAGTAATTTACAGTATTTATTTTGTTAACTTTTATTTATAGCTACTGGTTCTGATCTCATGTTTTCTGATTAAAAAATTTTTTTGCTAATATGCTTTTTTAAAGCAGTTTTAGGTTTTCAGGCAGTTGAGCCAAAAGTACAAAGAATATCCATATACAGGCATGCCTTGGAGATATTGTGGTTTAGGTTCCAGGCCACCACGATAAAGCAAATATTTTTGTAAAGCAATATTTTTGGTGTCCCAGTGCATATAAAAGTCATGAAAGAATACTACAAACAATTATATGTCAACAAATTGGACAACCTAGAAGAAAAAGACACATTTCTAGAAATATAAAGCCTGCCAAGAGTGAATCAAGAAGAAAGACAATTTGGACAGACTGATCACTGGTAGTGAAATTGAATTTGTAGTAAGAAAACTCAAAGCAAACAAGAGTCTAGGACCAGACAGCTTCACAGAGGAATTCTACCAAACATATAAAGGAGAACTAATGCTTATCCTTCTCAAACTCTTTCAATTTCATTAAATTATCTGCACTTTTTTTTTTTTTTGGCATGTGGATGCCCAGTTGTCCAGTTGCT
Organism: Aethalodelphis obliquidens; assembly: GCF_003676395.1. Lineage (NCBI taxonomy): Eukaryota > Metazoa > Chordata > Mammalia > Artiodactyla > Delphinidae > Aethalodelphis > Aethalodelphis obliquidens. Next base: position 33,862,215 of record NW_020837956.1, read on the forward strand.
CTAGTACTATTTGTTGAAAGACTATTCTTTCTCCATTGAATTTCCTTAATGCCTGTATTGAATATTTTTATATTGGTTTACTTCTGAGCTCTCTATTTTGTTCCATTGATCAATTTGTGTATTGTGTAATTTAATTTTTTTTGTAATATCTTTTTCAGAGAAGAAATTTAGTGAAGTTCCAGTCAGTAGTTTCTTCAGTGATGGATTATGTTTTTGGTGTTGTACCTAAAGTGTCAACACTAAACCCAAGGTCACCTAGATTTTTTCTTATGCCACTTTCTAGAATTTTTATGATTTTGCATTTTACATTCAGATCTGTGATCCGTTTTGAGTGCATTTTTGTGAAAGGCATACGGTCTTTATCTTAACTTTTTTTTTTTGGCATGTGGATGCCCAGTTGTCCAGTTGCTCTAGTACTATTTGTTGAAAGACTACTCTTTCTCCATTGAATTGCCTTAATGCCTTTATTGAATATTTTTGTATTGGTTTACTTCTGAGCTCTCTATTTTGTTCCATTGATCAATTTGTATATTCTTGTATGTTCTTTCACCAATACCACAATGCCTCAATTATTTTAGTTTTATACTAAGTCGTAAAGTCGAGTAGTGATTTTCACGTTGTTTTTTTCACAATATCGTGCTGGCTATTTTGGGCCTTTTGCCTTTTCTATACTTTTAGAATAAATTTGCTAATAACCCAGAAATAATTTGTTGCCATTTTGATTGGTAATTCATTGACTCTAGATCAAGTTGGGAAAAACTGAAATCTTAATAATAGTGTTAACAGTGTTTTTCCCATCTGTGAATGTGGGATATATACAAATTTATTTAGATATTTATTTCCTTCATTGGTAGCTTGAATTTATCCTCATATAGATCTTGTACATATTTTAATAGATTTACACCTAAGTATTTCATTTTTTGGATGCTAATATTAATGATGTGTTTTTACTTTCAAATTCTAATTGTTCATTGCTGGTATATAGGAAAGCAATTGACTTTTGCATTTAACCTTGTATCCTGTAATCTTGCTTTAATCAGTTATTGGTTATAGAATATTATTTTTTGGGGGGGGTGGAGATTTTCTACATAGACAAACATGCTATATGAGACAGTTTTAATTCTTCCTTCCCAGGATGTATGCCTTTTATTTCCTTTTCTTGTCATACTGCATTAGCTATGACTTCCAGTACAATGATGAATAGTAATAGTGAGATAGTACATTCTTGCTCTGCTCTTAACTATAGAGTAAAAAAAATCAATTTCTCATCATTAAGAATGATGTTGGCTTTGGGTTATTTGTAAGTGTTCTTAAATTTCATAAACTTAAGAAGCTTCCCTCAATTCCTAGTTTGCTAAGAATTTTTATCATGTGTGGATGTTCAGTTTTGTCAGTTTTTTTTTTCTGCATTTGCCGATATTATCCTATGATTAGTATTCTTAGCTTGTCAATATGGTGACTTATTTTAATTGGTTATTGAATGTTGAACTTGTCTTGCATACTTAAGATAAATTCTACTTAGGTGTGGTGTATAATAATTTTTATACACTGCTGGATTTGATTTACTAATATATTGTTGAGGTTTGTGTTCATGGGAGATATTGGTCTATATTTCTCTTATAATACCCTCATCTAGTTTTGATATTAAAGTAATGCTGGCCTTGTATATTAAGTTAGAAATATTCTCTTTATTTCTATTTTTGTGAAGAGATTGTATATAATTGTTATTATACCTTTTAAAATGTTTGATAAGGAAGGCCAGTGAAACTACCTTGGCCTGGTTGCTTTCTCTTTTTTATGCTCCATTTCTTGTTCCATATTAAAGTTACTACACTTCTTTCATTTCTGCCAACATTAAAATCTACAGTTTGACCTTAAAGGAATACTAACAATGGAAAACAATTTTATAAGAAATGCATTCTAAGTTGGATTTCTAAGTGTAATTTAAAAGTTTTGACCTCACTATTCTGTGACTACAATATAAAGTTCTGTGTTCTTTAATATACATATTACTATGACATCCAGCCTTTATCTGTTTAATTAGGGTTTTACATTTTAAAATACACCAATTTTACTTACATTTGTCTAGGAATTATTCCTTGTTACTGAAGTAGGGACGTTTTGAGGAAAAGCATAAACAGGATACCTTGAGGCAGATTTCTGCAAGCATTGGTCTCTGGAATTTTTCTTCACAGCTGGTTATCCTTGTGACACCACTACCTTGTTGTGGCCTGTAGTGAAGTACAGAATTCCATGCAGAATTCCTACCAGTCCTAGCACAATAAGGTTGGATGGATCACATCACTGCTAGCTCCATTGCATGTTTACTCTCTTTAAACTTTCAGAATTGACCTCAACTGGTCATCTAGACCTCTACGGCCCTTACATTTATGAGGAATAACAATCTTTCTTGCAGTGTCATATTGAGTCATGAGTAGCCCACAGAAACTGCTCTGACTCCATTGTAATACTTAGTAGTTAAGTTCTATTATTTCAAATAGAGATAGCCATTGTCCTCAGGCTGCATCCTGAGTTCCAGAATGGCTGAGTCATGAGAAGTAAAATTGTCAGCAGAACAAGTGACCACAATTATAATCCTACTCCAGCTACCTAAGCATGGATGTGAGCCTAAGTCTTGAGCCTAGAACTCAACTTTCCTTATGGTAGCATCTTCCAGGCCAGGATAGTCTGTTCCTGTCACTTGACCTAATGCTGAACCATGCCACACCATCAAGACATATTTTCATACCTTTTAATATCAATGAGATACTTTCTCCATTTTTAGAAGAAGGTTATAAGGGGTGTATTTAATTCAATCAAAATACCTAAGAACAGTTTAATGATTAATTTTGTGTGTCAAGGTGACCAGGCCACACAGTGGCCAACTGCAGATCATGGGGCTTTTCACCCTCCATAACAATGAGAGCCATTTCCTTCTATTAAATCTTTCTCCCTCTCCCTCTCCTCCCCTTCCCTCCTGCTCTCTGTCTCTCTTTCTCCGTCTCTGTCATCTATATCTATCTATATATATATCTGGAGAACCCAACTAATATAGTAAGGCATTCTGATTGTCTACATTTTCTATTATGGTGGAAACTTGAGGATATATTTCCCCAAAGCATTTTTTTTTCAGACCCATGAATATTAGAGCTGGAGGAGATATGAGAGCTACTTTAGATTGAAGTGAATGAGATCTAGGGATGATTAGAGACTCGTTTAAAGTCACAGGAGTGCTGGTGGTAGACTTTAGACATGAAGTCAGTGTTCTACACTCAGATTTGTGCTGGATATTAAACACTTTTTGCTGCTGGAAACAGTACCACAAATACTGTGCTGAACTGAAAATTCATAGAACAGAATCTGTGTATATCTCAGCTCTTCCAAATTGTTAAAGTAGTTCCATTCGTGAGCCTTCTTTTTGATTTATTAGTTTCCTATTTTGTTCAATGGTCCCCAGTGTTATTTTCAAGTACATTGCAGAGGCTTGAGAGAATTTATGTCTGTTGCTTTGGTCTTTTTTCCTTATAGTGGTATATACCAAGTAATGAAATTACTTACTAAAAACAATCCTGGGTTTTTTAATCCATCGTTCACAACTACACTGTATCCTGAGCTTGCCTTAAAGATTTCTTATTTTCCATGATACTGAAAATAAAAAGGTTACCTTGATTTAAAGTTACCCTCTCATTTGCCCATTCCCGCAAGACAAAACTAAACTAAAGCAATCCTATACCAATAGACGTTAAAATGTGTGAAATAATTGGATATTCTTCCTTGTTTAGTTGTCAGCTTCTTTCCATTAGATATGAATATTATTGGCAGAAACAAGTTAAGGTTCTAAGGAAAGAGCTGATTCAAGAATGCTATCTGCCAACAAAATGCTTCCTGCATGAAAAAAAATGAAATAATGTCTCTTCTTTATGGTTTTAACTCTAAGGCTCATATTAATTGAGAATCATAAGAAATCATAAAAGTTATCACCTGTTCTCTATAAAGTTACTCAACACAGTCATATAACTAGAAAGGGAGTCATTGATTTTCTATCCTAAACCACTTCTTTTCCTCCAGAATTCTGCCCTCTTTTTAATGAAATAAATAAAAACCCTGGGAAAAGTGGAGCAACAGTTGGTCAGAATTGTAGTTAGTTATTACCTATGATCTTGTAAACTACTCTTTGGGACTGTTCTCTGTTCGAGGATTGTACAGACTGCCCTGTGACACCAAATCTGGCGGATGGTTGCATGGTTCCTTTTTCTCCCAGAAGCATTTGGAACCAGTGCATGCCAGGTCATGCTCTCTTTCCTTTGACTCTTGGTCATGGAATCAGGTGCTGATATGGAGACACAGAGAGCCTAGGTCCCTTTGAGTAGACTCCACATGCCAAACAGCAACGATTCAACCTGACCTCAAGCATTTCGAAAAAGCTTCAAAGGTGATTCTGATGAACATGGTTGTTAACTCACAAGTGTTCAGTTCTCAGGGTTTGCTTTGCTCTTTAACCATATGTGTGTCTTTGCTATGAGGCACTTATTGAACTGTAGGCTGTAGAGGCCTTGCCTTCCATAAAACTTTCCAAAGTTTTTTTAATGGCATTTACATCTTTCTGCCATCTATTATGAACTGCCATCCACACATCCGTTTATTTTAGAAAATTCCATGATAGTTGCCACAGCCCTTGCATGTCCAAGAGTTCCAGAAAAATAGATGTGTCATTTTTCTGAGGCAAAGTGGTATTTTTGGGTTGTTTGTTGCCAATAAACATCTTTTCCAGATTGATACAAGAGCAGAGTGGGAAGGATGCATAGTTCCAAAGAGCTTAAGCTTCCATGGAGGTAAACCTGACCTCCTGTTTCTGCCCTGTCGCTAGATGCTCATTAATTAACCTCCGAGACTTTAGTTGCCTCATGTGTAAACCATGTTGTTTCTTTGTATGTACATGATGTAGGAATACTGAAGGCATACAGTGAACAAATGGGTGTGAATAAATAAATGTGAATGTCCTTTACAAATCTTTGAAAGTTCTGAGAAAAATTTTTTTCTTTTTTCATTTTTATGTCTTATAATTTTCAGTAAGAGGTAATTCAATTTGAAAAGACCGTTCCATGCACAATAATAAGTAGGTTACATATAGCATCTCTAATGCTTATAACACCCCTGCTATGTAGATCTTATTGCCATCATTTTACAGATAAGGAAACTTAAGCTTAGTCTCAATGTCAAAATGCTGCTAAGTACTAGATCTGTGAATCAAGGCCAGAATTTTCTGACTCCAAAGCTTATGTTCTCTTTGTTATATTTTCTTCACTCTGTCATGAAGCTTCTCTTAATTCTCCTTTATGTCCTCTGAACATAGGCATCATACATATTTACAGTTCTAGCAGTGGTACAATGAGTTCCACATGCATTTTCACTTAACCATCTGATCAACCACACAGGATCAATTCTATTTCCATTTTTACATGGAGGGAGACTGAGGCTCAGATAGTTAAATGTCATTCTAAGGCCGTCCAGCTAATATGTGTCTGATGTAAGGTAGAAATTCAGGATGTGTGGCCTGAAAGCACATCCATTAAGTCATTTCTCATTAGTTTCTTTACCTCTATTTTTTCTGTTTACATCCATGCATGTTTTCCTGCCTTTGCTCCTTATTATTTAGCAGTAATCTTACTTTCCTTTGAGTCCTACTTTCCCTTGAATTGTTTCTCACAGTGTCTTCCCTTTGCTTTGGGACTGTAAGAGCTAAGTGAGCTAGATCTGAGCAGGAGAAGACTGCAGTGGTTGGCAGGCAGCTGCTGACCCCAGATCCCCATGAGCACCCATCAGCCTGCTCTCAGCAGGCTCCACTTCACCCTCCCTTGTACATCCATTAAATGCAGGTAGCGATGTGAATTCTTCCTGTTCTTTGGAAGGGAGGGGGTTATTTCACATACTGTTTAAACGAATCTTTAAAATGCAGTATCCAAAGGCTTATCATACCACGAACACTCTTTTGCTTGAGTATTAGGTCTTTTTTAGGAATTAAAGGTGAAAGTAGAATGATTGACATAGTAGGCACGCAAACATTTCAGGATGGACTCCCAGACATCTATGATGGTGAATTAGGCCTATGGAAAAAAACAATAGAATTCTATTTCTCTCTAGAGGATATATTTTTATTACGTACCAGCTTTTATTGTAACCTAAACATTATTATGCTTAGTGTTTTAATTATATTATCACATTTCATCCTTACAACAACCTTGTGGTTTATTATAGTTCCATTTTGCAGATGAAGAAACTGAGAATCGTATTTATAATCTTATGGACATAGTCACTTAAAAGTGATATATTTCTGCATTCTAAAATGTCTGGACATGAGAGAATGAAGGCATTGGATGTATGGAGGATTGTGAAAGGCCAACAGTTTCTTCTAAATTCTACCCTTTTCTCTCTTTCACCTGCTAAGCTACAGGTCTATCAAAAACATAAAACATTTCAAAAGTTTTGTGGGTTGGGTTGCACTCTGAGCACAATAGTCTCACAGTGTATTCTTTTTGAATGAGCATCTGTCTCATCACTACTGGAATAAAGACAAGATGTCTGCAGAGCCCACCTCTTCTAAGACGTATTAGCCCCACAGATAAGTTTTCCTCATAGCTTCACACGATCAGAAACGATTTGGATTTATTTGGCATCGAAGTATTGTAATTAATGACAAAGGATTTCCATAACAATTTCACTACTAATTGATTTGTAAAATCCGTATGTCTTCAGTACACCTAGCAACTACCAGCGGTGATCAAACAAGGAACGTCATTTATCTGCAGAATTTGTCTACTATGTATATTTTCAAGAAAGATAATTTACAGACTTTAGCACAACAAAACCACAAGTGTAACACTGTTTTAAAATAGAATTTCTTAACTGCACAAGACACCTTATGTGTCTCCAATCTCCTCTCTCTCTTTCTCTGCCTTTCTCTTTCTCTTTGTTTCAATCTTTTTCTCTCTTTCTCTCTTCCTTTTACCTTATACCACAGCTGGAGACGTATTATAATTTACCTCATCAGTGCATCTCAAATGTAGAACATGGATTGAAACAATAAAATTAAAGTAGCCATCTTTATACCTTACTGAATTTTCTTTACTTTTCAATGAAATTGTCACTACCAAAAAGACCTTGGCAAAGAAATTAAACAAAATGAAGGACAAACATATATTTTCACATGGATGTAGTAGTGTAGTGGCTTATTGGGAAAGTAAGGTGGGAAAAGCAGTGGCAATATTGAGGGTTGTATCCTAGCTTGAATACTAGGTCATTATTTTTCTCAACAGGGTTAGTTCTTTCTGAGCTGTACTTTCTTCTTCTATAAATAAATGAGTTGGAGTAGCAAGGCAGTTTTTCCTAAAGGTCAACAGAGGTTCTTCTAGAGTTCTACAAATTGTGACTTGAGTTTCACTTCTCAATCACATTCGCCTTAAGAAAAAAAAAAAACCTGAAAAAGTACATGTTTAAATGTGTTGTAATACAATTTTTATACTTGTGTCCATTGTGGAGCAAATGCTGAGCTAACTCCTTTTTTGAGTGGAACAGAATAAAGACTCTCTGTATTCTTTGTTAATTAAACATTTCTGCTGTTCTGTGGACTGAATTGTGCCCTGCGAAAAATCATGTTGAAACCCCAACTCTCAATGTGATGGTGTGTGAAGATGGAGCCTTGGGGAGGTGAGGTCATTAAGGTGTGCCTAGAGATGAGATTAGTGCCCTTGTAAGAAGAGGCATTGGGGAATTCCCTGGTTGTCCAGTGGTTGGGACTCCATGCTTCCATTGCAGGGGGCACGTGTTCAATCCCTGGTGGTCAGGGAACTAAGATCCAGTGGCACAAGTAGTAGTTTAATGAAGTTTGAATGGGATAGATAATCTAACTTTTTTCCTTCCTTCCTTCCTTCCTTCCTCCCTTCCTCTTTTTCTTTCTTTCTTTCTTTTTCTTTCTTTCTTTCTTTTTCTTTCTTTCTTTCTTTCTTTCTTTCTTTCTTTCTTTCTTTCTTTCTTTCTTTCTTTCTTTCTTTCTTTCTATTTTAACATCTTCTGTGGGCTTGTTATTACACTAGGTAATATAAATGCATTGTCTCATTTAATTTTCACATAAAAACTTCAAAATTTATATTATTCACATTTTATGATGGGAATATAAAAGATCTTAGAAAGTAAATAAGATTCCAGGATCAGATGATGATTAGAGTTCAAACACAGATGATTCTGGGGCCTGTGACATGTCCTGAAGACATAAATCAGAACCATAGCTGAATATTTACTGTGGAGGAAACATACCATTTATCAAGAGTGTTATGGGGGTCTGAGTGTGAGATGATGAGCCCCTCCCAGGTGATATGAGTTAATACTAATCTCCCTGAGACTCAGCTTTCTCATTTATACATTTCCAGACTAATATTCTCTTTATCTCTCTTCCTTTCCAAACTGCAACCCGCCTAGCTATGTGTTCTCTCCCAGAAATTTCCTAAACCTTTATGATTCTTTATGCTCATGCTTCTTCTTCATGCTGGCCAAACTTTCTCCCTTGGTTCAATTGTCCGCTCCTCTCTGAATTCTTCTCTGGACTATATAGATAGAATAAGCTGCTCTTTGCCTTTAGTGTCATTGTTCTGCTATAGCAATCATCAAATTTTATTAGAGCTAGTTGTTTATGTTTCTATGTATTGATATTTTACTGGAGTTTGAACTATTGACAATAAGCATTTTATACTACATTGAATTCCTGGAAGCTACAGCAGCATATGGCAACTAAGAAAATTTTAATTAAATTGGTAAGCTGAATAAAGTCATATACGAATAAAATAATACATGCAGTTCTATATTACTCTTGAGTTAGTTAATAGTCAGTTATTTTTATAACCAATTCCTTGCTTTTGCTTAGATTTTTTTGTGTCTGAATGCCATAAAAACAAACAGTTAAGTATGCCTGAAATAATAAAAATTTTAGTTTGTTAAATAGGACAAAAATTGGTGATATTAAAATAGATATAGATGAGGGCTGATGCTCTGAAAGCTATTCTAATGAAGTATGAATAGTTTTAAAGATTTGATATCAAGAAGCAAGAGGACTACTGATTTTCTTATCAAACCAGTGAGCAAATGAAATTTTGTATTTTGTTTCATATGATTGTAAGAAATAATTTCTCAAAGGTATTATTATGCGAAAAAAAAGAATCAGACCTGACTTACTATGAATGCCTACCTGGACTTTTAAATAAGTTAAGGGGACATTTACTGAGCACATACAATCCCCCCTGTGCCAAGACTAGGAGATGAAAGGCTAAAGACGTGATTCCTCTTTTTCGGTGATCAAAGTTGATACATCAACAGAACATTGTAATAAAACATCACAAATGATATAACAGCGGTATTCTATTAATTAGCTCTGTGTCCTTTGGCAAGCCTTGTTATCTGCTTGTTTTAATGTCTTCATCTGTGAAGCAGATTAATTGAATTAGATACATTTAGGGCTTCTTTCAGCTCTGGACTTACAACACTTCTACAGAAGGATCTTCTAATTTCTTTAATTCCAAACATGTCTCCAAAAGCAGAATAGATACTAGCTTTCTAAATATTTCTAGATATGTGTGTAAATCCACAATTCTAAAACTATGTGTTAAGGCACCCAGAGAACCACTGAGGGACAATTTAAATGTTTTGAGACAAAGGGAGAGATATTCAGTATGTGCTAGGAGCTATGCAAACACTAGCTGGAGATACTTCACAGTTTCAACATTGGATTCCATTGCATATCTTTCAATGATGTCATATTTTTGTGAAGCTGAGTTTTCACTGGTTGCTATATAAAGCAAGAAAATCAGTGTGGGATCGGAAGTAAAGATGATGGTGTCCAATTCGATTGCAAGGTTTGAGAGGTGGTACGGAGCCTAAAAGGCAAATTCAGTATCAGTAATGGTGATTATTTAAGAATGAAATAATTTTTTTAAGTTTAACATAAATAATTTTTTCAAAACTTCAGTTATTGGGATGTAAATACTTATGAAGTTTTTGAAACTTTTTAATAAATAAATGGAGCTGTTAAGTACATTTTTGGCCCATGTGCCATGAAAAAGGTACTAAGATGTTAAAAGGACCATTTACTAAGAAAGGTTGAAAGCAACTGGTATAAAACATTTCAAATAGATTTCTGTTATATATAAAGTAAGTACAGCATTGCTTATAGTAGCTATGTTGAAGTCAAACTATCATTCAACAGATAAAAATATTTATATTGAAGAAAGATACATCTAGAGTTAGGTAGCTAGTTAATGGCAGGCTGTTCCTGCCTACATTATCTATACTGATGCTACAAAGGTAGACTAATTGTCATTCTCAAATCCTTTTACAAAATACATATTCCTGTAGAAAGGTTAAATAGAAAAGAAATAACAGCTGCTAAACAACTTCCATAATTATGGAAATTAGGTGTGATCTCCATTCTCTTGGTGAATCGCCAGTATGTCCAGCTGGTAGAAACAATTGGTGAGCTAGCATGGAGATGGGCATTGTTGATTTTTACAAAGACTTGGACGTGAAGCTTTTATTATGTGAATAAGGCATTTTTCTATGCATTTATTCTATTGTCCAATTTGTTTTTCATTACCAAAATATTATCTAGTCATTGAAATCAATGTAGAGAACACGGACATGATGAAAAATGATTACAAACAATTTCTAATTTTATCATTTCTATACATTGCTAACATGTTGAAGTGTACCTTTAATTCTTACTACTCTCCCATTAATGAATGTTTTAAAATACTATTGCAAACGCATTGAATGTAAAATTATTATTCTGTTCTTCACTATAAGCATTTTCCATATAATGATGTAATCATTATAAAAAGTATTTTAATTATGACATGTTGTTCCATTAAGCAGAATTACCATAAATAACTAAGCTACTTTTTTATTATTAAACATTAAGACTTTTTCAAAAAGTTTACTATGGTAACTACTGCTGGTATCAGTTAAACATGATGGACACAAAGATGTATTTAGTTGCCTCTCCAGAATCCACCCTAAACTGACAATAAAATAATGAAAAACACATAACCTCAAAGTAAAAGAGAGAATGAGATAGGAGGTGGCAATGGACAAAATATTTTTGGAAAATTTTAGAAATTGTAAGATGAAAGGATGATTTGGGTTACTGATATCAACAATGCCCCCCTCAATAACTGATACATCAAGAAAGAAAATTAACAAATATGTAACTTGGGTTAGGGGCCTAAGCACACTTGTGCTCTTTATAAAGATGAAGAAGACTGTGAGCAGTATTTTTGTGTTCTAAAGAAAAAAGTTTTGCTTTGAGTATTTAATTTGAAGTACTAGACGTACAAGGGAAGTTGATGAGTAGCAGACATATGAATCTGGAACTAAGGGGGTAAATAAGAACTAGAGATACAAAATTTTGAAGTCAGTGGCATGTGTCTACTGTCTTAAGACTGTGTGAGATGACTAAAAATTCTATATAGTTAAAAAGAAGCTAAACGACAGAAGTCAGTGATACTGCAACATCTAGAGATCAGGATGATGTAAGGAGCCAGGAATCACTATGAGGGAGGAGAAAAAATCTGAATATTGAGTTGCTCCAGACTACAAGAGAAGAAAAAAGTCCAAAAGGAAGGCAGGGATTAACTGTTTCAAAAGCTGTTAAAACATAAAAGCTTTAATTTAGCAATTTTCTATTTGCACAACTGTGCTTTGAGCTAGTGGGGCCCACATACTCATTGATTCAGGAGAATGAATTTTCCTGTTTTGTTTATAAGGAAATTGTTTTGGCATGCTACCATTGTCTTCCCTTTTAAAATTTTCCTGGTTTAGGATTTTATTCGTTTCCTACTTGTGGGTTTTCCTAGTAACTGATCTCTGAATCCCTCCCATTTATCTAGTTTGCTACACCTTTGTTTCTGCCAAACAAAGTCTCCACTTACCAGGCAACCCATTTTATAGCTCCAATTTTGTTTTACTTAAGAAATAAAGAAAATAATTGTTTGTTTGTTTGTTTGTTTTCCCTATAGTGTACTCCCATTGGTTTAGGTGTGTTTGGAATGTCTAATGCATAGATTAATTTATTTTTATAGCTGAAGTGAACTTCAGAGTCCCACTTTCCCACTTACAGGGAACTGAGTTTTATGTCTCTATTCTTTTATTCAACAAAAAATGATTTAGCCAGTTTAGCCATCATGATATAAGCTAGGCACTAAAAATGAATAAATGTGGTCTACGTTATATGAAGGGGTTGGGGTAAATGCAATCAATAAGCAATGAGGCACAAAGTGCCATGGTATTATTTGGTATAAACTAGGTACAGAAAAGGCACGAAAGGGTTGGTAAACAGCTTGAATGCAGGGATTTTAGAAGGATCCAGGGAAAAGTATGGTCTCTGTGCTAGGTATTAAATAATGCCTGGAAGTTAGGAAGGTCAACAAAGGGTACGGTTTAAGTAATTCCACTCAAAAATTGTTTTTAAACAAATATCCAGAGATATTGCAGGGAGTTTATTAGCACTAGGACATGGTAGAGATGAGGATAAAAGGATGAGCTATTGAGGGAGAAGGAGTTGAGCAACATAGTCTTAGAAGGCTTTGAATGTTATGCAGATTTTTCTATTGTCATTCCATATAGGAGTAAATGAAATAAATGAAGGGGGACATACTGAATACTACATAGCTCTTCCAGAAACAGCGATCAAACTAAGACTTTTTATCTACATTCTCATGGATTTTTCACTGTTCCACAAAAGAACTATTAATGTTTCTGAATGCAAGTTTGTGTGCCCTACACACAGTGAGGCCAAACAATACTGAAACATTGGAGTTTGAGCAAAAAAAGGGTGTAATTGCAGGGCCATGCAAGGAGAATGGGGGGCTCATGTCCCCAAAGTCCCAGACTCCCAGAAGGGTTTCAGCAAAGCATTGTTAAAGTCAAGGTGAGGGAGGGGCCTGGCTGGTCGTTGCAAACTTCTCGGTATAGAAATCCTTTGTTCTTGCAGCTGACCACTTAGGTTAGGTCACGATGTTCCTGTAAACCTCCAACAAGACAAATGTTATTCTCTGTTCTCAAAGCAAATTTTATCTCTATATGAATGGAAAGTTTTGCACTCTTAAATGTCAGAGCCTTGAGAATAGGCTATCCTGTATATTTCAGGCTATAAGCAACATTCTTAAAGCAAAAGCAATAGAATACAAAGGTTAAAGTAAAAGAAACAGACCTAATATGAAGTCAGATTTGTTCTTCCCCATTACATTACATTTGTTCTTCCCCATTACATTTCATTTGCCAGGAGTCAGAAAGACAGACCACAATTAAAATTTTCAAGTGGGCACGCTTTTTTTTAATGAACTCTGGTCTACAACTCTTACATTCTTTATTCTGACTTTGGACACTTTCCAACCCCTGGGGCTTGCATTGAGCTGGACACATTTCTGGGGTTTGAGGAAATAGCCTATTGCTCTACCTGATTGATGGAGGAAATAAACAGAAGGCAATTTGTTCTTTCCTTGGAGAGCCAGACAGTAGCCACTGTAATGTGCAATTTAAGATGAGGGAGATGTCAGGGATAGGACAACGGATGGTGCAAGCCAAAAACTTTCCCAGTGGCAGGAGGGAAATTGTAAAAGCACATTTGCTGTGAAACCAGGAAAGCCATTTTCCCTTCTGCCTTTATGTGAATTTATCCTTTTCAAATAAGGTCTAATACATGTATTAATGATTATGCCATTTGTGTTTTTTTTTCTTCTAGCTAGTGTTTCTATGTTTAATAACATGATCTTTTTAACCTTGTATCCTACATTAAGTTACAATTTTTCACATTCCACAGTTGGGCTACATATTTCAGATAATAAAATTTACTAACAATTATCAACTGTTAACCATGTGTGAGGCACTTTCTAAGCCACTAATGAATTAAATCATTTAATTATCACAACAATTCACTGAAACTCTTACTCTTTAACAGTTTTCGGAAGAGAACACACACAGTCAGCAGGATACCCAGAGCTATTAATTTGCCTAAGGTGGTAATGCCATTATAGGTATTCTGTCTTTAGAGCTTGTGTGTTTGACTACAAAATCTTGTTGATTTTTAAAAGGCTAGAACTTAAAGATAACTATTAGGACAGCTAGTCTAATAAAAAACATGTTAGTATCTGCAATTTTTAGATAGTCACAAAATTCGTTGGTAGCAAAGTCAGGAATAGAATCCAGGTTTCAATCCTGAGTTGACAGGTTTTTACTCTGTATGATACTACTGTTGGCCTGATAGGTGCATGCATTCATGAACACACACTCACAAACATGCATTTAATGCAGCTGTTTATAAATGACCTTTACACTGACTGGAAATCTATAGTAGGCATGAAGCTTGATAATTTTTTTCCTTAAGAGAAATAATGGAATATTTAGTGTATTAATTGAGTATTTTGAAAACAAAGAGACAAACATGATAAATAAGATCTGGGAAAAATGGCATTGTATTTGGGGGAAATGCAACTTAGAAAATGATAAATCCCTATTTATGGGCCTTACGAGTGTACTCACACAAACTCACAGATATGTATATACACAGACATACTAACATATGTAAAACCTAGACATATATATGCTCAAGCATCACACACATATGTACCTATTTGCATACATTCATCTTTTAGCTATATTCCATCTTGTGGGAATGTGGGAATATATGTCTGTGTTTGTGTATATTTACGTATGTTTGTGTATGTATATGTGTATGTGCATATGTATATGTATATTTAAGTGGTAGTAGATTTACTGAGGATTTACATTCTCATTAGAAACAATGATATTTGCCTACATCTAAGGCATGTGCCATGAGGCAAAAAAGAGCAAAGGTTTTTGTAATTAGAAGGACATACATTCAAGTTCTGATTCTTTAATTATATTACCTTATGAAAGTCATCTAACCAATAAGTCCGTTTTTCTCATCTGTAAAGTGGTGAAATTCATCCCTAAATCATTGTGTTGGTTTTCACTGAAAACTACTCAAGGAGATACATGTCACAGAAAGAAAGAATAGAGTATATAAAATATGTATTACATGTATTTTAAATAATTGAAAACTTATCCCAATCACACCTTTGGAAAAAGATGTTCATTACTTGTTGATTGCTTATCTTTAACTTTAGATACTTGACCTCCAATTCACTCACACATCCACCTTTTAGAACTCTGTTTCTTCTTTTTCAGCATATTCTAAATAAATCATGATAAAAAGAAGACTCCCACACCCATAGTATTTACATTTATACAAGATAAAAATACTTTAAAATAAATGACAGAATCTTAATGATGAAAAGTTAAGCATAATTTAATAACAAACAAGTATTTTGGTTATCTGGGCTTTATGTATCCCCTGAAGATTCCACAGACTCTTCCCTCTAATAAATAGAAGGCTACGGACTCTCAGATTGATACATGAGGGTGATCAAAAAACTCTATGGGAACAGAAGGACGGGGCCCTTTACCCACTTCAGAAACAAGATTATGGAGGTTCAGCAAGGGCTTCTAGAAGGAGTGACCACTTAGGCTAGCCTCATTCAATGCTATATAGACTCTCTTGTCCTGCTCCACTGGCCTGGAAGCCTCTTAGGCTGTGTAAGTGAGGGAGAAGGAAACATTTGTCATGGTGTTGGAGCCATTAGAAAGTATATATTTGGGTTCTATTTTGTTATAGCCATTAGTCTATCCTAGTTTTATTTATTTATTTTTATCTCAATTTAATTTATAACTTTATTTGTATCCTAGGTTTTATCCTAACTTTAAGTTAGTATTAAATTACTTTATAAATATATCTACTTATATTGTTTACTTATATAGTATTTATTTAGTTATATAGTATTTTTTATTTATTTATAAACACTACTTTCAATATTACTATTAAAGTATTAAGTAGTTACATAAATATAAACATATATGTAAATTGCCCTGAGTTACAGCATTTCATTGAATAAATATCTTCTTAAGTAACACTTGTACATGTAACCGCATAGAAATTTTTCAGTAATGTTCTGAGCAGATTTTGGAGGGTAATATATAATTCCTGAAATACCTAAGCATGTCCATGGAAAGGAGAAAATATATATATATTTACATACATATATATGCATTTTGATTCTTTTGTGCTATGATATGTAGAATTCTTTTGTGGAATACAACATTAAAAAAGAATAAACTAGAACTACTTAAGTCAAGATGGGGGAATTTCACAAACATAAAGTTGAAAACAAAAAAATTAAGTGTAGATATATTAGATCTCTTTTTATTCTAAATTGCAAAAAAAATAAAACATTCACATATACAAATACATTCATGTTAATATTTTGTACATATATAGCCAAACCATAAGTACAGCCAAAGGAATTATTTAAAATTTCAGGCTAATGGTACTATCTGGGCTCTAGTGAGGGGTTCCATTAAGGAGGGCAGAGGTATTTTAACAATCTTGATGATACTCTTTGTTTAAAAAAAGAGTATTGGTTACATGGGCACTTTTTTAATGCTTTTTATATTGAATACGATTTAAATATTTTCTGTCACTGAAATCTTCCACAATAACAGTAAATTTATAATATATGTAAGGTACATACTACAGTGCCTGGCATATAGTAAATTCCCAGTAAAGTTCATTTCTTTAATGAGTTATATTCTGTAAAAGTACAATATTATGAGGAGTCACATCCAAGTGCAATGTGCCACAAAATAGCTTCTTGGACAGCACTAAAGCCATGTAGTCAGAGACCAAGATTCATCATGATGCATTAATGTCTTCAGTACCTTGAACTTGCTTCTGTTAAACCACATGACAATTTGTAGTGTATCTACTTCACCATGTCTTATATTACATTCACCTCTGTGCTTTTCCTTTAGGTCTCTCCAGGGCATAGCACTTTTCTGCATATATAGAACATACTCTGTAAAGGCTCATTGAGTGAATTCACAAGCCAGTGAGTGAATAAAGTTGTATTTTTTCTTTTTTTAACTAGATCTATTAACTTGAACAAGCTATTCCTTCCCTTTCCGCATTACTTGCTTTATTTCTAAGATTAATAGAATCCATGCCATGGTCTCCAAGATGCTGCCAACATTGAGATTCATCATACTGTTACATTTCCAGGGACTCTCCAAAAGAAATGCCAGTTTATTCTATTATAGCAACAACGTTTTAATTTTTTTTCAAACGTACAGAATTTTTTTTGAATTATACTGAAAGTCGAATCCGTCTTAGCTAATATCACTAATTGCAGGCATCACAATAGCACAGCCCATCCTTAACCTCACATTAGGAGAAAAGGTCTAATGTTCATTACCAGATCCCAAAGCAGGGAATTTATAGCTGGCCTCAGAGGGAAACTCAGCTTACCTTGTGATGCATTTTAATTCAACAGCTGTTTAAGTGGTTGTTACGTGAAAAGTATTGTAAGAGATAGAAGGGATGATGAGATTTTGTACAGTGAATGCATAGAGCCAGACAGCATCTTTTGAGATCATATAACGAGGGCTCATTTTGCAGAAAAATTTTAAATCGTGCCAGTAGGGCTATACTGGCTTTCCAGAGTCAGCTAGCTGCTTTCTGCGTGGTTATAAATCACTTAGCATTTCTGTTCCCCCACTTCCTTGTAAATTAAAATAAAAACCTGCTCTTGACCTCTAATTTTCCTTTATGAACAATCTCAGGTTTATCACCTGCAAAACAGAGGAAATAATATGTCTCATACACTAATTGTGAAAATATTCTGTGGAAAGCTCCTGTTACATTGCTGTGCTATACTTGATAGGTTCACCATGGTTATTGTTGTTGTTATTGTTCTAGTCATTATTTTTAGAGAGCTATGATATTCTCTGTGGCATCCCTTTCCTTGGCACTAGATAGGGTGAAAACAAGATTGTGAACATTCATAAGAGCCTCATTTTCCTCGGAAAACTCAGTATCCATACTCTTGTTATAGCTATCTCTTTGCATGTACGGGCACATATATGCGAACATCTCACAGAAAATCACTACAAAAATCAAGAATTCTCCCAAAATCAATAATAATTTCATCCCTAATAGTTTACATACTGTATTATATTGGTAACTCCTCAAAATTCTTGTTTCAGACTCTCCATCTTACCACAAGGCTGAACAAGACTTAGTATCCCCAGCTTTGATTTAGCACATTATGTTAACATTAGAAATGAGTATAATAACACCAAAGAAGAAAAAAAATACTTGTTATGAACTGAATGTCTGTATCCCCCCCAAAAGTCCTGTGTTACAATTTAATCCCCAACCTGATGGTATTTGGAGGTGGGGCTTATGGGAAGTGATTAGGTCATGAGGGTGGAATTCTCATGAAGGGGATTAGTGCCCATATAAGAGGAGGCTAAAGAGCTAGCTTGCCATCTTTCTGCCATGTGAAGTTACAATAAGTCAGCCATCTCACTCTGGATGAAGGCTCTCACCAGAACCCAACCTTCCTGATACCATGATCTTGGACTCCCAACATCCAGAACTATGAAAAATAAATTTCTGCTGTTGATAACGTACCCAGTTTACAGTAATTTGCTATAAGAGCCTGAGCCAAGACAATGCTTGAACAGAAATCTACAGAATTATTTCCTTGCATACACAATATAATGCTGTGATGGTTCTCTAGCATTTCAGAATTTCCTGTTGTTTCATGAGTGATTCTGACACATTTCTCTAGAGTAGCTTTTCTCTTCTCTGGTGTAACACCTCATTAGTCACTTGGTCATGTTTAAATCACACTCTAATTCCCCAGTTGACAAAGCAGGTCAAAAATAAAATAAATTCACAATCTTGAAAATCCTGATAATTATCAAAAAAATATCACAACAAATCACGGACTTTGTCAAATTTATTCCATATAATATGTATCTTCTCTATTTCACTAAACATTTCTTATTTGGATAAATTCAATAAATAATAAATCATTATCTTATGAAAATAAATGTTTACTATATCTCACCTTAGGGGTCAGTGGCTGAAGGAAAGGCACAATCTTTTTTTTTTTTTTATTAACTTTTATTGGAGTATAGTTGCTTTACAACTTTGTGTTTGTTTCTTGCTGTACAGTAAAGTTAATCAATCGTATGTATACATATATATACTCTTTTCTTAGATTTCTTTCCCATCTAGGTAACCACAGAGCATTGAGTAGAGTTCCCTGTGCTATACGGTAGATTCTCATCAGTTATCTGTTTTATACTTAGTAGTGTATATATGTCAGTCCCCATCTCCCAGTTCATCCCACCCCCGCCTTTCCCCCTTGGTAACCATAAGTTCTCTATATCTGTGAGTCTATTTCTGCTTTGCAAATAAGTTCATCTCTACCATTTCTCTAGACTCCACATATAAGCAATATTATATGATACTTGTTTTTCTCTTTCTGACTTATTTCCATTGATCTCACTCTTACTAATTTGACATAGCAAAAGACATTGGTCTCTCTAAATTACATCAATTATCCGGAAATAACCAGGCCTGGACTACTGTCTGCTTAGCCTGGGCCTGACAGGAATGACAATAAGAGGAATTTCTTGGAAAAATAGCTAGTTATGCTAGAGAGAAACTTTCATTTAAGGTTTAGGTTAAGGTCCCAAAATTCCAAAAGAGAAATCACCAGCTATCTCTTAGGTGAGAAATACTTCTTCCCATGACTCATGAACCTCAGCAAATCTGCTGCAGAGATTTCAATGATCTATTCAATCCTCCCCTAATAATTTCTTTCACATTAGTGAGAGTATGACCAGAGTAGAAACTTGACTCTGTGAGGACACATGAAGGTTATATAGTCAATATAGAAATGTGTATTAAAATTTTAAAAATAATGTTACTATTGAGGAATTCTCCCTTCACTAGTTTCATTTTGTCTAATTAGCCTTTTACAAAACCATTTGTGTTTAAGATAAGAATATGCTGTTGGCACAAATTGTGAAGGTAGAAAATAGAAAATAATAATCATCTAGTCATTCACATTAGAATTATGCCTGGTGTAATAGATGGTTGGTTAGGAGGAGAGAGAAATAATGGACACATAAATAGACATTGGAAAGAGAAAAGTAAAGAAGGACTTAAATATTTGAATACTGACTAGATTTTGTTTTAAGGATCGTAGTGTAATTTACTTAAATATTTTATGTTTTACTTAACATCGTATAATTAACATTATATATTTAATATTAAGGAATAGAGGCAGATATTATTTCAAAGAAACTCATTTTCATTTTGGTTTTGTGTCTGTTCCTTTTGCACTTTTATTGACTGTGTATTTTTGCTTAGTGATACTGAACATTCACAAAGATTATTTCCTTTATATTTTAAATTGTACTGTCTTTAGGACCTAAACCCAAACTAATATTCTTTGGTGGCATTCAGCTTAGAAAACTTGCCTTAAAGCTGTTGTCCAGATTCCTCTGCTGATTCCTGTCCTGGGCTGTTTGTGATATGTGGTTCAGTTTTCTTTGTTCCCACACATGTGTCAGCAGAGTTTCCATGAACTTACTAGGGAACATAATAAATAATGTAAGCAGTATAAGAATATTAAATGGAATCTTCCAAGTTAACCTAATATAAGAGGCATGTTTTTCCTTGGAGACAGGAAACTATACAGATCATTTTGTCATAGCTATGCTTGTTCTCACATCAACTCCAAAATAAATTATAGACAATAGGATGTGTTAGGTGCTATGTTTTCACTGTGAGTTGAGTAAATCATAATAACAGTTAAACTTACATTAATGTTCCCGAACTTATATATTCGCTGTGAAACTTCTGAAGCAATAAACAGAGCCCAAGGACCTAACTTAGACCAGGCATTTATACTTTTAACATTCTGTAGAAACAATATTTATATAATCATTTCTCTTATAGCATTTACAGTTGGGTCATGGGTTTAGGGATTGAAAGATGTGAATCGGGGTTCCCTTCCTAGAACTCACTAGCTGTGTAAATTCTGGAATCTTACTGACTTCTAAGATGTGTAATTACTTCAACTGTAAAATAAGGATCACAAATTTTACTTTGAAAGATAATTTCCAGGATTAGGAACAATTCATGTAAAGCACATACCTCAGTTCCTGCCTCAAATTATGGGTGCTATTATTATGGTATTTTCAGTAATATTAATACTGGTACTAATAAAGCCTAATGATTGTTGGAGAACATAAGATCTATATCACCAGCAAAAAACTGAATCCAAAGTTAGGAAATACCAAATATCATATTTACATGGAGAATTAAACTGTTTTCCTCAAAAATATATACCTGCAATAGAGTTTGAAAGATGAATGGAATTCAACATGTAGAAATAAGAGGGAGAAACTTCTGGTAAATTCAATAATATACTCAAAGAGAAAGATACAAGAGAAAGCTGGGCCATGGTTTGGGAACAACAACAATCCATTATGTCTGAAGATATAATCCATATGTCCAAAGGTAAAAAGAAATAATGGAAGTCTTCCACTTATGGCACTATTGGCAGACTAGAAATTATGGGAAAAGAATCAAACACCTAGAAAGAGTATCTTTTAAATGCATAGATGAATTTACAAAAGTAAATTTAATGGAGGCACAAAGGAATAGGAAACTGAAAAGTCAATATTAAAATATAGGCTGCCTCAGGAATTTACTGGAAACAAACGTTAATTGAGATAGCATCAGGTGACAAAGCTTTGGGCCCAATATATGGTTGAGAGTCAGATTCCTAGACACATGTATTAACCCATGTCCCTCAAAATGCTACATACTTAGTGAAAGAATGCCCTAGGATTAATTTCGTTCTTTGGCAAATGTAACAAAGAGTAAATGACTCTCTCTTAAGGATTAAATCTGGCTTAAAATAAACAAATAAACAAAAATCTCTTCTAATAAATTGTAATCATCATACTATCCTCTATTAGTTCAGAATGTGAATCTATATTTATATCTTATCTATATCCATATCCATAATCCCTATCTATACATACATGCATGCATGCATGCATACTTATGTAAGAGGACAGATTTGCTTCCTGATAAGATTAGGAAAGTTAATATCTTCCACTGGAGCTAAGGTTGGGCAGATTCACTGGTAACCCTTTTTAAAAAACTGGAGTTTCCTAAACTCAGTGTTACTCACCTGTATCATAAACCCATTGTATACACAGCATTTACTTAGAACTACCTCCTTATCACCCAATGGGATTTGAGACAGTGAGGGCAACCACTGTTAACATGAAGCTCATCCTACCTTCCATGAGTGCGATGAGTAATAAAGCCCTTTGTCTCTGACATAGGAGTCTCATGTCTTGTGCCACTATCTATGAAATTGTGGCTTCCATGTAATTGTTATGTTACAAGTAGGGTAAAATACAAACTATCTGCAGTTCTTGACAGTATGTATTAGTTGAATTTAGAAGAAGTGACCTTCCTTTTCTAAGATTGTGCTTCCTAATTTGTATAATTTGTGGGTTGAATTATACATAAGATTCCATTCAATGCTGAGATTTTTAAGGTTTGAGTATTCTAATTATTTCAAAGCTAACTCTCAGGATGCCAGGATGGCAGTTGTCATGCCCATACATATTAATTCCCCAGACACCTGGTCAATGGTGTTGTCTATTGGCCAAGCTAGATGACATCACATTTTCAAGATGATTGTTTTAATCAAGAATTAGGAGACATCCAAATTTTAATGAAGTTTTGTTCTGTGATATTTTCCCAGGTGGAGTGAAGCAAGCAGTAGAATGTTGAAGCCTTCTTTGAATAAGAAAGTAAGAGTTAAGGGAAGCAAAATAGAGAACAGTTTTTTTTCATGTAGCCTCATTTTCATGAAAGTAACTGTTATGTAATAGCGAGACCTTTTCCTTTCTTGTTATATTAATCAACTGTGTATAAAGCCATGTTACAAATAAATGACTGACATTTTTAAGCACTTACTAAGTACTAAACAATGTACCCATAAAATACTTTTAAACCCATTACAAATGTAAATAGAACCTTGCAAAGTAATCATTATCACTGAGGATAAGTGACATGAAATGAAAAATGTAAGGTCACATACCTAATACATGAGTTTTATCCAACTTCTGATTTCTGACAAACATGTGGGCTCCTTAACACTCACCTGGAAAGCCTAATTATTTAGATCATTTCTATATTATAGGGTCTCTTAATTCTTTGGTTTCCTCTTGTTCTTCTCTTTTCCCAGAATGTTTCCAGAACAGGACATATTCTGAAGATCTAGAATTTAGAGCTTTGCAATTTCAGAGCATTATTTTCTTTTCTGTATATATGAAATAGGGAGGGACTCAGTTAACTAAAATTAAAACAAAGCAAAATAAAACAAAGGAAAATCTCACAAGATACTGCTTGAGAGTCAAGGGACCTGGCTTCTTCTACCAGCTGTGCTATTGCTGAAGGACTATTTCTGAGCTTTGCTTGAAATGAGAATAATTACAAAAGAATTGCAACTAGATTCATGCAGAAAAAGTATTAAAATAACCTAGAAAAGGAAACATTATTCTACAAGTAATATTCTAAGATTAATTTCTTGACTGAATTTTTTTGGACACAGAGGAGATATTCATATGCAGACAAGAATAAAGCTTACACAGTTTCTCATTAATCATGTGAACACCTGGAAAAGATAAGCATCCTAGATTTTAAGACCTATTGTTTTCCACAAGAAGTACTTACTATTAACTTACTATTCTAGGGACTGGGTTTTTAAGATAGTTCCATTTCTCTGCCAGTAGGAGAGAAAGCATACCACAATCGAATCAGTCTTTCTTTAGAATTTTTATCTCTGATGCACCTAACATTTCCTTATAGCTCTTGTAGTAGAAAAAGTGATGAAAAGAGAGTCAGATGACCTAGTGCTAGTATTTGATCTGCTGTTAGCAGGTATAAGACATTAAACAAACCACCTGCTATCTGTGAGCTTTGCACTTTTCATCTGCAAAAATGATCATTAATACCAACAGTAATATATTTATTAAAGTTCCCTGGAAGTCACAAGACACTAAAAATAAATTCTGTGTTTTAAAATAGTTTTTCATAGTAGTTATATATTATATATAATAATTATACTAATTAATATTTCATATAATATATAAAGCATATGTATTGTTTGTAAGAAAATGTTATTCCTCAAGAGCCTACAACTTAAAAAAATCGGTAGGTGAAAGCAAAGGTTAAAGCAAAGCTTAAATGTTTCTATTTAAAAACAGGTGTCTCTAGACTCTTCTTTAACGTTGCCAGCTGCTCACAAGGAACTGGTTTCCAACTTTCGTAAAATGCATGATTAGCAGAGACTGTGAACTTCGTTTTGCTTCCATATAATTTTGATTTATGGTTCTGGCGATTATCCATATTATATTACTTTTTCACAGATTATTTTTTAAGTCATGACCACTCGTTGCAATTTAACCTAAGTAATTACCCGAAACGCAAAGAGATTTTTTAAGATTTTGCACAAATAATGCATAAAGACATTTCTCTTAGCAATGTTTAGAATAACAAATTAAGTGTGGGGAGGGGC
This sequence comes from Aethalodelphis obliquidens, assembly GCF_003676395.1. Lineage (NCBI taxonomy): Eukaryota > Metazoa > Chordata > Mammalia > Artiodactyla > Delphinidae > Aethalodelphis > Aethalodelphis obliquidens. The sequence continues at coordinate 33,886,796 of NW_020837956.1, forward strand.
TAAATTGACAATAATAATTAGAGAAATTCAATAAACTATATGTGTATATACATTCTTCACTTGGAATATTGTGCATCCAAAATAACATTGTTTACAAAGAATTTCTAATGATATAAAAGAATACCAAGAGCATGTCGAGTGAAAAACTGATCCCAAGTTATAAGATTTCAAGGAGAGTGAAGTCTACCTAGTTTTTAGGACTATACATATTGAATAGACAAATCTGAATTTGAATCTCAATTCTACCAATTACTAGTTAAATTATTAGGATGTTAGTATCTCTGATCCCATTTGTCTCATCTGTAAAACAGAAGTAATAATACTTTCTTCAAAAGGATTTTATGAGGATACCTAGCTCAGTGCTTGCTTTAAAAGCATCATTCAAATGAAAGTTAATCATTTTCAGTATTACCATTGTTCTTATTATGTTGAGTACCATGGCAAAAAAAACAAAAAAAACCTACCAGAATAAGAGAAAGAGAAGAGAGTTAGAGAACTAATTCTTGTTTTTCTATAAAAGTATTTTCTTTAGATAATATGTAAAGCCAGTAAGCAAGAAAAATGCATATAAACATTATTTAGAAATATGGGGTAAATGTTAGGATAAATAGCTGAAACCACTGAAAGTTTCTGCTCTTCTGGAAGAAGAACTGTCGGCAGACAGAGGTGGGTCAGGTCATTGCTCTTATCAGCTTTGTAGTTCAATTTGTACCCCACTGCACATCTATCACATGGGTATCAATGAAAATTACATTTGAAAGAGAAATGCATTGGATGGTGGAACTGAAAAATCTAGCTCAGGATCTTAATGCACTAGGACAGTTGTTTAGCGCCTGGAATTGCCAAATTAAAGCAGCTTGATGCTAGAATGCTGTGACATTTTCTGAAAAAACCAAATTGAATCAACTACTTGAATCTTTTTATTATTTAAAATATATATGTACAATATATCTGGACAATATCTCTCCCCACCACTCTTTCCTTCTCTCCCGTCCCTCCCAGAGTTAACCATCAATGGGGAAGTTAGTGTTCCCCCTGCTGTGCAAGCTTTCAGACCTGTCATGCATAAAATATCAATAACACTGTTTCATGCTTTAAAACTTTCTGGAATCTTCCTATACTAACTTTCTGAAGTTTATCAATGTTGATAAACATGGATCCAATTCAGAAACTAAACCAAAGTGTTTATCTATATTGGTGGTAATAATATGAGTGGTAGGTATTTCCTTTCCTTACTCTTCTTCATTATCCAAAGTTTTCAAAATGGACACCAGCCCTTACTATGTCTTTTTCCATTTGCTATGGAGATCTCTCTGAAGCAATTCAGCCATGATAAGGAAAGTGAGGAAACCAGGAGGTCATGTATTAGTTCGTGGAATGTCACTTAGAGAAGACAATCTTAAGCCTAAAGTTTTCTGTTTAGCTTTGATGACATAATTACCATCTCATTAGCCAGAAGTTGTTGGAAGAGACATTCTGCATGGGTGAAAACCATGTCAATATTTAGCTGGCATTAGTTGATTCTCTTCACCCTGAGGGCTGCACTCTTCCAGAATCATTCATTAGAAGCCTAGCCAAGCCAGCACCATTCATTAACTGTCTCTTTACTGAATAGGAAAAATGAATGGAGCCCTTCAATCTGACGTTAATAAATTGCAACCATTTGGGAAAATATTCAAATGGAAAATGTTGAGGTTCATCATTAAAATTATATTTGATGACTTGGGCTTGTTCTGGCTCATTTAAAGATATAATTTTCACAGGATTTTATGCCTGATGGTGGGTAATAATAGGTACTCTAACCAAATCATAGGGTGAGTTTAAGCAAGACTCAGTGGGACCAAGAGGCACATTCATAGAATAAATATGAAAGCTGAAAGTACCCCTGTGGAACATCTAAGGGAAGAATTTCTCAGACTTCTAAGAGTTAATCTGTTTTTTCTTTTAAAAAAAAGTAGAATTAAACAAATATGCAACTATAGTGGCCCCCATTCACCTCATTTTACAGATGGGAAAGTTAAAGATCAAAGAGAAAAAGCAAGGAAGTTACTACAATTCTTCCTTCAGAGTTCAATGATAGTCTATCAGAAAGAATTACTTACGTTTCAAGTCCTTTGGTAGCATTTAGAAACACTTTCTTTGTAAGTAAGTAAGTACAGAGAGACAGTAATATATTACTTTTACTTCGTATTTCTGTAATAAAGTGGTTTGCAATATGTGCAATGTGTATGTCATTTAGATGAGGATTAGAGACAGATGTTTTGCAAATAAGGTGACACTCGAAGTGGGCTTTGAAAGATGAGTGTATATTGCATCCAAATGTGTTATTTCTTTTTGCATCTTTTATTTCAACAAGTCTGTGACCTTCTTGAGGAAAGAGACTGAGCTTTATTCATATTGGTACATATAGTGCTTAAATGATATCTAGAGCAGAGTATGTAAATATGGCTTGCCTATCTCAATTCAAGTTGAATTTGAGTATGCACACTGACAAACCTGAATGTAATTGAGAAACATCCTATGTGTTTGGCTTCATAAATTTCCATTTTTTTTCCTTAGTATTTATTGGCTGCTAGACGAATTTTGCCTATACTGTGGCTGTTTTTTTTTTTTTTTTTTTTGCGGTACGCGGGCCTCTCACTGCTGTGGCGTCTCCCATTGCGGAGCACAGGCTCCAGACGCGCAGGCTCAGCGGCCACGGCTCACGGGCCCAGCCGCTCCGCGGCATGTGGGATCTTCCCAGACCGGGGCACGAACCCGTGTCCCTTGCATCGGCAGGCGGACTCTCAACCACTGCGCCACCAGGGAAGCCCTGTGGCTGTTTTTGATTGGATGATTTTTGTTAAGAGTCTCTGCAAATCACAAATATATGTGAAAATAAAAAGCTGCATGGCAGTAGTATTCACAGAACTCAAAACAGTAGGAAATGTCTGTGTAAACATCTAGAAGATTCATATTAAATATCAGCAGATTTCCTTGAAAAAACATAAAATAGCCAGCCATTTGTTCATTCATTCATTTATCAAATATAAACTAAGAGCCTACTCTATGCCAGGAAGAGGTGTGTAAATATCAAAAATGGCCAGTATCCTTTCATGATACTTTTCTCATCTCCCCATAAACAATGTTATTATTATTCATACACTTTAGGCAAGAGGACTGAAGTACATGTCAGCTTTCTATGGTCTTCCAGTTTTCTCTCCACACACAAATCAGAACCTTAAGAGGTTGCTGTTGCTACTGCTATTATGTTCCTTAAACACTGAGAGTAATTGAAATGGCATCCCCATACCATTTTTGGGTACTCAATGATTTTTTGCTAACACGAGCTCATTCTTCTAGAACATACTCCAGTAGGAACTGTTCATGCTATATACATGCAACTATGTGTCAGAAATTGTGGCAATATACTAGGTAAGCAAAAATAAATAAGACACAGCTGTTGTCCATAAGAGGTTCAGAGGCTAACAGGGGAGGGCAGGTATAAAATTTCCAAGAAAAAATTTGCTAGATATGTTGATAGAGGTAAGGACTGGTTAAAATGTTGCACAAAAGGCAATGATCATGTTTCCTTAGGATTTTGAGCATCTAGCTTGACTAACTGAAAGCTCAAATTCAACCAGCAATCCCTGTAGGCTAAGGAAGCATAATTGGTGATTGACTCGAAGTTCCTGAACATGGTGTTAAAGGATTTCCAGCATCTGACTTCAAACAGTGCTTCAGTCTCATCTTCAATTCCTCCCTGTCACACGCCCTGCACTCTAGTCCTAAGAATTACCAGAATTCTTCAGACATTCCATTGACTTCTATAATATTTTATACTCTTGCTCCTTCACTGCCCACTAATGTCTCACATACAGTTACATTGAAGAAAGTTTACTCATGCGTCGCTGCTCATTTCAAATGTGCCTGTTAGTAAAATATGCAGTACCAACTTCTATCCTCAAGCACACATATAAATACACACAACATATTTCTATATAATATCAAATTTAATATCCTCTATTCATAAGAACCTGCATTTTGTCCATTATCTAATAAGTCCCACGGCATTGTAATTAGAAGCACAATTATTTTTGTTAAAACCATAATTGGGAAAAACATTCCTCATTGTTGCAAAAAATGCAGTGGTTTCAGTTTTCTTTTTGATTTTCTTAGAGAGCTAGCACTAAAAATTCCATAGAAAATCAATGTAAAAATGTGTTGCTTTTGGACTTCCCTGCCAGTCCAATGGTTAAGACTCTGCATTTCTACCACAGGGCTGTGGGTTAAATCCCTTGTCGGGGAAGTTCCATGTGCCTCACGGTATGGCCAAAAAAAATGTGTTGTTGTTGGAAACTGACACACAAACTAAACACAATTATATGAAGCATTAGCTTTGTGTCTTCATTTTAGAGCATAAATGATATTATAAGGCTAAGCATTTTCCAGACATCCCAAATGAGATAGGAAATTTTAAAATCAAGTACTTGTATGATTATTACATATTCTTGTATGAATATATCCAAGACATTAAATAAAAAAAAATTAAACACATGCATTTTTCTATCTGAAATATATCAAGTTATATCACCTCTGTCTTTTTAGTTTCAGGAGTGTTTTTTGCCAATTCTTTGAAAATTTTCTATATAGATAATAATGTTATCTTTGAACAAAGAAGATTTCAGTGCTTTCTTCTCAATCCTTAAACCTTTTTTTTTTCTTTTCTTATCTTATTTCACTAACTGTTACTTCCAGCACAGTGTTGAATAGGAGCAGTGAGAGGCGACATTCCTGCCTTGTTCTCAGTGGGAAAACATTTAATTTCTCACCATTAGTTATGATGGCTGTTGTAGGTTTATTGTATCAATAGATGTTCTTTATTACAGTAAGACCTTTCCCCTCTATTCCCAGTTTACTGAGATTTTGTGTGTGCACACGTGTGAGAAGGGACTTTCGACTGCATGAAATGATTTTTACGCATCAATTCATATAATTATATGACTTTTTCCTCTTCAGCCTATTGGCATGATGGATTACACTGATTGAGCTTCAAATGGTAAACTAGCCTTGTATATCTGGGATAAATATCACTTGGTTGTTGTGTATAATTCTTTTTTTTATTGTTAAATTTGATTTGTGAATATTTTGTTGGAACATACAACTTTTTCACTTTATTTTTAACATATGGAAAATGTTAGAATTTAAAAATTTAGTTGATCTATGTAAACTTACTTTGATAAGAATCAGGATAATTAAAATAATTTTTTTATCTGATATTTATTGAGAATTTTTTTGTCATACATTGTGCTCAAGTGCTTCAAAAGTGTTATCTACTTGTCACATAAGTCCTTAAGTTTAGAGTAAATTTTATTTATATTTTACAGATCAAGGCTGTGGGGTTTAAATAGTCAAGTGACATGATCTATGTAGTAGTGTTAGTATCCAAAATCAAATGTCTCTTCTTAATTTATGGTCTTTTGTTCTACCATATTATCCAGTTTATTCAGTAAATAGCATCTCTCTTTCTCTCTGTATCTGTCTATCTATATATATCTATATATATAGATATCTTCTGATCTGTAACCCATGTTTCTTACTCTTAAGTGCATGTCCTTGTGCCTGTACCTGTGGGAGGTTGGATAGTTGACTAGTCATATCTTTATCAAGAATTCTAGGCAAGTAGGATACAGGGGGTTCTTGGATCAAACCAAGAAAATATACTAGAAGCACCCATGTGTAGATGTCAATATCTCACATACATTAGTACCAACTGAATTAGTTTGTAAACTGACTTAAAGATAGAATTCTGTGACAGGGTCATTGACCAAGGAAATATTTACTACCATGTATTTCTCTCACTATGAGTGAATATATACATATATAAATATATTCATATATGTATTTATATCACCACCAAATTTTTTCATTAAAAAAATACAGACCTCAATAGGAATTAGCCAGATTTTATATTTTCTTTTTTAAACTGTTTATTTTGAAGAGTTTTAATTACTTTATATATGTTGTACAGTGTGCTTTTCAAATCATTTGAGCAGTACAATATAATGGACAAAACCATGGACTCTGGATCAACAGTCCAGGATTTGAATTTTATGATCTTAAGCAAATTACTTCAGTTCTCTGTCCCTCAATATCTTCATCTGTTGAATATGATTAATAATTGCACTCACTCGTATAATTTCTTTGATGATTAATTTAGTTAATATCAAATTTCATTAGGTCTAAGAGACCATTAATTAAAGGATAAACCACTATGTTTGGTACCACTATGAATAAAAATTAATGTGCTTCCAATATTTATGATAATATGCACTCAGTTTTAGGAGACACCTGATTTCAATGATGTTCATATGAAGAAAAGTAGTTTAGAGTTGATAATGCACATTGTTTATATTATTAAGGAAAATGTTTTTGCTCGTTTGACAAATGAGGAAACTTTTATAAAAGGGAGTAAAATAATTTCAGACCAGACAGCCAATCTAATTCAGGAATATAGTTAAGGGGTCTAGATTGCTACGTTGGTGTAATTTCCAGTTTCCATCCTTCAGAAATAGGAATTATTTATAGGAGAAATAACAAGTTGAAAAGTACATCTCCTATTTGATACAAGACATGCTAGTTTTAGTAGCAAAACTCATTTAATGTACAAAATTTATTCTAAATTAGTTGTATTTTGCTTTACAAATGTGATTTAGTTGATATGTTGGGATTAAATCCTTATCCTCAACAGAATTTTTGTAAATGAGGCATCCTTAAAAGAAATGTATTGTTTTTCAATTTTAGCACATAAAAATAATATAATTACACTTAACTGAAATAAAATGAAAATGTAAAATGCAAAAATACAGATACACAAAATAACATCTTAACTTGTACTCAATATTTTACCAGTGAGGAAACACAGAGGCAGAGAAGTTATGCCACTGGCCAATTATTCAAATAAAATTTCAAATTGACATAAAATTTTCTGTGTATCTTGAATGCATTACTGTCATTTCCCCCACACTGGGTTTCTATGATCTTTCTTTTCCATTTGCAGTCAATCTACCTCTTAGGAGCCAAGTTAATTCTGCTAAACTTCTCTGCTTTGTTCTATCATTTAGATATATTTTACAGTCCTCAAAATATTAAAAGAAAATACTCTGTTTTTCAGGTCAACTCAATTTTATGAGTACATAATTTTACTAGAAATGTTATTCCACTGATATAATGAGACAGGAATCCTGCTACAGTCTGTCATTACTCAGTGGGCAAGTCTGGCCTGAGCCAGTTGACAGTCACTTAGCCTTGCATTAGTGTGTTAGACAACTTATTGACTGTAATGATTATTCGATGAGACAAGCTATTAAAATGGATTCTGCCAAAGATGAAGAATAGTGGAAAACTCTCATTTATTTTAATTTTTGTTCCTATTTCCAACTGCTGAGATAAGCCTGCTAACACTTTGATCAGCCAGTATAAGAACAGATATGTTGGCCTGAGGGTTCTGTGAGTGAATGAAAGAGAAAAAAGGGAAAAGGGGCTAGTTTGTGCCAGGCACTACTTAAGTGAATTTTAGTAGATCATCTGGTTTAAACCTCTTAACAACTTAAAGAGTTAAATTTCCTAGTTGAGGACACTGATGGTCTGAAAAATAAAATTACTTATCCAAGCTCAGATAGGTGGTAAGCAAACAGTACGGCATTCCAGAGTCTAATTTGAGTGTCTATAATGCTTTCTGCCATATAACAATACAGTGATTTTATTATGGGTATATTATTCTTAAGGTTTTAACCACATTTTTTAGTATAGCTGGCATAGTGAGACAATTTATGTATTTGTAGATAGCTCTTGCAAATATCCTGAAGATTCTAAATACCTATTCAAGGGTTGAGGTTGGAACTAAAGGGACCCAGTGAACTGAGCTGGAATCATGAAACAGGATACACCATATTCTCCAGACCAGAGTTATGAAATCAGAATATTCCCGGAGACCTCAGAAATCTTTAATGCATGGTTTTGAATTGCTAATTTGAGGCATCAAATTGTTCATTGGCTTGTGTGCATCCCCTACATCCATTGACTTCCAAACATATGATCAGATATTGGGAGTCTTTGTGAGCATTGATATTTGATGACATGGAGTTATATAAGCTTTCACGAGACTTGTCTGAGATCTCTCTATTAGAGCATAAGTTAGTAATATAAATTCTCCATGGAAGGGTAATCACACCAATGCATACATGGTGGACTTGGGAAGAACACAATACAATCTTTTCTTATGTCTATATAGTTCAAAGAAACCAGAAATACTACAAATTCCCTACTGCAATGTAGTAGGCTTTGAAAGGGGCAAGGGTGGCTGGTGTATTTCTAAAAACATTTTCTTCGTCCTTTCCAATTTCTTTTCTAGTTTTTTCTAAATAAGAGTGTTTTTAGATGGGAGTGATACCTCAGACAGACCACAGAACACTAAACCTGTTTGAGGCACTTACATAAATTTTGTGATATCCAGTAGCTAGGTTGATCTGTCTCATAGTAAAATTAATATAATTATATCTTTTCTTCTTTAAAAAAAGCCAATAAATTGTAAGTAGTTCTCTTGTGTGCAGACAAGTATTTTGAATTAAGTTTTAACTTAATGGAAACTTTATCAAATTAGGATAAATGAGGCAAAGAGTTTTCATGCCATAGCTTGAATTAAAGTTATTAAAGTTATAGTCAGCAATATATATTAAAACTATAATTAACTTTAAGAAATCAAAGGGAAAAACAAAACAAAAAAATGTATCCTCTAAATATATGGCCTAGAGTTTATTTTTGATTCAAACTACATCTTTAAAACAGTAATTTCAGGATCACAAATCACTTTGAAATGTCATAAAAAATGTTCCAAGTTTGTAGTTCAAGGACCTTAGAGGTCGTATTTGAAGTTCGGTACTTTCTTTGTTCAGTGATCCACTTGCAGGTTATTCTGACCTTACTTGGGAAAAAAATGAAAACAGGATGGCATTTTGGAAATGATCCTTCATTCTGAAACCACTGTGAGTGATGAATTAAGCAAGGTATTCTTAAGATGGAGATGCCTTTGCCATAGGAGCCAGTCTCTCTGGTCAAAGTTTATGTGCATATTTATTGGCAGATTTTTACTTTCTACTTTTGCTAAAATCCCAATATATAGAGTATCCACAGATATAGGATCTAAAAATGCATTGTAGAGATTTAATACATATTAAAAACCTGAAAGATAGTAAGACGGGAATTCTAACAGATTCCTTATGGCGGGAAAATATTGTTAGAAAAAAATATGATCTCAGATAGAGTAGGATTATATTTTGTTTCATTACTGTTAACTAGGTTATAAATGATTTATTGTCAAAATTCACAAAACTTTCATATGTTACCCAGAGGATTACCTGCTGACCTGGCATTGATTTGGGAGACTCTAGATTAGATAACCTTGTGTTTAAAAAAAAAAAAAGCTAGTGTAAAAGAGAGATATTAGAATTATATTACTGACCATTTGCTAAGAAAATGTTGTGCTGGATGGAAACATAAAGATTGTCTAGTCATACGTCCACAATTTTCCCCTAATGTCACTACAAGAACAGAAAAAAAAAAAAAACAACAAAAAAAACCCAAGTATTTTCACTTATAAAAGTTTATAAAAATATAAAAAGGTTAAAAATTAAAGAAATTATATATGTGACATTTTCAGTGAGAACACATATTTATATAGATAATGCTATCTATTCATAGAAATCTCTAAAACCATTTTTTCAAAATAAGAATGTAGGAAACAAGAACCTGATCTTTATATTTTCCTAGATAGTTTTAATGTATCCTATCCAAATATCAAGATACACTGATAACACTGACCATTCTAAAATTAGATAACACTGACCATTCTAAGCATTTTACATTTATTTAGATAATAATAAAAAGGTTGAAGCTGTACTTATGAAAAATACAGAAACAAATACAATTCATACTATTCTCTAAAGAAATAAACCGTATATAATTAATTCTTTCTCTCAGCTTATATGGAGCACCATATCTGTGTAAGGTGTTGGCAAGGTGTTTGAATATACAAAGATGCAATGTACATTCAGTATTCATGAAGATTATGAAAACATGCAGATAACGCATGTAAGTATAGGCTGAAGTTTTCAAAATTAATCATTATATAAGAGAAATAGAGATTCAAAACATTGTAATAAAATGTTCAGGTGTTCAGATAAGAAGGTATAGACCCATTTCTCCTTGCTTCCCCTCACTAAACACAAACATAAACATTGGAAATGGTGCAGGAGACAAGTAAAGAACAACCCTGAAAGTTGATAAGCGTAAGGAGAACTGGTGTAGAACTCCAGGATTTGAGCAATAACACAACATCAAGATGTTTTGTGTCTTCCCCTGTGACAGAGAAAGGCCATTCATACCTGGTATTTTCTCACCTATGACAGAGCAGCAAAAGGTGGACCAGGTAGACTTATTATTGTCCCAGATAACAGTAGTCCAAATAACACCAGATAAGCCTGAAACAGGCTTAGCCACCTGACTTAAGACTCCTCTTTTCTGCCAGGAGATACTTAGGCTGACAGGCAGAGCCGACAGGAGAGTCTCAGCCAGCTAAGCAGAAAACCTGGTAGGAAATGGAAGACATACATGACTAAGACCTACAGGATTAAGATGTTTTTTCAGTCCAGCAGCCAACTGGTAACAGCAAAATGATCCAAATACCGTCCTCCCCCACAGTGGAGAAACCCCTTCTGTCCCCTCAGGCAGCATCCACAGAGACCAGGTGGAGCTGGAGCAGCACCAGATTAGCCAAGGACAATGAAGTAACACTGTAAAGGCTGAAAATCACCCTGCCATTGCAATCATAGCTTACACAAGTAAGACTAGACTCTCATGCTAAACCAAAGCAGTGCGAATGTCTGCTAACATAAAAACATAAGTCATTACATAAAGATAAAACAATCAATCCACCAACTTCATATAACAATTCTAAATGTGTACAGACCAAAGAGTAGATTTACAAAAATACATGAAACAAAAACTGATAAGTTTGAGAGGATAAATTCACAATTATAGTTGGAGACTCCTGCACTGCCATTACAACAACTGATAGAACTGTTAGACAGAAAATCAGCATGGATTGACTACCTGAACAATACAGTTGACTCTTGAACAACACAGGATTGAACTGTGTGAGTACACTTATACATGGATTTTCCAATAAATCTCTATTTCAGTACTACATGATCTGTGGTTGGTTGAGTCCACAGATGCAGAACCACAGATATGGAGTACCAACTATAAATTTATACACAAATTTTTGTTGTGCAGAGTGTCAGGGTCCCTAACTGCCACATTGTTCAAAGGTCAACTATACATTCAACCAAAAGGATCTAATTGACAAATATAGGATACTCCATCTAATGGTAACAAAATGGACAATTTTTTTTCAGGCCTCCATGGAGCAATCACCAAGACAGACCATACTGTGGGCCATAAAACAAGCCTCAAAGAATTGAAATGATATAAACTGTGTTGTCTAACCATGATAAGATCAAACTAGAAGCAACAGAACAGAAACAACACTAACAGAACAAGAGGAGTCTCTAAACACAGGAAATAACACATGTCTAAGTAAGCGTTGGGTCAGAGAGGAAGTCTCAAAGGATTTCAAAATGGTGCTACTGAATACTACTAAAAGAATACATAGAACTGACAAAAATACAACCTATCAGAACGTGTGGGATGCAGCCAAAAGAGTGCTCAGAGGAAAATTTATAGCAGTGCATGCTTATGTTTGAAATGAGAAAATGTCTCAAATCAATAACTTAAGTTTCTAGCTAAGGAAACTAGAATGATAAAAGCAAAATAAGCCCAAAGCAGGCAGAGGGAAAAAGTGTAATAAATATCAGCAGATATCAATTAAACTGAAAATATTCCTATAATAGAAAAAAAAACAAATCAATGAAACCAAAATTTGTTTCTTTGAAAAAATCAATAAAATTGATACATTTATTTTAAAAATTAAACAAAAATACATTAATCACCCATATTGGGAGTAAAATAAGGATTATCATCTAGATCCTGCAGCCATTAAAAAGATAAGGAGATCATAATACAAACAACTTTATTCTCATGAATTCAACAACTTAAGGGACCAATTCTTTGAAAACAAAAAACTACCAAAAATTCACCAAGATAAAGTAGACAATCTAAATAGCTCTTGAATAGTTTAAAGCTCTTGAAAAATAAATCTCCAGGGCCATATAATTTCACTAAAAAAATTAATAAACATTTAAAGAAGAACTAATACCAGTTCTACCAGAAAATATAAAAAGAGTGAACACTACCAGCTCTTTTTACGAGGCCATTATTACAGTGCTACCCAAACCAAAAGATAAAAAAATGAAGGAAACTACAAATTGTACAAATTGGTATCACTCATGAATATAGACATAAAAATCTTAACAAGCTTGTGTAAAATAAAATTTAGAAATATAAAAAAGGAATTAGGGCTTCCCTGGTGGCGCAGTGGTTGAGAGTCTGCCTGCCGATGCAGGGGACACGGGTTCGTGCCCTGGTCCGGGAAGATCCCACATGCCACGGAGCGGCTAGGCCCGTGAGCCATGGCCGCTGAGCGTGCATGTCCGGAGCATGTGCTCTGCAATGGGAGGGGTCACAACAGTGAGAGGCCCGTGTACTGCAAAAAAAAAAAAAAAAAAAAGAATTATATAATGACTAAGTGAGGTTTATTTCAGTAAATTCAAGTATAGTTCAATATCACAAAATTAATCATTATAATCAACAATAGCAACAGAATAAAGAAGAAAAATCACATATATCATTTAATGCATAAAAACAGTTGGACAAAAATCAACACCTATTTATGATATGAACTCTCAGAAAATTAGGAATAGAAAACTTCCTCAAACTGATAAAGGACATTTACAAAATACCTACAGCTCACGTTATATTTAATGATGAAAGACTAAATGCTAAGATAGGGAAAAAGTCAAGGAGGAATGCTCTCACTGCTCTTTTTCAAAATAGTGCTGGAAATTGTAACCAGTGCAATAAAGAAAGGAAAGAAAATAAAGGCATACGGATGAGAAAGGAAAAATTAAAATTATCCTATATGTACAACATAATAATCTGTGTATAAAATCCCAAGGAAACTACAAAAAATCAGATAAAACTAATAAGTGATTCCAGCAAGGTCACAGGATATATGATAAATGTACAACAATCACTTCGTCTTTCTGTATATGAGTGATGAACACTTGAACACGGAAATTAAAAATGCAATATCATTTATGGCACTCAAAAACACAATATTTAAGTATAAATCTAATGAAACGGTACAAGACTTTTATGTTGAAAACTACACCATGTTGATGAAAGAACAAAAGATCTAAATAAATGAATAGCTATACTGTGTTTATAGATTAGAAGATGCCAATAGTAATGATGTTAAAGTTCTCTAAATTGATATACAGATTTAACATAATTCCTATCCAAATACCAGAATGTTTTGGAAGTTACAAGATTATTCTAAAATTTATATAGAAATTTAAAAAAACTAACCTAGCTAAAATAATTTTGAAAACAAAGAAAAATGTTGGATGAATTAGTGTACCTGATTTCAAGACATTATATAGGTACATTAATAAAAATTGTATAACTTTAGCACTAGAATAGACAAATAAGTCAGTGGAATAGGACTGAAAACCCAGAAACAGACCCAACAAATATGCCCAACTGATTTTTGACAAAGTTGCAAAACAACTAAATGGCAGAAAATTAGCCTTTTTAACAAATGGTTTTGGAGCAATCAGATATTCATAAGCTAAAAAAAGAAAAATAATCTCGACTTAAACTTCACAAATTATACAAGAATTAAATTTAAGTGAATTATAGACTTAAATGCAAAACTATAAAGCTCATTTTAAAATATAGGAAAAAATCTTTAGAATCTAGGACCAGTCCACAATTTTTCAGATTTGACAGCAAAAGCACAATACATAAGAGGAAATGATTTTGCTCAGTTGAAGCCTATGTGAAGACGATAAAAGACGAGGTACATATTGGGGGAAGGTATTTAAAACTACATATCTGACAAAGAACTAATATCTAGAACGTACAGGAAACTCACTGCACTCAACAGTAGGAAAAAAAAATCCAATTAGAATATAAGCAAGAGACATGAAGAGACGTTTCAATAAAGATTATATAGCTATGGCAAATAAGCAACACATTAAAAGATACTCAACAGTATTATCCAGCAGGAAAATGCAAATTAAAATCACAATGAGATATTGCTACACACCTATCAGAATGGCTAAAATAGAAGCAATAGTAACAACACCAAATATTGTCATGTATGTGGAGAAACTGGATCTCTCATACATTTCTTGTGGGAATGTAAAATGGTACAGCCACTATGAAAAATAGGTTGGAGCTTGCTAAAAACAACTAGACATACAACCAGCATTCAACCCTGCAATTGTACTACTTTGAATTTATCCCAGAGAAATAAAAACATGTTCACGCAAAAATCTGTACAGTAAGTGTTCATAGCAGCTTTATTTATTACAGCTAAAACCTGGAATCAGCTCAGATGTCCTTCGACAGGTGAATTGTTAAACAGTAGTAAATTCATGTCATGGAATACTACTCAGAAATAGTAAGGAATAGACAATTGACACACACAACTTAGATAAACCTCTAGAGAATTATGCTGAATGAAAAAAAATAATTCCAAAAGGCTGTAGTATACTACATTGTTCTACTTATGATGACATTTTAGAAATGAAAGACATATTTAGTGACAAGGATTAGGGATGGTTGGGAAAACTGGTGGGTTGTGAGTATGACTGTCAAAGAACAGCAGGAAAGATGTGTATGGTGTTGGTACTGTTTAGTATTTTTACTACAATGGTGCACACACACTACCTATCATAAAATTGTATAGAATTTAATACACACATGCATATGCACAGATATGAATACCAGTAAAACTATGGATATCTGATTTAGGTTAATGGATTTTACCAGTGTCAGTATCCTGGTTGTGACATTGTATTATGGTTTTACAAAATGTCACCATTAGAGGGAACTAGACAAATTACAGAAGGGATCACTCTGTATTGATTCTTTTACTGTACTCGAATCTATAATTTAAAAAGTGTGTGATGTTAAGAAGTGAGAGAAGTTTAACATCTCATATATTTCCACAATATATAGTAAGTACTAAGTTGATACTGTAAGGTTCAAATAATGAAATATTTTGGAATTAAAGGAGAAGGAGGATTAAAAACAAAAAATTCTCAATCAGAGTCTGGTATTTACACACACACACAAATGAATATAGCTGCACCAAGTTTGAAATCAGCTGTGAGCCATGGCTGTGACAGGTATGGCATCATGTATTTGCAAAGCCAATACTGGAAGAACATTAGTCTTTGACCTATGCATCAGGTACAAGGTAGATGAATTAAGAAGAGGAGAAAACAATAAAAAATAAAATAAAAAAGAATAAAAAAGTAAAAGAGTGCTATGAAACAAATGCATGCCTTAGGCAGTGAGTAATCGGAAATACCCTGGAATAATACTATGTTTCTGAGTGATGATATCAAAGCAATAGATAACTGTGATTACAGTATGCTGAGCTGCTGCATCACAGCTGTCCAAGAGCTGCAGTATGTTTGGCTGCCCCACAGCAATATTGCAATTTTAATTAACATTTGGGGAGCAGCAGATCAGTTCAACAATTCTTCTCATTTAATTGATTGCCATTTGAAAATTGGGCTGCTTGTTTTATGCATGGACCATTGCTTATCACCTGCAGGATTTATTTGGATGGCTAGCTATTAAATCTTATCTGTAATCATCATGAAGCTGAATACACATAATTTCTGTTTTGAAGTGCCTTTCAAGGAATGAGTTCAAATATTAAAGCAGTCATGTTTTGTAATGGAAAACAGGAAAATGTTTTTCTATTTATTTTGACCCTTCATAGAGAAAATTTAGAGGATATTCTGTTTTTATACTAGTTTAATATTTAAATAGGCACATAAGTACATTTTATACATGCTAATACCAGTACTTGAGGTAGAAATAATTTTTGAAATATAATTCCATGGATGTTTTCAGACACACAGTAGATACTGTTGGTTGCCTACTTAGCATCACTCCCATCTTCTTCCTTCGTAACAGAATCCCAAAGTTCTTCAGATACTCATATCTCCAACAACTTTGTGAATCTCATTCAGGAGATATGGAGCCTATTCACAGCTCCATTTAATAGAAATGAGAAAATCATGATTAATTATATCTTCCTTTTTGATATTTGAATCAAGAATGGCCATGTGATCTAATACAGACCAATAAGATTCTTGGAGTAGTTTACCAAAGCTTCTGTGAAAAGTACCCTCCTGTCTTTCCAAGAGTATCTCAATTTTTATACTGAATCTGTAAAAAGACCATTCTGTCTTCTAAATCTTATTTATGATATCCTGTAATCCAGTGAGGAAGGTATTTCATGGACATAAATGTGGTCATTTCTGTGAAATGCTATTGATGGATCAAACAAGATGTGAACTGATTATTAATCATGGAGATCATGAGGATTTTGATAATGTCAATATCCATGGAGTATTGAAAACAAAAACTCAATTGGAAAGGGTTCAGAGATATGGAAGAAAAAATTCCAGACAACTGCAAACAACCCAAGTGTCCATCAACAGATGAGTGGATAAATGAAATGTGAGATATATATGAAGTTGAGTATTATTTAGCCATAAAAAGAAATGAAGTTCTAATACGTGCTGCAACAGGAATAAACCTTGGATATATTATGCTAAATGAAAGAAACCAGAACAAAAGAATAAATATTGTATGCTGCCACTTACATGAAATATTTAGAATAGGCATATTCATTGCAAGTTTACCAAGGGCTGGGGGGAGTGGAAAATGGGCAGTTATTGGTTAGTAAGTATAGGGTTTCTGGTTGAGGTGATGAAAAGCATTTGGAAGATAGTTGTGATGGCTGCACAACATTGTGAATGTAAAATGGCACTAAATTATACACTTAAAAATGGTTAAAGTGACAAATTTTATGTTATATATATATACGCACACACACACATATCTTACCATGATAAAAAATTTAAAAAAATTTTATGATGATCAATATAGATAATTCTTTCAGAGAATTTTCCATAAAATAAGTAGAGATATTGAATGCTATTGAACAAGTAAATGTAAGATAAAAATAGTGTGGAAACTGTAAAGGTATTATAATTATCATAATTAATGACCCTTAAGGACAGAAATACATTATCAACAATGACATTTTGAAAATGTAACAGAGGAGAAGTTTTTAAAATAAACTGAAAGGAAAGTAAAAGAAAAAAAAGGACATTCACAGTAAAAGCTTTCTCTTTGAAAATTGAAATTGGAAAGATATTGTTTTGGAAAGGACATATTTGGATCTTTGGAAGTAATGAAGAGGTGGATCTGACTATATTATATGTGCATCAGTGTGAAGGACAAGAGGTGTGTATTGCATGTTCAACCGTTCCATGGACTTTATTGACAGGTGTTTTTATGTGGAGTGAATATATTATTAGGCTTGCAGTTACTAAACTAAAAACGCTATGAAAGGTTATTCTAATTAGAAACTCTTCTAGAGGTGAGAAAGAAGTCATTGATGAGGCACTGGCTCAAATCAGTAGAGTCCAATTCAGATTAATGAATCTACAAAGTAGTCACTAATAAAACAGGATATAAAATAGTAGAAAGAATTATCTTTACTGAATGCTCAATAATCAAGAAACACACTGTTTTAGATGTAAAAAGCCAATGAATTTATTCATTTAATTTGTTAAAATTAAGCTCAGGACATGTGTGTTATGAATTCATGAATTTATTTTATTTTAATAAGTTAAACATTTATATTTTTATATGCAGAATCAGCAATGGTTTAATGCACACTTGCTATTTTTTTTACCATCTCATTTTTGCTCTCACTCAAATTAGGGCTGGATATACTTAAATATTTTATTGCAATACAATGTATAAATGGCTAAAATAGAGATGAACATAGGAGAGGGACACTTAAACCAGAATGTGAACTGAAGGAAGTCTTCCTGGAGTGGATTATGTTTGTCTCATTTCTTAAACAAATGAATGTAAATCAACTCAAATATAATAAGCACTGAAGAAGAATCTATGTAGCCAAGTCTTCAATCCCTAAGGGAAATTACAAAGACATCATCTAGAGTAGTGAGTGACAAATGATACTTTGATACTTTTGCTTGTGGTATAATTGAACAGATGAATAAATAAAGAAGATGTGATACACACACACACAAGCACATACACACACACAATGTAATACTACTCAGCCATAACAGAGATGAAATCTTGCCATTTGCAATAACATGGATGGACCTTGCAAGTATTACGCTAAGTGAAATAAGTCAGATGGGGAAAGAAAAACACTGTGTGATTTCATTTATATGTGGAATATAAGAAACAAACAAACAACATAAACGGCCATAGATACAGAGAGCAGAGTATTGGTTACCAGAGAGGAAGGAGCAGGGGCAAGGGCAAAATGGGTAGTGGGCATCAGCTGTATGGTGATGGATGGAAACTAAATTTTTGGTGGTGGGTATGCTTTAGTGTATACAGAAGTAGAAATATAAGGTTGTACACATGAAACATATAATGCAATAAACCAATGTTACCTCAATTAAAAATAAATTAAAATAGAAGGTATTTGTTTGATGATGTTTCACACAATATTTGCATTATTATTTCTACTTATACTATTACCTCTACTAATATTAAACAAATATTGCTATCATCAGTACCATCTACTCTTTTTAATGTTTATTTGAGCATGTAAGTGTGTTTATATATATTGTTTGAGTTAATCATCATTCAACATTTAGCAGATGAGGGAACTGAGAATTAAAAAGAAGAAATTACGTGTTGAGCCCCATACAACTTGTAGGTGGCATTTTCTCTTCAGTTTTATCTGTACAACATATTCATCAATCACCATTACTGAAGACCTGCTATGGACCACACATTATGCTTTACACATCTTATTTACTCCTTAATAAACTATATTTTTAGGTAATGCTGTTAATGATAATGGTGAACACTTTCACGGTGCTTTAAAATAATATGCAGTGCATATTATTCTCATAATGTCATGTAATTTTCTAGAAACTTTTAAGGGATAGAGCTATTTGTCATCACAACTTTGCAAGTAGGAACCTGAAACTCAAAGGGATAAAATGACTTGCAAAACACCAGACAGCAGGTGTAGAACCGTTAGGATGAGAAACTAGGTGCTCTGAATTATAACACCACTCTCAATATATCTCATCGACATTCACTAACCTTACTCCCCTGCCCAGAGCTTTCCACTATTCCCCCACCTTCCCTATTTACCTGATTGATGTTTATAGAACTTAAGACAGTTTTTCAATTTATTTTTAAGTATTTTTTTAAAGTGTAAGAGGCTAGCCAAATTAATGAGAGCTTGAGGATTGATTGAAGAATTTACAATCTTTGGGAGTTTGACTTTTTAAAAAAATCCATTCCAAAAGAATGTGAGTGAAAGGTACTTTCAGTGTTAATTTCCAACTGATAATTTTAGGGAGTCTTATAGCCACCATTGTCATTAAGAGAGGCATATACTTTTAAATAAAATAGATTCTATTAACAATAATTTCATTTTAATCAATAAAAACTGAGGTAATTGCTATTTTCAACTATAAATAATTGTCTCTCTCCATATTTTTTTCCCCTGAGGCAGAGAAGCACCTGTTAGGGGAGCTATACTTGCTTTTGTCATGATTCTGGTCCTTCGGCATTGACACTGACTCTTAAACTGGCTTTCTCCTTGTATTCATAGAAAGCAGAAAGCTGCCTTAGCAGTGGAGTGTGTCACATCCTCATCATATTCATGAACATGGAGTGGGAGCCCCCAGTTTCTGTAATCAAGATAATCTGAGAGTTGATGCGCTCAAGATCTTCTCTCCAATCAGCTGCGGTACACCACCCTGAACTCAAATTATCCCTGCAACAGGAGCAACAAGGCAGAATAAAACCAAGGTTTTTCTCCTTGGCCCAGTTTTATCTCCCCGTAGCCATGAGGAAGGTTGCTGCATCAATCAAGTTTCCAAATAAAAAGGTAATTATATTTTGATTTCTCTGGAGCAGTTGCAGTGAGAGCAAGGTTGCTTCTACTGGGAGTTCCTACTGTGTTGCCAAACAGCAGTGGTTATCTTAGAAGGCAGAAGTAATTATGTACAAGATGTTCTTGTCTATTTAGGTGAGACTGAGTGCTGGTCATTAAGATTCACCTGGCATGTGAGGTGGGCCAGGCACAGTGCTAGATACTTTCCTGTGCATTTAGTAATTTAATTGCATTTGAACTTCAGATATATGAGCATGCACACACATGTACATGCAAATGTTGACACTACAAGCGTGCATCATTATATTAAAGTGCGGAAACAGGTTCAGTGAATAAGTGACATGACCAAGGACACAAAGCTTGTCAATGGCTCAGGAGTATTTCAAACTTGTGTAACCATGTCCCATGCTCTTTCATTATGAACACACAGTAATTTGCAAAACCTGTTTCTAATGCATAGCACACTTATTCATATATCCACTACAATAGCTTGTCATTGCCTTTTTAAATGCTTATGACAGCAGTTCCAATATTGTCTTTTTCCTAAGATGTTTGGAAATGGGAAAAATACCCTGGATCTTAGCCTAAAGAGATATTGAGAGGATTAAAAGGATGCCTGTATCATTCTTTCAAACTTTACTCCTGACCTTCCATAACCAAATATTATGAAATATTATGTGAAATCTAGCAATTAGCTAGATGCAGTATTCCTTTTCTTCTTGATATCACCTGTGAGAAAATGTGCATTATACATTTCATCTAAGCATTGAATTAGTGACTGGGCTGTTTTGCCTAAAAACTTTCTAGTTTTATAGAAGGATAGGAAAATGACAAGAACCAAGACATTTTCAGTGCACAAGAGAAAAAAAAAACGATATAGAATTTCTGAAGCAATATGTATAATTTTGGTTAAAAGAAATGGATTTCTTCTTGTTTAAAGATAAATTGGCTTGCGTTGCTATTTTTACAATCAATACATTAAAAAAAAAAGAAGCATCCACAGATTCTAGACCAGGGTTTCTCAACCTCCGCACTGCTAATATTTTATGAAGCAAAATTCTTTGTTGTGCTGTCTCACGCACTGCAAAGTGTTTTAGAAGCACCACTGGTCCTCTACCCACTAGATGCCAATAGCACCCTCTACCAGTTGTGACAACCAAAAATGATTCCAGACATTAACAAATGTCCTGTGCAGGGCAAACTCTCTCCCAGTTGAGAACCATTGATCTAATGATCAGCTCTTGGGTCCAGATGCATCCATTTGCAGCTAGGTCATGAACTGACAAAACAAAACAAAAAAAACTCTTACCCCTTTAAGCACAGAGCTAATGAGATTATGGTATGTGTTTCTATAGTGGGTGTTATGATAAGCTACCCAGGTCCTCCTTCAGCACTGAGGGATTTATTCCTCCACATACTGGAAATACTGCCAGCAGAGAGTTTGCAGCTCTCAATCCTCATTGGAATTCTTCAGATGGAGGATGTCACTTTGCCCTTCTGGGACAGCACGTATCCAATATCTGGCTTATATTGTTTGTAAAGGCCCAGTTCTTTCCTTAGATTCAGAACAGATCTGAGCAACCCTCCAGATTCAGATCTCCCATCAGCTGGATGAATTTTGCACATTGTCTCAGCTTTTAAAAAATATTTGTAGAAGTAAATGTGCACATGTTATGTTTCTCCATGAAACATTAGACATGGCTAATTCACCTAAATCATCAAACTGATTAGTCACTTAAAAACTAAGGGATAATAAGCCTTTATCATGATGACCCTTCAGGATTCAAATATCAAAAGATTGCCAGACTTTATTTACACCTGTACGTTTGTTGATTAAACCATTTTTGCTGGATGCCTATCATATCCTATTTATTGTGTGGGATCCAATTGATCCTTTCTCTTGGGGTACTTTCTGCAAGTAATAGAAATTCAGTTCAAAATGGATTAGTGATAAAGGAATTTTCTTATACAGTAAGATCAATAGTGAAGATGACTTTACTTGTGGTATGCCAGGTCTTCTATTCTGCTTCTTTTCGATTCTATTGACTTTGCTCTTTCTGTATATTGGCTTCACTCTTTCTGTATATTGGCTTCATGCTCACGATGGTGGCAGTTCCGGGCATCATTATCCAGACATGGCAGTGATTAGAGGGATACGGTAAGATGTCCTTTTCTCCAAAGAAGATACACAGATTGCCAATAAACACATGAAGGGATGCTCAACATCACTAACCATTAGAGAAATGCAAATCAAAACTACCATGAGGTATCACCTCACACCAGTCAGAATGGCCATCATTCAGAAATCTACAAACAATAAATGCTGGAGAGGGTGTGGAGAAAAGGGAACCCTCTTTCACTGCTGGTGGGAATGTAAATTGATACAGCCACTATGGAGAACAGTATGGAGGTTCCTTAAAAAACTAAAAATAGAACTACCATACGACACAGCAATCCCACTAGTGGGCATATACCCTGAGAGAACCATAATTCAAAAAGAGTCATGTACCACAATGCTCATTGCAGCTCTATTTACAGTAGCCAGGACATGGAAGCAACCTAAGTGTGCGTCAACAGATGAATGGATAAAGAAGATGTGGCACATATATACAATGGGATATTACTCAGCCATAAAAAGAAACGAAATTGAGTTATTTGTAGTGAGGTGGATGGACCTAGAATCTGTCATACAGAGTGAAGTAAGTCAGAAAGAGAAAAACAAATACTGTATGCTAATGCATATATATGGAAGCTAAAAAACAAAACAAAACAAAAAACAAAAGGTTGGTTCTGATGAACCTAGGGGCAGGACAGGAATAAAGACACAGACATAGAGAATGGACTTGAGGACACGGGGAGGGGGAAGGGTAAGCTGGGACAAAGTGAGAGAGTGGCATGGACATATATACACTAAGAAATGTAAAGTAGATAGCTAGTGGGAAGCAGCCACATAGCACAGGGAGATCAGCTCTGTGCTTTTTGACCACCTAGACGGGTGGGATAGGGAGGGTAGGAGGGAGACGTAAGAGGGAGGGGATATGGGGATATATGTATATGTATAGCTGATTCACTTTGTTATAAAGCAGAAACTAACACACCATTATAAAGCAATTTTACTCCAGTAAAAATGTTAAAAAAAAAAAAAAAGATAAGGTGTCTTACTGTAGAATTCTCCTTAAATGTCATTGACCAACACTGAAGAGCAGCCCATTCTAAATTAGCCACCTTAAAAACTTAATATCCATCAAGTGATTAGGCTATAATTCTGGAGCTGTGAACTTGGGCACTTTTATTGGAATCATATAAGAAGGTGTGGGAGCTGAACAAAATGTTCCCTGATAAATTTTTGTAGACAAGTGTGAGAAACAATGGAAAACATAGTTCCTGCTATCAGGAAGTTTATAGAACCTGTTACCCCCACCCCCTTTTCTTAGCCCTACCATGGCATGTAATAAATATTCCATTACATCACTTTCAAACTTTTCTCACTGTTTAATAATTCTCTAACTTCCCCTCTATAAATGCAGTAAACTTCATTATATTTGTCTTCCCAACTTGGACATGGCTATTTGCCAATGCCCCATTATCATTACTTTACCCAGTATACTTCCACACCTTCCTTCACCCACATTCAATCAAGTAATCAATCATTAAATCATAACCACTTATTATCCTATACATCTCTGGAATCTGCCTATTTATCTCCATTGACAAAAGTTGTTCTTGTATTACTGCAGTTGCACAGTAAACAGATAATCTTTGTTGGCTCTTTTTGATCCCTTAAATGAAAAGGAAGAATAAAGGGTAGCAGTACACAGAGAAAACAAAATTATGAAGGACACAAGGGTGCAAAGAACCTAGAGAAATTGCAGAATTAAATACTGTGAATGCTCTGTGAAAAATTAAAAGTCAGCATATTTGAGGGGTACAAAATATACATGTTTTGCATTTATAGTCATAAGTTTGGGTTCAAAATAAATTGATAACTTCATACGTAAAATAAATTAAAATATATAGTGGAATAAAACATATTATAATAAAAATGATAAAATACTTAGGAGCAAACTTAACTCTAAAGAGTTCAAATAGGAGCCTTATTATACAGCAGGTCACCAGTAACCAGTGGCTATTCTTCTTTTTGGTTGCTGTTATTATTGACGTCTGAACTGTGGTCTCTACCACAACTTCTTTCTCCATCAATTTTATCCATAGGTAAAGCTCCTCTGGTGACTTGAGTGCCCTGGTCTTTTGTCTTTGTCTAGTGACTGCCCTGATGCCATGCCAGCTATCTGGCCCCACTTAGCAGCCCAGCATGGTGCAGTTGATAGCTCTGAGAAGTCTGATCTGGTGGAAAAAAATCACAGGCTTTAGAGTTTTTCTAATGCTGACTCAGTCACTTACTATCTGAGTCATCATTAAACAAGCCTTTTCTTTCTCTGACTCTTACTGAACCCATGTGTCGGGAAAACAGGCATTAAAGCCTTACCTTACTGTCAGGTGTAGATTGTGTCACTATGTACTGGGAAGTAAATATTTTTTAAACGGTAGTTTGCTGAATAATTGTGTTTTTAAACTGTGCTTTCAACTATAAAGTCACTGAAAACACTGAATTATGAATATTGAGCAGTTATCCCTAGGAAAAATGCAGGGTTTGAGGTTTCTGAGACCCTCTGATCACATTTCATCAACTGATCAATGTATACGTTGTTTTACGTGTTTTTCTGTTTAAAGATATCTAATTATAGTGTTGACTTATTAACAATGAACTTGTAGCCCCCACCATTGTAACTCATGCCTGAATGAAGCTTATGTAGCACATACATTGTTCCTGTGAGGCACATTACAGCTTCTTGTGCTCAGGAGTGTTAGACAGCATGTCAGCACTACGCTTTGGGGCCATTTTAAACAGTGAAATCACGACAAAACACAAAAATGTGAGAAAGGTCACTTAAGGGACTCTTGTTTGTAGTGTGAGAAATAAAACAACAAGGTAGATCTTCACCACCCTTGATGTCAGCTGCAAAAGCCAGGTGACTCAAGTTTTTTTGTCACTCTGCATATTTCCATGAACTGAAAATGCCCTGAATGTCAACTTCGGGGTTACAGATTTTAGCTTGTAGACTAATTTGCAAATATGGAATCTATAAATAACAAGTATGAATTCTAATTCTGTTAGGGGCAGGTAAAATTCCCTCACAGGTACCAAGAACAGGACCTATTGCTTCTGCCTTCTCTTGATTTTAGATCCCTGTTTAGATCCCAATAGCAAACATTCCTTTCTTGTTTCTGTTGATGTATTAGTCAGCATTCTCCAAAGAAACAGAAGCAACAGGATGTGTATATGTGTATATTATTATATATAGAGAGAGACCGATTTATTATAAGGAATTGTCTTACAAAGTATGGCCACTAAGAAGTCCCAAGATCTGCAGTTGTTAAGCTAGAGACCTGGAGATCCAGGAGAGGGAGAGGTAGAATTCCAGTCCAAAAGCTTGAGACAAAAGGCCAGTGTTTCAGCTGAAGTCTGAAGGCAGGAAAAGACTGAACTGGGACATTGGGACATTAATCAATTGGGCAGGAGGAATTCTCTCTTTCTCTCTGGAAACTCAGTCTTTTTGTTCTAGTCAGAACTTCAACTAACTGGCTGAGGCCACCCACACTTGGGAGGGCAATCTGCTTTACTCATTCTACCAATTCAAATGTTAATCATCAAGAAACTCCTTCACAGACACACCCAGAATAATGTTTGATCAAATGTCTGGGCACCCTGTCGCCCAATCAAGTTGCTACAAAAAATTAACCATCACAATTGGTATATATTTTCATTATCTTTTTGTATGTATATTATGAAAGAATGTATATCACATATATGCACATTATAAAACCTAAAACACTCCCTGATTTCCCTTCCCTCAATTAAAGCCCAGAACTCCATTTTGGTAATGCTTCTCTTTCTTGGTTTCTGTGTATTTCTTAGATAGAAGATACAGCATGGTTGTTTGCACTCATGATTTCCTGATTCTAAAAGGTCCTTGCCTTCTCCTCCTCACAGAACCTAAGGGTCCAAAGGGCTGAAAAGAGCTAACCTCTTATTGAGAGTTCACTATAGGACGGGCGCTCTTAGAAATATGTCATTCAATTTTTTAGCCATGCTTTGAGCTGGTTACAATAGTAGCAATATTTGAAAGATGTGCCTGAGATGTAGAGAAATTCAGTAACTAACCCAAAGTTCTTATCTTGGTAGGTATTCTATCCTGGATTAAAACACACTCATTCTGACTTTGGAAGCCTGTGTTCATATCTGCCCTGCTAGGCTGCATCTAACTGGGTAGTCCTACTTGATGCTGCTCTTTTCCATTAGGAGACAGAATTAAATTCATTGGAAATAGTTGGAATATAGCAAGTGATTAACTCTTGTGCTGATGAAGCCTGTGGAAGTACTTAATTTTCTAGGACACAGGGCAGATTGCTGACTTTTGTCCAGCTTCTATGGAAAATTCCAAGTCTAGCTGTGGACATGAAACAGTTCTCATTCTACAAAAATGATTTTGTTCCCAATCTGATGCAGTCTGGTGTGACTTCAGTGCCTTTGAAAGTGGTGACGCACATGGTATATAACTACCATGCCAATTTCAGCCAAATTATCTCTGTCCTTTTGCAGTTTCTCTGTGGAAACTCTAATTTAGCTTAAGGAATGAAGTTCCTTTAGCTGAAATATTTTTTTTTCTTTTTACATTTAAAAAAACTGTAAAATACATTCAATTTAGGTTTTAAATACATGTGCTAGTATGAGACATTTCATTCTGCTTTAAGTCAAAAATGACTAACATTTGAATTCTGAAATAATATAGAGAAATAGATCAATCAAACAATGTACCATGAGAAGAAAAATGGACTGAAAGATTTGAAATGTAAGCTACATACTTATCTGTCATCAGGTAGGAGTGATGAGATGCTGGCAAGAGGTCAAGTGGTCAGGAAATGGACATATCACAATATGGGGAGATCAAGAGTTACTGCAAGGAGCGACATGATTTTCAGTGGTCCCCATTGCTTTTGTGTGAATATTAATAACTTCCTAATTATGATTATAAGACCTAATGATGTGATCTGCTACCGATTTCTCTCTAGTTTCACCCATAGTTAGACTCCCACACAAACTCTGTCAATCATAAGGTAATTTTTAGGCATCTGAAATACATTCATTATATTTTCTTGTGCCTCTGGGAATCCTCATGTTCTGTTTCCTCTTTCTAATTTTTTTATTAGAAAATTCTAACCTAATGTAAATCTTTTCTAAATTTCAGATTTTCTCCAACCTGAATCACTACTGTTTATTTTTATGACATCCTTCAACATTTAGCCCAAATGCCACATCAGTGAAGCCCTCACTGATTGGCTTAGACCTTGAAAGAGTTAATTGTTTTACCTTAGAGCTCATAGAAGCTTAATACTTTTCTTTTTTACTCTAGAGTCTAAATACTTTTTCTTCTTATTCCTGTTGTCGTCTAATCAGAACTCCCTTGAAATAAAGGACAAGCCTATGAGACTTGTGTCGACTCATTCAACAGCTACTTAGTGAGGGAGTTCTAGGTGCAAGAAATATTTTAGGTGCTAAGAGCATAATGAACAAAATGAACAAAACTCTTTGCCCTTATGGATTTCACATTTAAGTTATTGCAAATATGTACATACCAAGGCAAACCAATGCTAACACAAATTGGGGAATTCTAAAAAGTAGGTGCTGACTAAGGAACCAAAAGATTGGAATGCAGCTTGACCTGAAGAAATTTCTGGAAGGAACCAACAACCAGGAAAATGACTAAGATTCTCTTTGTTTTCCTTTGTTCTTTTATCTCCTAAGTGTCTTATTTACTTTTTCTACATTCTCTCTCTCTCTCTCTGAAGACTGGATTTTGGGGTACCCTATATATAGCCACCCTACGTGATACAAAAAATTAATGTCTTTATTCCTAATTCTGGGAGAAAGATCTCTGATTGCACTAGAGTGGTCAACATTTGACTTATGCTGTATCAACTGGGGCTGGTAGCGTGACTAAATTATACAAAGTGGTACAAAATGTCTACTACTGCTACAGACTCATGAATGGGAGAAGATTTTTAAAAAGCAGTGAAACTTCAGAGCTCAGATCTCTTGGTTGACCTCAATATGTTCTTATGGGTGTAGGTTTTGGGGTTTGGTTTTATGTCTATTCTAGCTCCCTCTGTACCTAATAACCAGGTAAAAACTATATTCCCTTGGGATACTAACTCCTGTATGCTCCCACTTGGCTACTGATATATTTTAAAAATTGAAGGCAATATAGGTGAATGTTTGCTTCTGGTTGGGAGATGATTTTGTAATAGTTAAAGCAATAAAAGAGGTAACAGAATGATGAGTTGGTTTAACTACTACAATAAAGTATTTTGAACATATATATTTAAACAATATAAAAGCAAAATAAAAGGTTAAAGATGTGTCCACATGACTCAAGAAATATCATCAGGCCACTTCAAGCTTCCATTTACTTTTCTATTAAAACATTCATTATGCAAAATACATATTAATTTGCATTTGGCACTTTCTGTGTGAAGTTAGTTGTTCAGGTGCTGACAAAAAATATCTTCCTGTTTCCTTGACAGTGTTTTATGAGGATTAGAAAAAATTAAAACAAACAAAAAAAACTTTTAATAAAGTTTTTATAAAGTACCTAAAAATGAAAGTGATTACTATTAAACAGGATAATGCTTTTAAAAGACTCTTGCAAATTCTAAAGCAATGGCTATGTTTGCAACGTCTTTCTTAGACTTTCTGGGAGATTGCTCAAAAAATCTGGGACACTGTCAGCTAGCCGTCTTGTGGAGTCTAAAGGAATTAGGGAGAATCAGTTTTTCCTGCTGCATTTGTTTTGAGCATGGTGATGTTTATCAGGTATATCCTGAACCATGTTTTGTATCTACAAGGCTTACTGGTGGTCACTGCTGTTTCAGTGCCTACAGGTCACCATCGACAATTTCCTGAGGGAAAACCTGAGGAGCAACAGGCAAAGCTTTGAGAGTTTGCCCACCCACAGTATAAGGTAGCAGGAACCCACTAGGTGTCCATCACGAATGTGAAGTCACTGCATTTCTATTCTTTCTTATCCGCGGAGTTCATTCTATTTATAAATAACAGTTGTCCTGACTTTGTAGTTCTTGGTGCCAACAACTAACATCTGGATATTTTGGGCTGAAAAATATTCCACATACCACTCCTGAGGATATTTTTCATTTAAAAATCTAATAGTTTTAATCAAATAAAATTAAACAGTTGGATTAAATAACAGAGCTTGAGCTCCTAAACTGAGAAGCCCATGAAATTGCTTCAAATCTGGATGTTAGTGCTAACGTCTTATAACATATTGCAAATGGTAATCAGAATGTAAGCAAATGAATAATACAAATTAAGTGAAAATGCTCTTCCCATTAATGATCTTTTTTTCTTTTCCATTTTTGCCTCATGTCCCAACTGCCCTATTTCACACTGATAGAACACTACTTATTCTTTTAGACTCAAGCCAAAGGTCATACTCTACAGGAAGCCTTCCCTGACTCCTTTCCACTATAGGTCTATTCTTTACCTCATTATCTTTAACACCTAACACAGTTCTCGGCACATGTAGGCAATTTAGTAATGTTAAGCGAATGCACTGGTTTTACAACACTGTGATGGGCAGAATATGACCCCACCCTGAAGATGTCCACATCTGAATTCCCAGAACCTATGAATATGTAAGTTTACATGGCAAGGGGGAAATAATATTGCAGATAGAAGTAAGGTTTCTCATCAGCTGATTATGAGATGAGAGTGAGTACCCTTAGGCTCAATGAAATCTCAAGGGTCTTAAAAGTGAAAGAGGGAAGCAAGAGAGTTGGTGTCAGAATGATGTAACATGAGAAAGACTTGATTGCTGTTGCTGAAAATGGAAGTGGGCAGAAGCTAAGGAATGGGGACAACCTCCAGAAGCTGGAAGAAGCAAGGGAGCAGAATCTCCTCACAGCCGGCAGAGGGAATGCTACCCTCCCAACTCTTTCATTTTTAGCCCAGTGAGATCCATTTCAGACTTCTGATCTCCAGAACTATTGAGATGATAAATTTGTATTGTTGCGCTCGAAACTGTGAGAATTTGCTACAGCAGCAAAAGGAAACTAATACAGACATCATAATATAATTGTAGGGGGGTTTGTTTTAGCTAAGTTTTCTACTTCTAACAATGACAAAGTCATTTTCAGGGCCTTTCAATATCAGCAGAAATATAGTGAAAATACATTGGATTTAGGAATTAGATAGCTCTGGAATCCTAGCCCAACACAGGACATTTGTAACCTTAGGCAGATCACTAAACTAAATATTTTTATCTGTTTAAAGGAGACAGTATACTCTTCACAGAGATATTGTGAAGATTAAAAATATGAAAGTCATCTGCTCTTGGCCCCAGTACACAGAGTAAAATAAGTGTACCATCGTAGAGAGAATCTTTTTGCATGGTGAGTGCAAATAAGGCATAAGTACTCAATGAATGGTGGGAGTTCCAGTGAGGTTTCTGGAGGGTGTTAGACCAGATGTTGGCCTTGCATGAAAGGGACAGTTTTCATATATGAATACAGAAGGGAGGTGTACACAGTGAACAAAGGTGTGTTCAGTACAAGGTGGTAAGGGGAAGCCTAGGAGAGACGTAGGTAGTGCTGCCAGGTGATGACAGATGTGGGCTCTGGAGCCAGATTGCTTTGGTTTGAATCCCTGGTTCAACAACTTCCAGACCTTAGCAGCTTAGGGTCACTACTTAGACCCTTTATGCCTCTGTTTACTCAGCTGTAAAAGGACAGGTAGCTCTAGAAATTTATTGTGTAAATATGCCTAAAGTACATGGAGCAGAACATTTATAATGCGCTCAATAAAATATTAGTTACTGTTGATGTTATTTAAAGCATGTATGTCGGGATGTGACTGTGGGAAGGTGTTCTGGGATGCTTTTCAGCCAAACTAACTGGATCAGAAGGCTCTTTAAGCCTGCAGAAAAATGTCTCCAACGGAGGCATTTCTGTACTCTTATAGGAGTGGGCAAGAGTTCAGTTAGAGCTCAAGTTCAGCGAGGATAGAAATTATATTTTGCTGTTGTTGTAGTTCACCAGTTTGTCGCCCCCCAGCACGATGTCATATCCATAGAGACATTCTTTAAATATCTGATTGAATGCACCTGTCTAAAATCCAGATTACTACCTGCAGTAGTTTATTAGTCTTATTTTGTATCAACTAGAGTGTAAGCAGCCTGAGTGAAACACTTGAGATTCCTTATATCAAACCAGATAAACCATAATCTAAATCACCCAGGAATAGGAGTCTGCACTGTTCCACTGCCTGCCTGTGTGAGTTTGGGTGAGTCATTCAAATTCACTTGGTCTCAGGTTCTACCTTTATTAAATGAGAAATCTGGGAGATCTGTTATATTCTATTATCTGTTTTTTTTTTATATAAATCATAATAACCTAATCATGATTATGTAAACTCCAGTTCAGATCTTATCTTTGTATCTTATTATCTACATGGTCTGCCCATCACATTTGCTAGGAATATAATTAAGCATTATAACATAAGCAGATACTGATCCGTAGGTGATGTTTACTGAGCACCTTATTTCTCAGCCTTAGTGATATTAAGGTGCTGCCCTCCATAAGCTAACAAGTACAAGGTGTTATAGATAGTCCTGAGCGGAAGAGTGAGATGTTTTGTTGAATCTATTCCATGGCTTATCTGTTCAGCACTCTTCTTGTTTAAATGGAATTATCTTGTTTCTCACATTGGTATTTTACAGATAGACTCTCTGTCATTTTGGTGCCACACAGGGCATTATATCACCACTAATACCTCATTTTTCTTGGGGAATAATATCAGTATGAAGGTGTATGGTAAGAAAATATAAATCTATCTTCCAGTAGGCTAAGAATTAAAAAAAGAATAATGATTCTGTAAGGTTGTAGTATAAGAAAAATGAGCCTGGATATTCAGGCAGTGTTTATTAGAAAGTAGAAAACAGTCATTTGCTACATCAACTGATTTATGGTACCCTCTTAGTGCATACACTGGGGTTATTTCCTCCAGAATGAAACTGTAGACAAATTCATAATTCATAATATTTAGAAATATGCATATAATGAAGTAGCTAGTAGTAACAGGTGAGCAAGAGAGCAGATATTCCAAGGCTTTATCTACTGTTTGCAGGATGTTGATGGTACCATTTTTAATATCATTAGTAATTTTAATGCTTATCTATAAATCTCTTATTCACACAAATAGCTGTATGAGACATCATAGGTAAAGTAGAAAGAATTATAAAAAACAAATCTGAGAGGAGCACTTTCACTCTCTGGCCATGGAATTCACTCCCCTAATTCCATTAAATTCACTGTTCACATCAATAAAATGTATCTAATATGTATGAAAGCATTGTAAAACAATCAAGCACCATAATTATTAATATGTGAATGTTGATTGAATACTGCTATAGTCCACTGGTTGCTTGCTCTTTGGTATAGTGATTCATTTTGGTCTCACACGATATTAGTTTCTATATATTTCTTGCTCAAAATTTTCTAAACCAGGTTATTTAAGGTAGTTTAAGAAAAAATAAGTTCCATTTTCTTAAAACAAATTATCACATTACTTCAATAAAGGGACATTCAAATACCACTTCTACCACATAATCTATAGGTAATGATAAAAAGTGTAACCTTTGTGGAGCCTCACAACATCGCAAGTCAGTTGGTTTTTCTTCCCAAATTGGTTATTTAGATTTGCTTTTATATCTCCATAGACTTTTGTCCTGCAAGTCCATAGAACTTTAACCTGAATCTGTTCAGACTTAACTCTGAATGTAACAGGGAAGAGCCAATTTTGACTCCCTGTTGCATCTGTTTCTTTGACTTTAGCCTTTGCTTTACATTGCTTTTGTTATTATAATCATACAGAATGGCCTGCCGCAGGGAACCCTACCCACCTGTGAATGGCTGCAAGAACGAAGAAATTAACACATACCCTCCCTGAGTCTGGCCATTCCAGGGTGTGTTTTGCAAGACTGATAGCCCATCTTACTTTACTTCTTCGCTGCCTCTCCTTCTCTATTCTGCCTTTTTATTTTATTTCCCTCTCTGATTCTGTAAAAGAAACTGGCATCCAGATTCCGATAAGATGGTTATTTTGAGACACTAGTCTGCCATCTTCTGGGTCTGCCAGCTTTCTGAATGAAGTCGTATTCCTTGCCTCCACACCTCATCTCCGATTTATTGGTCTGTCTGTCGTACGGCGAGCAGAGTGAGCTTGGACTCGGTAACATGAACAGGTATGATGTAGTCTTGTTTTCTCTGACCATTTCATTACTGATAAGGTATAGGAAAATATCACCAAAGCTTAAATTCCCTGATAATGGTGGTTACTACCACCATCTTATATTCAAGCACCATGTAGTGAAACATCTCTGGGTTGGCGAGTCAGAACAGAGTATTATTCATGTAAAGATACACAATGACAAGCTTAAGCAAGTTTTATCTCAGCTTCCTTGGGGTGGGAAACAGACAGGAGGAGTTAGTCTTACTGTATATCAGTCTCTGAGTATTTTCATGAAAAAGATTTTTTGGTTCACCCATTTAGAAATTGGGTTGTCATTGTTGTTTCTGATGTATTGCCTGTGATTGATGGCCACAGCAATAGACTTTGAACACTTGAAATACAATAGCCAGGCTTTGCCTGGCCTCAAACGTGGGAAGACTTCTGGCGTCATTAAATTCTCCCTAAAACAGTGGTCCAGACCTTTTTGGCATTAGAGACTGGTTTCATGGAAAACAATTTTTCCACAGCTGGGGGAGGAGGATGGTTCAGACGGTAATGGGAGCGATGGGGAGTGATGGGGAGTGATGGGGAGCGATGGGGAGTGATGGGGAGCAGTGGGGAGCGGTGCGGAGCGGTGGGGAGCGTTGGGGAGCGATGGGGAGCGATGGGGAGCGATGGGGAATGATGGGGAGCGATGGGGAGCGGTGGGGAATGATGGGGAGTGGCAGATGAAGCTTCACTAGCGCGCCCACTGCTCACCTCCATCTGTGTGACCTGGTTCCTAACAGGCCACAGACTGGTACCAGTCTGCAGCCTGGGGGTTGGGGACCCCTGCCCTAGAAGATAGCATGCCATTTAGTATTATACATGTGTGTGTGTACATATCCAAACAAACATGGTTGTTCATTGGTTGATGGTGGGAATTTGTTTGCAGTCATCTAATTTAAAATTCACAACAGCCTGACATGGTAAAGATTATAATCTCTATGTAATTTTTCATAAATTATAGTTATTAAATGAAATAAGTAGAATCAGCACTCATACCGTCTGACTCCAAATATGAATGGATGTATGTGTAAGGTTGTGTGTGTACTTAAAAAAATTATAACACATTGCAAATCCCAAACTACAGGAGTCCACTTATGATACTATGTGATGCTTTTCCTCAGTTTGTAACACTGACCAAAGCCTCTGACAGATGTTTCTAATGATAAAGGCACAGGGAACTAACATTCTGTTCATTGATGAAGTACAGATTCTCACATGTCCATCCTTGTCCTTTGCTTTATTTAGTGCCTGTAAGGTTGGTCAGCTATATGGATCATTTCTAGTTTGGGAGTTAGATATGTCTGACTCTTGTATCAGTACCTTTAATAATAATGGAACACTATCTTGAATTTTTGATTGACAATAAAATATGTACATTTCCTTAAAACTGATGTCTAATGTTCTGGCACTTTTTTTTTTTTTTTGTGGTATGCGGGCCTCTCACTGGAGGGATGAGTGTACTGTTTTTTCTGATTGGTTGATGAATTATGTGTCTTATTATGCTGGCTATAACATACAGTACAATACTGAGATATTGAGTAGAAGTGAAGGTGAGGACGTGTGGGAGGAGGTCATCATTGAGAGGATATGACTGCTGGTTGACCTGTGAGCTGGACCTGGGAAGTTAGAGGTTCCTTACTTCCTCTCCTGTCCATGGAATGTACATCCCACCTACTGTTCCCACTAGGAATAACTAGGATGCAGACCTGAGAGAGTAAGGTGTGGTTGAGACCACCTGGACGGAATATGTGACTGAACCCAGTTAAGGCCTCTCTATAAACTTTTAAGATTCTGGCAGATAGGTTCAAAGATCTACTTGTCATGCGGCCACCCAAGACAAGCCACATTTAAGTTCCCTTGCTTATGAAGTCTGCCTCTGACCTGTCTGGAGTGGACTGCCTCTTTTTCTGGTCTTTCCTTGCCCTCTGTGTATGGGATGGAGTTTCAGATTTCACCTCAGGAACTACGCAGGTTTCAAAGCAACATGACATCCTTGGCTTATTGCTTACCTTGTGGGGAAAGCCTTTACACTTTCACTATTCAGTTATGATATAAGCTGTAGATTTGGGAAAGATGCTCTTTGTGGAACGTAAGTTGTCCCCTTCTATTCTTATTTGATGAGAGTTTTTGTTTTATATGAAAAGGTATTATATTTTGTCTTTGTCCTGAACTGGTGTTGGATATTATGTGTGTGTGTGTGTTTTTCTGTTTCAGAGGAGATGATCATGTGGTTTCTGTCCTTTATTCCTTTGTTTTAAGGTACTAAACCAATCTTGCCATCTTGTAATAAACCCCACTTGGTCATGTGTTATAATTCTTTATAAATGTTGCTGGATTCTGTTCGCCATTTTGTTAGATTTTTGCATCTGTTTTCATGAGGATATTTCTCTGTGCTTTTGTTTTCTAGTAATATTTTTGTCTAGCTTTGAGAAGATGATACTGACATAGTAGTATAAGTTCATGTGTTCTCCTCATCTATTTTCTGAAAGGGGTTGTAATCGATAATTACTATTTTTCTTTTAATATTTGATAATATTCACAACAAAGCCATCTGGACCTAGGCTTTTCTTTTGGAAAAGCTTTTAAATTAATAATTCAGTTTTTTATTTTCTATAGATTTATTCATATTTTTAAAATTCTTAAGTCAGTATCAGTAGTTTGTCTGTCTAGAAATGTGTCCATTTTATGTAAATTGTCCAATTATTTGACATAGGTTGATTATAACACTCCTTTATGTTTTATACAGAGTCAGTAGAAATTTCTCCTATTTCAGTTTTTTTTTCCCTATTTCAGTTTTGATTTAGATTATGTTTTCTCTCAGTATTTCTTGGCCAGTCTAGCTGAGGTTTTGTTACTTTATTTCATCTTTTCAAAGAACCAATTTTAGTTTCAATAATTTCTTCTATTGTCTTTATGTTTCATTCATTTATGCTCTTATTTTACACTCTTTGCATAATTTGTGTTTATTTTTTCCCTTTTTAACTAGTTTCTGAAAATGTAAATTTAAAATTTCAACATGAGACCTTTTTTCTTTTGCTATATAGACATTTAAAAGGTTTAAATTTCCAAGTATGGCTTTAGTTGCATCTGATAAATTTTGATACGCTGTGTTTTGTATCTCTTAAATTAAAATATTTTCTAATTTCCCCTTTGATTTGCTTTTTTAAATTAATATTTATTGGAGTATAGTTGCTTTACAATGTTGTGTTAGTTTCTGCGGTACAGCAAAGTGAATCAGCTATACATATACATATATCCCCTCTTTCTTTGTTTCCTTCCCATTTAGGTCACCACAGAGCACCAAGCGAGTTCCCTGTGCTAGACAGTAGGCTCTCATTAGTTACCTATTTTACACATAGTAGTGTACATATGTAAATCCCAATCTCCCAGTTCATCCCACCCCTCCTTCCCCATCTAGTATTCATATGTCCGTTCTCTATGTCTGTGTCTTAATTTCTGCTTTGCAAATAAGTTCATCTGTATCATTTTTCTAGATTCCACATATGTGATATTATATGATATTTGTTTTTCTCTTTCTGACTTACTTCACTCTGTATAACAGTCTCTAAGTCCATCGATGTCTCTGCAAATTGCACCATTTTGTTTCTTTTTATGGCTGAGTAATATTCCATTGTGTGTGTGTGTGTGTGTGTGTGTGTGTGTGTGTGTGTGTGTGTGTATATATATATATATATGTATATATATATATATATATACTACATCTTCTTTATCCATTCTTTTGTTGATGGACATTTGGGTTGCTTCCATGTCCTGGCTATTGTAAATAGTGCTGCAATGAACATTGAGGTGCATGTATCTTTTTGAATTATCGTTTTCTCCAGGTATATGCCCAGGAGTGGGATTGCTGAGTCATATGGTAGTTCTATTTTTAGTTTTTTAAGGAACTTCCATACTGTTCTCCCAATTTACATCCCCACCAACAGTATAAGAGGGTTCCCTTTTCTCCACACCCCTCTCCAGCATTTACTGTTTGTATATTTTTTGATGATGGCCATTATGACCGGTGTGAGGTGGTTCCTTGCTGTAGTTTTGATTTGCATTTCTCTAATAATTAGTGATGTTGAGCCTCTTTTCATGTGTTTGCTGGCAGTCTATATATCTTCTTTGGAGAAATGTCTATGTAGGTCTTCTGCCCATTTTTGGATTGGGTTGCTTGTTTTTTTGATATTGAGCTGCATGAGCTGCTTGTGTATTTTGGAGATTAATCCTTTGTCAGTTGCTTTGTTTGCAAATATTTTCTCCCATTCTCAGGGTTGTCTTTTGGTCTTGTTTATGATTTCCTTTGCTGTGCAAAAGCTTTTAAGTTTCATTAGGTCCCATTTGTTTACTTTTGTTTTTATTTCCATTTCTCTAGGAGGTGGGTCAAAAAGGATCTTGTGATTTTATGTCATAGAGTGTTCTGCCTGTTTTCCACTGAGAGTTTTATAGTGTCTGGCATTACATTTAGGTCTTTAATCCATTTTGAGTTTATTTTTGTGTATGGTGTTATGGAGTGTTCTAATTTCATTCTTTTATATGTAGCTGTCCAGTTTTCCCAGCACTGTTTATTGAAGAGGCTGTCTTTTCTCCATTGTATATTCTTGCCTCGTTTGTCGTAGATTAGGTGACCATAGGTGTGTGCATTTATCTCTGGGCTTTCTATCCTGTTCCATTAATCTATATTTCTGTTTTTGTGCCAGTACTATACTGTCTTGATTACTATAGCCTTGTAGTATAGTCTGAAGTCAGGGAAACTGATTCCTCCAACTCCATCTTTCTCAAGATTGATTTGGTTATTTGGAGTCTTCTGTGTCTCTGTACAAATCATAAAATTTTTTGTTCTAATTCTGTGAAAAATGCTCTTGGTAATTTGATAGGGATTGCATTGAATCTGTATCTTGCTTTGGGTAGTATAGTCATTTTCACAATATTAATTCTTCCAATCCAAGGACATGGTATATCTCTCCATCTGTTTGTGTTGTCCTTGATTTCTTTCATCAGTATCTTATAGTTTTCTGAGTACAGGTCTTTTGCCTCCTTAGGTAGGTTTATTGCTAGGTATTTTATTCTTTTTATTGAAATGGTAAATGACTTTTTGTCCTTCCTTTATACATCTACATAGATTATTTAGATTATTTAATTAATAGATTACTTAGAAGTGTACTTTATTTCCAAATATTTGGGAAATTTTCCAGAATTCTTTTTCTTACTGACTTGGTATTTAATTCTGTTGTGGACTTCTTCAACACATAGTCTATTTAGAAGTCTGTTGTTTAGTTTTCAGGAGTTTGGAGATTTTTCTGTTATCTTTCCTCTCTTGACTTCTAGTTTAATGACATTTTGGACAGAGACAATATTACATTAATTATCTGCAACTCCTCCTTTGTCCCCTTCTTTTCTGTCTGTTGGTCTGTCACACACACATACATACATACACACAAAACTCTTTAGTATTTAGTTTGGCTAAATTTCTTTTTATTGCAACCAAAAAATCAAAAATTTCACAAAAATACCTGTCAACAGTAATATTGTCTTTTATCTTGTACATGGATTTTTGAGGGAGATTCTACTAGAATGGGAATTTTTGTCTATAATTACTGTGTGTAATACCATTATTATTCTGTAGACACCTTTCCTTTGCTTTATACATTGGAGTATGTCTTTTGAGCATTTTCAGCATTTCCCCTTATTTTCACTCTTTCCACCTTTCTTCCCTCTTTGCATTTCTCTTCAGGGTTCAGCTAAGTGTTATATGCAACTCTAACAATCTGAGCCTTCTGCATGCTTGGATATTTCTTCCTATGCAGGTGATTGCCCTTTTTGTTTAATTGCTACTGGTGTAAATTTTTGTCCCCCTCTCTTCATCAAATTTAGTTGTTCATATTGTGAATTCTTGGAGTAAGATGTTATAATAACACACTTTACCATTTCAGCTGCAAGTACAACTCACCTTGATCATACAAATCTTGCTTCCATATTTGTATTGAGTATATCTCCTCTGTGGTTTGATTTATGCCCCTAAGAAATACCATTTCCCCTTTCCTATCAAGAAATGAAAGCAGTGAAAGAGATCTACAAGAATTTTTTCATGTCAGGAATGTCTTTTTCATATTTCTATGCTGAGGGAGTAATACAATGTTAATTATTTAATAAATACTATATAAATGTCTTAAAATATCCCTACCATATTTAGAGAAAATAACTGTAGAGACAATTGTATCCCAATGTGGACAGAACAATCATGGATATTTTGAATTTCCTAATACTTTAATAGTAAGCTGATACTCTATCAAATCAAATCATATCTTATTAATAAGACATTTTCATTAAATTTAAAAAATGTATGCAAATGGTAATAATGAATCATTTGACTTTTTGAGAGACTGTATTTTGGATACTTCTAAAGAAAAACACTTGATCTACAGTCCAATAGCCTTAGAAAAACAAATTTGAATTAAAGTTTGATTTAGAGTCAGCTAATGATTAAAATTTACTCTTCAAAAATAATTTTGTTGAGAATTCAAGTTACAATATATTTTATACATGTCATTGTGAATTAATATATCAGCCAAATTTTACTTCAGTGATGGGGTAGCTCATTGAACTTGCTGTGATTTAAAGTTTTTTTACCTTTTCTCAGATTATTAAAAATCATGGGGACTTCCTTATTAAACACTAATTTTTGTCAGGCTAAGCAATATATATGTATATAAACATATACCCTATTTCACAAAACTTTAAGAAATTAATAAACCCCTTTTACAAATGGTCAACAAGAATAGTTCCATTCTCCTATATTAGGGAGCTAATATATTACATAGGTTATATCCAAATCAGAACTGTCTGATCCTACCCCTCTGATGCTGTTTTATATTTACAAACCTTAATTTAATAGGGGTTAGCAATTACGCTTATGCAGAAATTTGTAGTGCATGAAGGAGGTGAGAAACATTTATACTGAATTAGAATGATCCTCTGGACTTTTGCTTTCTAGAACCCTGCAGTGCCTAGGATACTGTCATGAAATTATTTTCTGTCAATAAATTTTTCCTTATAGCACTGATGATGGTGATGATGATGGATCACTTTTTAATCATAAATCGCCTAATGTTTCACAGTCTGAGTAATAGATCTACCTGCTTTTACAAGGCCAACAAATAACATAAAAAGATCCACATACAACAATAGAAGTAATAAACCTGAGATATGGTAAAGTTACTGAAACATGTTCTTAAATTTATGTCTGTGGAATAATAAAAAGTACAAAGAGAGACAGTAGTAGATATACAAAAAGATGCCCTTAACAGTCTTACTGTTTCAAACTCAGTTCCTTTTGAGTAGTAAATGACAATAAATGACCTCCTATTTGAAAATAAGAGTTAGTTAACTGAGTCTCATTACTTACAAGTGTCCAAACTGTTGAATCATTTTCTCTCTTACGGTGCTTTTCAGTGTACCTGCTATAATGTTTAGTTCTTTTTCTTACCTCAAAAAAATTTGTCTTCTAATATAAGTAAATACCTCTTAGCATGCAAATCATTCTATTTCCTTCAGAACCTGATTTCTCACAGGAACCATCTACACTAATTTTCTTCATCTTACTGAACTCCCATTCATTTTTCAAATAATTGCAATTTGATATCCATATTTACTATTTCCTCAGCATGGCCAGCAACTCACTTATTCATTTCACCTGACAATTCTTTTTGCAACATTTAAAACTCCTTCCTTTTTTTATTGCCACAAATCTTTTTTACAACTCAGCTAGAGCACTAGTTTTTTTTGTTTGTTTGTTTGTTTTGCGTTACGTGGGCCTCTCACTGCTGTGGCCTCTCCCGTTGCAGAGCACAGGCTCTGGACACGCAGGCTCAGTGGCCATGGCTCACGGGCCCAGCCACTCCGCGGCATGTGGGATCCTCCCAGTCCAGGGCGCGAACCCATGTCCCCTGTATCAGCAGGCGGACTCTCAACCAGTGCACCACCAGGGAAGCCCTAGAGCACTAGTTTTATAGATCAAGGAACTTCATTCAAGCATCAACTTGGTTGTTTATTTGATGTGTCATCTGAGGTAAACAACTTTATTAAGTTGCTTAAGAGACATTTATTCTACATAATCCAGAAACAGAGACCTAATTAATTTGCTATTTTATTGAAATGCCTTAATATCTGTTTCACACGATTATACATTATTATAAATATTGTATTTCCTTTATCATAACTTTATATATCATTACATTACATGCATTTTATATATATTACTTATCTTTACATTTTCATAAGCATATTCTATATTAGAAACTCTTTGTAAGCACATTTTTTCAGAATTTCATATTTTTATATTAAGCTACATGTATTAAACTTTATTTCCTATTTTAAAAATGAAAGACATGTATAATTTCTAACTGAAATTCCTACTGCCCTAATATTAATATTGAGTTGTTTTAATTATGGAAAAATTGAAAAATAAACATTATGATTTATGATTATTGACAGAAGAAAATAATCCTATCAAGTGACTGACTTCACCATAGTTTATTCAGTCATTCCCTTCTTGTTAGAAATTTTTAGTATGTAACTTGCACTTTTCATCTTTGCAATTCATATCAATATGGAGGTCTTTGTGCTTAATACTTTGCATAAACTGTTTCTTTGGTTTGACTTCCATTAGAGGAATTATTGGTGCGAAAAGAATAACACTTTGGAAGTTCTTTATATTATCAAATTAATGTTCAAAAATATTATGTTGGGTAACAGTTGTACTTGTTTCTTAGTTAGGAAGCAAAAAATACAACATGCCCACAATATCACCAACTATTCACTTTCCCAATTCAGACACTTTTAGTGGCTGTCATCTGAACAGCTCAGAGAAATAAAAATTTATACACCCTCAGGGTCTTCCTAAGGACCCAAAGCACCTCTTCGTATTATGTATTATTTAAGTGTAAAAACATTTGTAAATGGTTATCCGGTAAATTGGATAACCAGTTGGAAACTGCCAATGACTTTGGGATAAACTGCAAGAGAGGATTTGGTGAAATGTGCATTACATTGTAACTGAAGAGGAGGTAAGTTTTGTCATGTAACTGGTGCCTATGAATGGGTGGCTAGCCAGAGATATTTATGCCATTCAGCCTGCGCATAAACTTCAGCTATTCATGAGTCACTTCATAATCCCATTTCTCTCTTGTCAGCATATTTTGAAATAAATCTTATATTAGTTGAATCTAACATTACCAAGAAATCTGGCAGCAATTCACATAGCTGCTAGTTGCCAGTGTAATCACATTTGCCTCTCTGGTGTAACATTTATATAAATGAAACATAATTTTACTAAGTTACAATGTACATTTTTATGTTCTGTATTTTTATATAAACTTTTTATTGAAGCATAACATAAATATAGAAAAATTGACAACCATATCAGAACACAGAATGTTATCACAATACAGACCCCTCTCAACCCCATAATCCTTTCAAGTATTTAACCCTCACCCTGAGGATAGCCTTTTCTTACCTCAAACCATAGATTAATGTTGCTTATATTTGATATGTATTACGTTAGTGGAATTATAAAATACATATTTTGCCTGTGGCTTCTTTCAAATGCATGCTTGTGAGATTTTTGCAAGTTTATGTTTGTATTTGTACTTTGGTCATTTTCACTGCAGTAGAGTATAAATATACCACAACTGATATATTCATTCTACTGTATGCAGTGCTTCAGTGATAATTTTAGAAAATGTCTTTTGATAGAAGTATGTAGTACACAATTATGTTTGGCATGAGCGTAAATATTGAGTCATAGTGTATGAATATGTTCAATAGATACTCTCAGTATATCAAAGTGATTTTATAAATTGAAATTCCCAAAAGTAGATTAATTTTTTTGTGATAAAATATATGTAATATAAAATTTGTAGAGTTTTTCAACCTTTTTTTTTTTTTTTTTTTTTTTTTTGTTGCCGGGTCTCTCTTTTTTTTTTTCTTCTCCTTTGTGGGGGCCCGGGTCCCAACGCCCGGGGCCCGGTGCCCTTGTGCTCCGGGGCCCCCCTCTCGC
>NW_020837956.1:33930581-33988879 GCF_003676395.1 Aethalodelphis obliquidens
GCAGGCTCAGTGGCCTATGGCTCACGGGCCCAGCTGCTCTGCGGCATGTGGGATCTTCCTGGACCGGGGCACGAGCCCGTGTCCCCTGAATCGGCAGGTGGACTCTCAACCACTGCTCCACCAGGGAAGCCCAAGTGGTTGCTATTTTAAGGTACAAAGTTTTGGGGGTAGTTTGCTATGTGGAAGAAGATAAAAACAGAAATTGGTACCTGGAAGAGGGATGCTGCAGTAACAAAAACTCAAAATATAAAGCACTGATTTTAGGATCAAGAAAGAGGTATGGACCTAAAGAACTTGGAGGAGACTGTTAGTAGCAGCTAGAGAAAAAGGGACCTTAACATCATGTACTGACAGAAAGATTAGTGAAACTGCCCACCACCGTCATGTGGAAGATGGAAAGTGCACCTAAGAAGCTTATGAATATGACTAAGGAAATTCGCAGGGAGAGTGGTGAAAGAACCAGTTGGCTTCTTTATTTGACTATATGATAAAGTGAAAAGTGAGGTGAGTTAAAGAAGGAACTGTTGATATTTTTCTCAAGTTTGTCTCAGCCCATTCCAATTTTTTTTTAAACTTTTTATTTTATATTGGAGTATAGTTGATTAACAATGTTGTGATGGTTTCAGGCGTACAGTAAAGTGATTCAGTTATACATATACATGTATCAATTCTTTTTCAAATTCTTTATCCATTTAGGTTATTATAGAATACTGAGCAGAGTTCCCTGTGCTATACAGTAGGTCCTTGTTGGTTATCCATTTTAAATAGAGAAGTGTGTACAGGTCAGTCCCAAACTCCCACACTTCCTTTTCCCCCACCCCTGGTAACCAAAAGTTCATTCTCTAAGTCTGTGA
The DNA here is from genome assembly GCF_003676395.1 of Aethalodelphis obliquidens. Lineage (NCBI taxonomy): Eukaryota > Metazoa > Chordata > Mammalia > Artiodactyla > Delphinidae > Aethalodelphis > Aethalodelphis obliquidens. Next base: position 33,931,436 of record NW_020837956.1, read on the forward strand.
GTCTGTTTCTCTTTTGTGAATAAGTTCATTTGTATCATTTCTTTTTAGATTCCGCATATAAGTGATATCATATGATGTTTCTCTTTCCCTGTCTGACTTATTTCACTCAGTATGACAGTGTCTAGGTCCACCCATGTTCTTGCAAATGGCATTATTTCATTCTTTTTAATGGCTGAGTAATATTCCATTGTATATATGTACCACATCTTCTTTACCCATTCCTCTGTCAATGGACATTTAGGTTGCTTCCATGTCTTGGCTATTGTAAACAGTGCTGCAATGAACATTAGGGTGCATGAATCCTTTCAGACCATGTTTTTCTCCGGATATAAACCCAGGAGTGGGATTGCAGGGTTATATGGTAGCTCTATTTTTAGTTTTTTAAGGAACCTCAATACTGTTCTCCATAGTGGCTGTACCAATTTACATTCCCACCAACAGTGTAGGAGAATTCCCTTCTCTCCATACCCTCTCCAGCATTTATTGTTTGTAGGTTTTTTGTTGATAGCCATTTTGACTGGTGTGAGGTGATACTCATGGTAGTTTTTATTTGCATTTCTCTAATAATTAGTGACATTGAACATCTTTTCATGTGCCTTTTGGCCATCTGTATGTCTTCTTAGTCCATTCCAATTTAAATGCAGCATCTCATGAGTTGTTGACTTGTTTGAGGGGGAATGAAAGTAAGCAACGTGAAACTGCCCAGGGAGAAATCCCTGCAAAAAAATTAATGGATAGAGTTTCAGAAGTTATGCATTTATTAGCATCATTGTATCTTAATAAGGAAAGGGACTTTGGAGATCTTTAAGCTCTTTGGAAACAGGTCCATTTTACACATTTGGCACATTAGAAACTAGTCTAGAACATACAAAAAATCGCCCAGCATCACACAAGCTGGTGAGTTGCAGAGCTGAAAATAAAATCTTGTTCTCCTGACATCCTTGAAGCTTCCCTCCCTTTGCAAAGTGAGACAGGCTACTGGTAGAGACATCTGAAGCCTTAACTGTCAAACTGAACCAGGTTACTTGGCAGTGTCATGGTGAGAAATAATCTAATGAGCTAAAATGAAGGGAGGAAAATAATTCTCAGCAAGGGGCATCAACTTACTTGGCAGTTTTCTCTCCCTTTATTGTTATAAACATGTTAATGACAAATCTGAGAAGGCTCTTTTGTGAATCAGGTTAGGGCTACAATTGTTCAAAAAAGCTCATTAACAATTTATGAAGAGCAGCAAAACTCATTTTCCCTAATGTGAAATCACTTCAGGTTGTCACTAGAGGAAGAATTGTTGAGAAGTGAATTGACCACATACAGATCCATTCTTTCTTTAACAACAACAACAAAAAGAAAGTCATTCAAAGGAAAAATATCTTGCAATAATAAGGTATGTGTAACACTCAGTCAGAGTTAAGCCCCAGTTATTACGGTTTTCTGAATTGTGCTACTTTTCGCATTTGCCTACTGTGGGTACCACTCAGGTAGACTTCATAAACCTGAGTTATCTATTAAAGAACAGCAGGGTCTCTCTGACATAGAATTTCATTAAAACAACAAAAGGATTTGTTGGGAATGACCAAATCCACCCTCTGGAAGAGAGATACATGGGGTTTACTACGCACATTCTGTTATCATATTTCAATTCCACAAGAATTGTTACCCAGGGTGGCTGATGGGATGATTCTGTGCTGGATGAGACTGTTTTCCTGTGCTCTGTGTGTGGCTCCTGCAGGCTTATCTCCTGCTCTCACTTGATAACTAGGATATCTTACTCCAGTCTTTCAGACTCTTTTTTTTTATTATTCTATTGCACATCTTTATTTTTTTTTAATTTTTTAAATTTATTTTTTAATTGAAGTTTAGTTGATTTACAAAGTTGTGTTAATTTCTGCTGTATAGCAGAGTGACTCTGTTATACACATATATACATTCTTTTTTATATTCTTTTCCATTATGGTTTACCCCAGGATATTGAATATAGTTCCCTGTGCTGTACAGGGCATCTTTTTGTACATCTACTACTGTCTCTCTTTGTACTTTTTATTATTCCACAGACATAAATTTAAGAACATGTTTCAGTAAATTTACCATATCTCAGGTTTATTACTTCTGGCTATAGGAACAGCAGGCAGAATGTACATTCCAAGGACAGTGGGAGCATTAAGGAGCCTCCAATTACCTGGGTCCAGCTCACAAGTCAACTGGCAGTCATGTCCTTCTGATGATCTACTCCAACATTACCACAATCCTGCCACCCAGAAATAGAGCCAAAATGGATATATTATTATTCCTTGGTGAATGCTATTTCAAATATTTCTCTATTTAGATAGACTTATAAATAAATATGTAAATAAATAGAATGATAAACTGATAGAAATGACTTTATATCGGTAGGATTCTGTATCACACTACACTAATTTTATTCTTAGAGTATTTAACGGAATAAAAATTATAAAAAATTATAATGTAAAATTGTAGGATAGAGTCCAACCTTCAAGATGGTGGAGCAGTAAGACGTGGAGATCAACTTCCTCCCCACAAATACATCAAAAATACATCTACATGTGGAATAACTCCTACTGAATGCTGGCAGAAGACCTCAGACTTCCCAAAAGGCAAGAAACTCCCCATGTACCTGGGTAGGGCAAAAGAAAAAAGAAAAAACAGAGACAAAAGAATAGGGACAGGACCTGCACCTCTGGGAGGGAGCTGTGAAGGAGGAAAAGTTTCCACACACTAGGGAACCCCTTCACTGGCAGAGATGGGGTGGGAGGGGAGGAAGCTTCAGAGCCACGGAGAAGAGCGCAGCAACAGTGGTGCCGAAGGCAAAGTGGAGAGATTCCCACACAGAGGACTGGTGCCAACCAGCACTCACCAGCCTGAGAGGTTTCTCTGCTCACCCACCAGGGTGGGTAGGGGCTGGGAGCTGAGGCTCGGGCTTCAGAGGTCAGATCCCAGGGAGAGGACTGGGGTTGACTGCATGAACAAAGCCTGAATGGGGCTGGTGTGCCACAGCTAGCTAGGAGGTAGTCCAGGAAAAAGTTTGGACCTACCTAAGAGGCAAGAGACAATTGTTTCAGGGTGCGCAAGGAGAGGGGATTCAGAGCACGGCCTAAATGAGCTCCAGAGACAGGAGCGAGCCGCAGCTATCAGCGTGGACACCAGAGAAGGGCATGAAATGCTAAGACTGTTGCTGCAGCCACCAAGAAGCCTGTGTGCAAGCACAGGTCACTATCCACACCTCCCCTCCCAGAAGCCTGTGCAGCCCGCCACTGCCAGGGTCCCGGGATCCAGGGACAACTTCCCCGGCAGAACACACGGCACACCTCAGGCTGTTGCAATGGCCTCTGCTGCCACAGGCTCACCCCATATTTCGTACCCCTCCCTCCCCCTGGCCTGAGTGAGCTGGAGCCCCCGAATCAGCTGCTCCTTTAAGCTCCTCCTGTCTGGCAGAAGAAGAGACGCCAGAGGGTGACCTACATGCAGAGGCAAGTCCAAATCCCAGGCTGAACCCCAGGAGCTGTGCAAACAAAGAAAGAGATGGGGAAATTTCTCTCTGCAGGCTCAGGAGCAGCAGATTAAATCTCCACAATCAACTTGATGTACCCTGCATCTGTGGAATACCTGAATAGACAATGAATCATCCCCAAACTGAGGCAGTGGACTTTGGGAGCAACTGTAGACTTGGGGTTTGCTTTCTGCATCTAATTTACTTATAGTTTTATGTTTATCTTAGTTTAGTATTCAGAGCTTATTATCACTGGTAGATTTGTTTATTGATTTGGTTGCTCTCTTCCTTTATATATATACATATATATGTGTGTGTATATATATACACGTATATATGTGTATATATATACATATATATATGTATATATATATATACATATATATGTATATATATATTTTTTTCTTTTTTTCTTTTTGTGAGTGTATATATTTATGCTTCTCTGTGATTTTGTCTGTATAGGTTTGCTTTTACCATTTGTCCTAGGGTTCTGTCTGTCTGGGGTTTTTTTTAGTATAGTTTTTAGCACTTGTTATCATTGGTGAACTTGTTCATTGGTTTCGTTGTTCTTTTCTTTTTTTAATTGCTTTTTTATTTTAATAACTTAATTTTTTTTCCTTTCTTTCTTTTTTTTTTTTTTTCCTTTTTTCCCTTTTCTTCTGAGCCGTATGGCTGACAGGGTCTTGGTGCTCTGGGCGGGTGTCAGGCTTGAGCGTCTGAGGTGGGAGAGGTGAGTTCAGGACATTGGTCCACCAGAGACCTCCTGGCCCCTTGTAATATCAATCAGCTAGAGCTCTCTCAGAGTTCTCTGTCTCAACGCTAAGAGCCAGCGCCACTCAATGACCAGCAAGCTACAGTAATGGACACCCCATGCTAAAAAACTAGCAAGACAGGAACACAACCCTGCCCATTAGCTAAGAGGCTGCCTAAAATCATAATAAGTTCACACACACCCCAAAACACACCACCAGACATAGTCCTGCCCACCAGAAAACCAAGACCCAACCTCATTCATCAGAACACAGGCACCAGTCCCATCCACCAGGAAGCCTACACAACCCACTGAACCAACCTTAGCCACTGGAGACAGACACCAAAAACAATGGGAACTACGAACCTGCAGCCTGTGAAAAGGAGACCCCAAACACAATAAGTTAAGCAAAATGAGAAGACAGAGAAACACACAGCAGATGAAGGAGCAAGGTAAAAACCCACCACACCAAACAAATGAAGAGGAAATAGGCAGTCTACCTGAAAAAGAATTCAGAGTAATGATAATAGAGATGATCCAAAATGATGGAAATAGAATGGAGAAAATACAAGAAAAGTTTAACAAGTACTTAGGAGGACTATAGAGCAAACAATGATGAACAACACAGTAAATGAAATTAAAAATTCTCAAGCAGGAATCAAGAGTTGAATAACTGAGGCAGAAGAATGGATAAGTAACCTGGAAGATAAAATAGTGGAAATAACTACTGCAGATCAGAATAAAGAAAAAAAGAATGAAAAGAATTGAGGACAGTCTCAGACACCTCTGGGACAACATTAAACTCACCAACATTTGAATTATAGAGATACCAGAAGAAGAGAAAAAGAAAGGGACAGAGAAAATATTTAAAGAGATTATAGTTGAAAACTTCCCTAATATGGGAAAGGAAATATTCAGTCAAGTCCAGGAAGCACAGAGAGTCCCATACAGGATAAATCCAAGGAGAAACACTCCAAGACACATATTAATCAAACTATCAAAAATTAAATACAAAGAAAAAATATTAAAAGCATCAAGGGAAAAGCAACAAATAACATACAAGGGAATTCCCATAAAGTTAACAGCTGATGTTTCAGCGGAAGCACTGCAACCCAGAATGGTGTCGGAGGACATATCTAAAGTGATGAAAGGGAAAAACCTACAACCAAGTTTACTCTACCCAGTAAGGATCTCATGCAGGTTTGATGGAGAAATTAAAACCTTTACAGACAAGCAAAAGCTAATAGCATTCAGCACCACCAAACCAGCTTTACAACAAATGCTAAAGGAACTTCTCTAGGCAGGAAACACAAGAGAAGGGAAAGACCTACAGTTACAAACACAAAACATTAAAAAAAAATGTTAATAGGAACATACATATCAATGAGTACCTTAAATGTAAGTGGGTTAAATGCCCCAACCAAAAGACATAGACTGGATGAATGGATACAAAAAAAGACCTGTATATATGCTGTCTACAAGAGACCCACTTCAGACCTAGGGACACATACAGACTGAAAGTGAAGGGATGGAAAAAGATATTCCATGCAAATGGAAATCAAAAGAAAGTTGGAATAGCAGTTCTCATATCAGACAAAATCTACTTTAAAATAAAGACTATTACAAGGGACAAAATGGACATTACATAATATTTAGGGACCAATCCAAGAAGAAGATATAACAATTGTAACTATTTACGCACCCAACATAGGAGCACCTCAATACATAAGGCAAATACTAACAGCCATAAAAGGGGAAAACAGTAGTAACACAGTAATAGTAGGGGACTTTAACACCCCACTTTCACCAATGGACAGATCATCCAGAATAAAAATAAATAAGGAAACACAAGCTTTAAATGACACATTAGACCAATGGACTTAATTGATATCTATAGAACAATCAATCCAAAACAACATAATACACTTTCTTCTCAAGTGCTCATGGAACATTCTCCAGGATAGATCATATCTTGGGTCAAAAATCAAGCCTTGATAAATTTAAGAAATTTGAAATCGTATCAAGTATCTATTGCAACCACAATGCTATAAGACTAGATATCAATTACAGGAAAAAAATAAAAACACATGGAGGCTAAACAATACACTACTAATTAACCAAGAGATCACTGAAGAAATCAAAGAAGAAATCAAAAACTACCTAGAAACAAATGACAATGAAAACACGATGACCCAAAACCTATGGGGTGCACCAAAAGCAGTTCTAAGAGGGAAGTTTATAGCAATACAATCCTACCTCAAAAAACAAGAAATATCTCAAATAAAAAATCTAACCTTACACCTAAAGCAATTAGAGAAAGAACAAAAACCCAATGTTAGCAGAAGGAAAGAAATCATAAAGATCAGATAAGAAATAAATGAAAAAGAAATGAAGGAAATGATAGCAAAGATCAATAAAACTAAAAGCTGGTTCTTTGAGAAGATAAGCAAAATTGATAAACCATTAGCCAGACTCATCAAGAAAAAAAGGAAGACTCAGATCAACAGAATTAGAAATGAAAAAGGAGAAGTAACAACTGACTCTGCCGAAATACAAAGGATCATGAGAGATTACTACAAGCAACTATGTGCCAATAAAATTGACAAGTTGGAAGAAATGGACACATTCTTAGAAAAGAACAACTTTCCAAGACTGAACCAGGAAGAATAGAAAATATAAACAGACCAATCACAAGCACTGAAATTGAAACTGTGATTAAAAATCTTCCAACGAACAAAAGTCCAGAACCAGATGGATTCAGAGGCGAATTCTATCAAACATTTAGAGAAGAGCTAACACCTATCCTTCTCAAACTCTTCCAAAATATAGCAGAGGGAGGAACACTTCCAAACTCATTCTACAAGGCCACCATTACGCTGATACCAAAACCAGACAAAGATGTCACAAAAAAAGAAAACTACTGGCGAATATCACTGAGGAACATAGGTTCAAAACTCCTTAACAAAATACTAGCAAACAGAATCCAGCAACACATTAAAAGGATCATACACCATGATTAAGTGAGGTTTATCCCAGGAATACAAGGATTCTTTAATACACACGTCGATCAATGTGATAAACCATATTAACAAATTGAAGGAGAAAAACCATATGATCATCTCAATAGATGCAGAAAAAGATTTGACAAAATTCAACACCCATTTTTCATAAAAACTCTCCAGAAAGTAGGCATAGAGGGAACTTACCTCAACATTATAAAGGCCATATATGACAAACCCACAGCCAACATCGTTCTCAATGGTGAAAAACTGAAAGCATTTCCACTAAGATCAGGAACAAGACAAGGTTGCCCACTCTCACCACTATTATTCAACATAGTTTTGGAAGTTTTAGCCACGGCAAACAGAGAAGGAAAAGAAGTAAAAGGAATCCAAATCAGAAAAGAAGAAGTAAAACTGTCACTGTTTGCAGATGACATGATACTATACATAGAGAATCCTAAAGATGCTGCCAGAAAACTACTAGAACTAATCAATGAATATGGATAGTAGCAGCATACAAAAATAATGCACCAAAATCTCTTGTATTCCTATACACTAATGATGAAAAATCTGTAAAGAAATTAAGGAAACACTCCCATTTACCATTGCAACACAAAGAATAGAATACATAGGAATAAATCTACCTAAGGAGACAAAAGATCTGTATACAGAAAACTCTAATTCACTGATGAAAGAAATTAAAGATGATACAAACAGATGGAGAGATATACCATGTTCTTGGATTGGAAGAATTAACATTGTGAAAATGACTACCCAAAGCAATCTACAGATTTGATGCAATCCCTATCAAACTACCAATGGCATTTTTCACAGAATTAGAACAAAAATTTCACAATTTGTATGGAAACACAAAAGACCCTGAATAGGCAAAGCAATCATAAGAAAGAAAAACAGAGCTGGAGGAAGTAGGTTCCCTGACTTCAGACTATACTACAAAGCTACAGTAATCAAGAGAGTGAGGTACTGGCACAAAAACAGAAATATAGATCAATGGAACAGGATAGAAAGCCCAGAGATAAACCCACTCACATATGGTCACCTTATCTTTGATAAAGGAAGCAAGAATATACAATGGAGAAGAGGCAGCCTCTTCAATAAGTGGTGCTGAGAAAACTGGACAGCTACATGTACAAGAATGAAATTAGAACACTCCCTAACACCATACACAAATATAAACTCAAAATGGATTAAAGACCTAAATGTAAGGCCAGACACTATAAAACTCTTAGAGGAAAACATAGGCAGACACTCTATGACATAAATCACAGCAAGATCCCTTTTGGCCCACCTCTTAGAGAATGGGAACGGGAAATAAAAACAAAAATAAACAAATGGGACGTATTGAAACTTAAAAGCTTTTGCACAGCAAAGGAAAACATAAACAAGAGGAAAAGACATAGCTCAGAATGGGAGAAAATATTTGCAAGTGAAGCAGCTGACAAAGGCTTAATCTCCATAATATACAAGCAGCTCATGCAGCTCAGTATCAAAAAAGAAACAACCCAATCCAAAAATGGGCGGCTGGGCCCGTGAGCCACATTTCTTTCTGTCAGAACTTTGTAGTCATTGCTTCATTGCCTTTTGTCATTGAGCATTGCTGTGGAGAGTTCTCCACTTCAGAGGCATTCATTTTTATCAATTTTGGCAATTTCTTCTAAGAATATGCTAGACTTCCAACTCTTCTTACAGAATATTTTATTTTAGCAATTGTATTATTAATTTCAAAAAATGATACACAGTTTTATTCTGTTCCTTATATTTCATCTTTTATTATGAATTTATATAATTATTAAGTTTATGGTCAAATCTTGTCTATCCATATTTTTGAGGGCATGGGTTGGGCTTTATTTATCTTTTTTTTTTCAGTTATACATACACATGTGTCTATTCTTTTTCAAATTTTTTTCCCATTTAGGTTGTTATATAATATTGAGCAGAGCTCCCTGTTCTATACAGTAAGTCCCTGTTGGTTATCCATTTAAAATATAACAGTGTGTACATGTCAATCCCAAACTCCCTAACTATCCCTGCCCCCCACCCTTCCCTGATGGTAACCATAAATTCGTTCTCTAAGTCTGTGAGTCTGTTTCTCTTTTGTAAATAAGTTCATTTGTATCATTTCTTTTTAGATTCCACATATAAGTGATATCATATGATATTTCTTTTTCTCTGTCTGACTTACTTCTCTCAGTATGACAATCTCTGGGTCCATCCATGTTGCTGCAAATGGCATTATTTCATTCTTTTTAATGGAGGAGTAATATTCCATTGTATATATGTACCACATCTTCTTTATCCATTCCTTTGTTGATGAACATTTAGGCAGAACACTCTCTGATGTAAATTGCAGCCATATCGTTTTCGATCTGTCTCCCAGAGTAATGGAAATAAAAACAAAAATAAATAAATAGGACCTAATTAAACTCAAAAGCTTTTGCACAGTAAAGGAAACCATAAGCAAAACGAAAATAGAGCAACTAAGCCTGTGTGCCGCAACTACTGAGCCTGCACTCTAGAGCCCGCGAGCCATGACACGACTACTGAAACCCGTGTGCCACAACTACTGAAGCCTGCATGCCTAAATCCCGTGCTCCGCAACAAGAGAAGCCACCGCAATGAGAAACCTGTGTACTGCAACAAAGAGTAGCCCCCTCTCGCCACAACTAGAGAAAGCCCGCATGCAGCAACGAAGACCCAAAACAACCAAATAAATAAGTAAATAAATAAAATAAATTTATATATATATATATATATATAATTCCAAAAAAAAGTATATAGTCTTTAAGGCTCAAGGTAATATGACCACATAGTCTTTTAGAATTTATTCATTATTTTATTCAATAATTATTTGGTACCTACTATATGCAAGTTACTGTCTCTATTTTGATACATGCACAATTTCTATGACTGTGTGTTTCACATATCTATTTTTAAATAACCGAAATTTATTCCTTGATATTATATAAGGATTATGTACACTATTAATTTTTGAAGTCATCACTGTTATCCATGCATTGCCAGTGCTTATGCATCAAGTTCTTCTGGAATGTCCTAGCGTCTTTCTGAAAGCTACTTCTATTACATCGTATGTGCTACTTATCCTTCAAGGCACACTTAATTGTCACATCCTGTACCCCACTGTCATACTTATTCCCAATTAGATGATGTATATGTATATAATCTCTCCCTTTTTCAAATGCTCACGGCGTTCTCTCTGTGTCTCTAATATTGATAGCTTGTCTTGTGTTAGAGTGCATTGTGTATGTGCTGCCACCACCATCATTACCATAAGCAATAACAATACCACAAATTCAACCTTATTATTTTTATGTTCCTGAAATTGGGAATAGTTTCTGCTACATAGTAGAACCCATTAAATGCTTTTGTACATAAATTTTGCATAACTTTTCCTGCTGAATTTATAGTGCTTTTCAAAATACTTGACCCACACACTATATAATCCTTATATACTTAATAATAAAGTTAAAAGGAATTAAAAATGTATCTATCTGATTATCTCCCAAATTGCCCCTTAATTCCTCTCAGACAAAGTGTATTTGACGAGTAGACAATTAGATTTATCTAATATGGCATTTCTGGACCACAGAAGTCATAATAAGGATGCTTAGTTATTATATAATATTATAAAAATCTACAAAAATGTGTTATTTTAGAAAATTTTTGAGTAGTTTCATAAATTTAAAGTTAGGTAATGAATAATTGCTTTTGTATTACTGCATTATTTGTAAAATTCTCACCCACAATATTAATTAATATAAATATAGTATTCAAACAAACCTAAAATTTGTCTTTCCCTGCATAATATAAATTGTTGGATAGGAAAAGTTTAATTTCAAAGCAGAGTCATAGACTATTAGAGCTGACAGAGATCCTGGAGATCAATCTGTGTATACATTCTTCTGCTGCTACTGAAGAGAAACAGCAGCTCAAGGAGTTTTGCAATGAAACAAAGTGAACAAAGAAGTAATGAACATCTTAAAGGAACCCACTAAGCTCTTGGTTCATAGTTCACTGTTAGCTCCAAAATATCATAATGGCACATAAAACCATGGATATTTAATGCCAATCTAACCAATTTAGACTTTCTCAATCTTACTGTGATTTCGCTTTTTAAAAAGAAAGATACAAATGGTGTTTAAAATTCAAATTAAAAAATGAAAGTAGGGCTTCCCTGGTGGCACAGTGGTTTAGAATCCACCTGCCAATGTAGGGGACATGGGTTCGAGCCCTGGTCTGGGAAGATCCCACATGCTGCGGAGCAGCTAAGCCCTTGCACCACAACTACTGAGCCTGCACTCTAGAGCCTACGTGCCACAACTCCTGAACCCGCATGCCACAACTACTGAAGCCCGCATACCTAGACCCCATGCTCTGCAACAAGATAAGCCACTGCAGTGAAAAGCCCGTGCACCACAACGAAGAGTAGCCCCTGTTTGACGCAACTAAAGAAAGCCCACGTACAGCAACAAAGACCTAATGCAGCCAATAAATAAATAATGAAAGTAAACATTAAGAAGAGGAAACCAATGTAATGGAATTTTAGAAACATCTGATTATTTTACATATATTACATGCCATCAATGGGAGAGTGGTACTTACATATCAGCATATTATTCTATTCAAGGAAATATGGATCAAAAAGCACTGTCCTATTTATTTTCATAATTAAACATGTTTTATAAGCACTGAGCAGCAATTTGTTTTTTATGAAAGGATACCATACATCCTACAAACAAAATGTTTCCCTACTGAAAATATGATTATAATTCCAGAATTATGGAGGAATCATCTCTCTACAGTCCAATGATTCTTTTCCTCCATGTCAGGTCATTTACTTGAAAAAGATTAGGACACAATTTCAAAGTCAGGATCAGCTTTGGTAGTAGCAACCAGATTTTGATAAAATAATATTTCTTCTTTTTCTTCTACCATATCTTCAGTATAAATATCTCAAACAAATTATTTTCAGATCTAGATTTTTCATAAAAAGATACTTAAAAATGTTTCAAACATATAATTAAATATATTTATTTAAACTATAAATTCCATAATTTAATTTGGAATTGGAAAAATTACTGTTATTGAAAATCTCATCTTTCTTTATAGATAATTTTGATATTGTACAGAATACAAATGATACCAATTTCTTAACTGACATAAGATTATTTATTATTTGGGATTCTCTATCATATAAACTTTCTCAGTCTTTTAATAATTTGAAATGATGTTTTTATTTTGTATAATCTGTCGTAATATAAAAATTTGACTCTGCAGAAAATCTCCACTTTGATATTTTTGCCACTGTCTTCAACCACTTTAAACGAGTTAAAAAAAAAAAAACCAGAATAAAAGAGAGACTATGACATTGCATTGTACCAAATTTCTATATCAGTGAACTATGCAATGGCATTTGTTTCTTTATTAACATAATTTTATGATCCTTTAATGTGCAGGTCACTGTAATAGGTGTATAGCATTCAAGGAAATGGACATGGTCTCTCTATCCTAAAATATTCAGTTATCCTTCAACAAAATGTACATATTTAAATAATCTGTGTGTGTATATTATTGACAAATTCTTTGTGGTGTTAGGCCAAATAAAAATGATCTGATCTTAAAAATATTTTTGGCTTCTAGTTTGAATGATCTTATCCTCAAAAATGGGAAAAGAAGGGATATTGTAAGAACAACATTAATAAAGAGAAATTCAGAGCTCAAGTCCCATTTTGAGTTATATTATAGTAGCAATAAAATAATATTCATGTTTAGCTAAGAAGATTCCAGTTTTATGTCATACCTAGTGTGTGACATGTAATTATAATAAAAACTATCATCCATATTTTAGCAACTTGCTGTGTATAGATAACAAAATACATATGACATGGATCTAGTAAGCATGCCATCTTTATAAATTTTTACGTCTGTTCTATTGTGCCCTATTTGTTTAGTTTTAGTTTCTCATTCTAACAAAATAATTTTTAGCTTTACTTTCTGAAGTTTATTTTTTTTAAACAGAGATTTTACTTATGAAAGTATGGAAGAAAAGATTTTTCTGAGGCACCCTACACAAATATTTTTCTATACTTTTTTTTTGAAGCTTTCAAGAAATAAAGAAGATCTCCAGGGACAAAAATAATTATTAGTTGAAACTGGAATGAAGAGTAAGCAAACATGAAATCAGGGGGTCAAACTGAAAACAAATGCCTATTATCAGCACTATCATCTGGAAACTGAGCCTTCAGACAGCAATAAGTTAATCCCAGATTAATTCAGAGACACTGGAAAAGAGTAAAATGTCTGAGTTGTGACCTCCATTTACCAGTTATAGCCAATTTACACTCCAATGTTTTTGACATATTAAAGAGAGAAAGAAAAAGAAAAATCTTATATTTAAATTTATATTGAATAACATTTAAACAGACAAGGTATTTTTAGAGAAATAAAAACAAATCAAAACAAAATAAAAAACAAATGACTGATAGATTTAGGTAAGCAAAGGACATTAGAGTTTAGAATAATCAAAAACTGATTAAATATTCAAATATTTAAAGAAATAAAATATGAAGATAAAATGAGAATGTAAGAATATTGAAAATAACAAAACAGATTTTAAAAAATAGCCATGTACAAGTTTAGAAATAAAATATATTTTTATAATATCTAAATGGTTTAACAGGAAAGTAATAAAAAAAAGGAAACAAAATCTGGTTTTATTAAAAAGATCAGTGAAAGTGATTAATCTCCAGCTAGGCTAACCAAGAAAAAAAAAAGACGCAAATGACGACTATCGGAAATGAAAGGCTGAAATTACTACTGATTGCATGGGCTATAGAGATAATAGATGAATCAGAAAGGATAGTAAAGTTAATAAAGGAATAGTAGGACTAAAACTATACCCGTAAATATTATAGTATAGTTGAAATGGATCATTTATTTGAGAGACACAAGCTACCAAAACAGGAAGAGAAATAGATTACTTGGAGAGATATATATATATATTCAATAATTAAGAGCCTTCTAAAAAAGAAAACATGTCTGTGTTCCTGAAAAAATCATTTTTGATATTAAACTCCAAGGTTTAATACAATGCTTTTAATAGGAAATGTTATCTTTGAAGTGACTATATAATTGCCCCAAAGACAATGGTTAAAACAGAAAGGCTTTCTTTATATTTTACTGGAAATTTTAACAATATTTGGCCTCCAGTGTCAAAAGAAATAGTAGCTAACACTTATATAGCACTTCTTATGAATCAGAAATGACTAAGTATTTTACCCGTACTATAACTTACTCATCCCAAAAAGTAGCACAGGAGGTAGGGAACTATAATTATCCTTGTTCTACAAATGGGAAAACAGGCACAGGGAAATTTTCCAATTCATAACATTAGGAAATGGCAGAACTTGGATGCAAACTTGGGCAAGTGGCTTGCAAATCCAAATTCCTAACTACCCCAGAGAGGATAGGGCTATACAGGAAGGCAAAGACAGTTAAAGAAAACCAAGAAAGTTGTATTTTAAGCACATGAAGTGATGTGTATGAATTCTCTTTCATGTATTTGATAGCTGCTAAGCATTCATTAGCTTATATTTAAAATGACTTTTCTGTCATTTTCCTGATTTTTGGTAAGAAATGGGCAAATCCAGCATGTGTTCAGTCTATCGCACAAAAAGCAGACATTAGGAAAATTAAGCCCATTTTTGTTGCCTTCACACAAATGAATGACAACTTGTCAGGGCGTAAAACTCGTGGAACACAAAGTTTTTCTCTAAAATCTCTATATGTGTTGTTAAAATCTGACATCTGATTTCCTGACCAATTTTTCATCCTTTATATTATTCTCTTTACTTTGCTTGCAGTTTCTTGTTTCTTGATGTGAAGGTATTTGTGATTTTTGTAAGAGTAAGGGTCTCTCCATTTTTAAAAAACCTATGGATTATTTTCTGCTTGAAATGTCCACAACTAAGAGGGGCATCTTAAAATTTCCAAGATTAGCTGGGTTTTGTGACGTGTCTCCTTACCTTATCCTAGATTATTAGAAAATGAAAGCTCATCGGTATTGCTCAGATATCAGTTGTGTATTAGCTATGTTGTCAACATAGTAGTAATCAGCCCAGTTCATGCTATTTTGTATTTTTATCCTATATTTTTATGATATGAATATTGTCACTCAAACTTTCTGTTTTTTACCTGGCATATCATTGTTCCAGTGTTTTTATTTAATCGTATGACTATTTTCTTTTAGCTGCGTCTACTGACATCAGCATAGAGTTTTAGTTTAAGGTTGCCTTTTTGACTGGCTTTATCAAATGTTCCCAGGCTGCCTGTCAGTGTATTAGGAGCAGGGTAGCAGAAGCCAGTATTACAGGCAACAATAACCAGTTAGATTCAGGTATATCAGGTTAGTGATTGCTTTTTGCTCAGTCTAAGGATATGATTTTGCTGATGTTGAGCTTGGCTATTTGTAGGTATTTCCTTAAATAGAAAAAAAGAAGTGCAAGTTAGCTTGTATAAATCCTTCCTGAATGACGATATAAACTAAAGCATAACAGGACTGTGGCACAGCAAAAATTAAGCATGTTAGAATCAGCAAGATCATGTATTAATACCAGCTGTGCATTTCCATTAGGGATTCTGAGGTACCTTGGGAAGCAAAACTGGGACAAACCGAATATGTTTCTATTCTCTATAGCCATGCAATTTAAGCTGCCTTTCTAGATTCTTAGTTAAAAAAATCAGGATGTAAATCTAACCTAGCAATGGGCAATCTTTGTTTGGCCTCATCCATATTTTGGCCTAATTGTTCTCTTTATAGCAGGTGTTCAACCAAGAAAATCGCTTGGTTATCTGGGTCTAGTTAAAAAAGTAAAAGAACTAACATCACTCCCTTGTCTCTCCACCTACCTCCAGCTCACCATTGTACATTACTTAGATCCCCTTATAATTCAGAAATTTTTTTTTTCAAGAGTGAAGTAACTATCCATGTCTATATGTATGATGACTTCAAGACAATAACTTCAGTACTTGATGCCTAGTTGGTGTCTCTTTGGGCACACTTGAGTTGTGGGCTGGTTTAAAGCAAAAAAAGTGTGGCAAGGAGCACATGCATGTGGGATTTTTTTTTTTTTTTTCTGTACTCGGGCCTCTCACTGTTGTGGCCTCTCCCGTTGCGGAGCACAGGCTCCAGACACGCAGGCTCAGCGGCCATGGCTCACGGGCCCAGCCACTCCGCGGCATGTGGGATCTTCCCGGACCGGGGCACGAACCCGTGTCCCCTGCATCGGCAGACGGACTCTCAACCACTGCGCCACCAGGGAAGCCCGCATGTGGGATTTATGGTCACAAATCAATAAGAAACTTTATTCAGAACTGTTGCAATTATATTATATTCTTTAATTTTAAGCGAAGTGTTAATAAATTCATCTTCATAAAATAGCTGAGGAAATTAAGGAACATCACAGTTGAGTTACTTGTCCAAGATTATGTTGAATTAAGTGACTGAATTGGGAGTATAATTCACATGAAAGAACTCTGACTGAAACACTTGTCACCCCATTAATCTCTAGGCTCAATCCCCCTAATCTGGTTGATGAAGTAATTTCTCCCTTAATGTAAAACTATTCAAAATTGTGATCAGCTCTTAAAAGCAGGAAACCCTCCTTTGATCAAGGAAATTTACTTCTAAGCCTTGTAATGTATTTATTACATTGTTCCATGTTTTTTCTCACTTCCTCATTTACCATACTGAGTACATTTTATACCTTTATTGAATAGCATTGACTTACCTTATAACTGAATAATTTCATTACTTGTATAATTCAGTTCCCTAATATGGTTATGCTGCTTTCAAGTTAATTTTAAATTGAAATTAGTAGTTCATCAATATATTTCAAATTCATTTCTAAAGCAAAGGCTTATTAACCACCTTTTGGAAGTTATATACAAAATTTTTATTTTTAAACTTTTATTACATCTATGTGTGTGTGCTGGCACCATGTATAACTGTCTGTATATACACATATATATGAATGGTCAAAGACATATCAAACACATGTAAACCAATAAAAAACTCAGCATTGCAGTGATTATATCAGATACAGTAGCACACTACCAAATGCCATTTTCTTTGTGTGACACGTTTAAGTATTGACCCTGTTTATACATTTCAATCCTATTGGGCTAGTACAATTTTTCTATTTTACATATGTGAAATTCAGAAAGGTTAATTAACCTGGCTGAATTTACACAGCCAAACAGTTCAGCTGTAGAGATTCAAGTTCAGTCTTATCTACTTTGCAACTCACATTTCTCTCATTTCACTGCCCTGTTAGGGCATAGACTCTGCTATTACATGTCAGTAAAATATGCATAGAGTCCTAATAGGTATAAATCATAATAAATTCAGTTTGTGATCTGATTCACTTAAGTCTATAGTAGTTCCCTCTCACATTTTATGCTAGTGCTGAAGCAAATTATCTCTGCTTTGAAACAGAATCACGTTTTCAACAGCTATTTGAATTTTATTTTTGTGCCTCCCTATGCTCCAGTGTAATAAATGAGTTAGATTATAAAGGTGAGTCTATTTGTAGAAAAGCATATAGATCTATTTCTGACATTATCTCCCAAGAACAAATGTTTCCATGTTTCCTTATGCTATCAAAACAAACACATGAAAAAAATGTGCACGATCTTCAGTGTCAGCCTTGGTGATTAAATCTTAGATATGAATGAGTGGTGAAACACGACAAAAACAGAGACACTGAAAAACTACCAGGGAATGCCTAGGATGGTGAAGGGATTGAGAAGCCCACCTATAGACAGAATTATAGAGAAAACTGGCTTATCTGGGTGTGTGTTGACTCGGGAGGTGTTAGATACACTCCCAAATCTCTGAATGGCTGTCATATGCGTAAGAAAATACCATGTGCTGTGTCATCCCATATATCTCACATGGGAGAGGTATTGTAGAAAGCAAGTGTTGATATATTATTATAAAGAATGGTAAGCTACCTCTGCTCCTTGAGACAGTCAAATGGAAGATGGATAACCAAAAGTCAACCAGAATCATGTATCCAAGATTCTTTATTTTTAAAGGGCTGAATTTGTGTTTTTAGTTCCTTTCTAACTCTGGTATTCTGTGACTTAAAGATTGGAGACGTTTCCATTTTTTATTTTCTTTCTATATTCATCTACAAGTTGCATGATAGAGATTTATAGTATGGGAGTCATATTAGATTATCTGCCTTTAAATTTAAATCCTGAGTCTCCTAAACATTCAATACATGAGAAACATACTGATTCTAAACCATCAGACATCACCTCTAGTATACTGGGCATGAATAGGACAGACATGTATTAACTGTCTTGACATATGTAAGACAGATGTGTGTGGAGAAAATAGAAACACAATTTTGACCTGTAGCTTGAACTTCAAACTGGTTAGAAACTAATAGCCAGTTAAAGCATATTTGGGCGCTCAGGCTATTATGGAGATAAATTTCTTCAGCTCTTTCTTCTTATTTTAACTTTCACATGCATTTCCCAGGTTGTTCCAATCTTCCCTTTCTTCAGAATGTTTTTATTGCCTCTCATTGTTCAGGTACTTATAACTTGGATTTTTAGAAACTGTTCTTATTTTCCATTGTTTGACTCTCATTTATCTATAGGGACTCAGCTTGCATTTTCTTTTAAAATTTTCTTGTTTCTCTAGCTATTTTAGATAAAGACTTTACCCTATAAAGTTCCATTTACTGGGACACTAATTTGGGGGGGATCTTTCTTTTTCAGGGCAGTTGTCACATCCATCCTGGGCCCCTGAGTGATAAGGACAAGATAACATACATCAATTTAAGGATGCATGAAATAAAGTTCAGAAAAATTTGAAGTATGCTTGGCATTAGTGGAAAGTCATACTTTCACTCTCTAGTATCTGTCTACTCCAATAGATCCCAAGTTCCTTGAAAACAGGATTTTTTTTTTTTTTTTTTGCTGTATTCTTAATAATTTGGTTTGAATTTCTCCAGGTGAATTTCAAAGTTCTAACAGTTATTCCCTCCCCAGAGAGGAGAACCTTTGTTGTGCTTCAAAGTCAAAATGAAATGATAAAGAACATCGATTGGGTTTACATCATGAAGGGATGTCTTCTTGGAAGAGAGTTACAAACGGCAAAGAAAGAAAACCTTAATTTATGTGTTAATGTTTTCTAAACTGGCATATGGAACACAAAACAATTTTGTTGGTCTAACTAGGTCTGTCTGTCTATTTGTCACTATCTGTCCATCTTTTCACTAATGGAGTGGTAAGGATTGGAAAACTGGGATGGGTCTTGGAGAGTACAGGAAAAATGGGCAGAGCAGATTATTCTGCTCAACTACTAGATCTGACCTGGTACTAGCGTGACTTGAGGGATTTTCAAACGTTTTATCCAGCTTACCAAAGTTGGAGCCTATGTCGGGAGTTAGAATGAAGACAAGGAGAATTCAAATGTGGACTTTTACATGCATTGGGGATTAGTATCAAAGTGAGAATCAGAAACCCAAAACCTTTGCCCAGAATGTTTGGTAATCATGACCTAAACTGACATTGAAAAATAAATGCTTTATTCCATGGGATTTATGAGAAAGTGTGAGGTTGCAGAAATAGAAAACAACAGATATTCAAGTTCACAGGTTAATTTCATGGTGGTCTGGGTGAAGAGCCTCTTGGCAACAAAAGTGCAGATGATAACTGGGACTATAAAAGATAGGCATATGCCTTTCTAGGTCGTAGGGACAAATCTAGGCCAGCAACGGGGTGTCAGTCCTAATATGAGAGAAAACATCCCAAGAAAGCAATGATTATGCACCAAGAGAGAAGTCCAGCCAATCTTGCCGAAATGGCAATGACAGTAGAGGGAAAAGGCAAGGTGGACACATTTCCAGTCTTATGGAAACAGCATTAATTTGGGATCCAGCTACTGTGGAATATACTACTCCTCACATACTGCTTGCCTTAGTCATGAATGATTGAAGAGCTGAGTGAGGCTGAATGCAAAAGATGCACATTTCAGTGGAGACAGCTGATAAAAAGCAGGATCGGAAAGAAAAAAATGGGCACTTCCTTGGCAGTCCAGTGGTTAAGACTCTGCAGCCCCAATGCAGGGGGCAAGGGTTCCATTCCTGGTTGTGGAATTAAGTTCCCGCAAGCCACATGCCACACAGTGCGGCCTGGAAGAAAAAAAAAAAAAAAGAAAAAAAGCAGGAACTAACAGTATAACTACTGGACTAAAATAAAAGCCTGAAATTTAATTTGTAGACATGGACTAATAGTTTCAGAGACTACAAAACTTGCTTAATTTAAGAAAGTAATGTTTTTAGCAAGAAATAAAAGACCAGTTTTGGTCCAAATATTATATAAAAGCACAGAACATGTAGTATAGACCCAGAACTAGGACAGCAAAAGATTGTTTTCAAATGAAAATCCAGAGAGAGAAACACGACTGCTACTCCTAGGTAAGACTTTCACCAATTCCCTAGCATCTAGTGAAGAGTAATTAACAGTTAACATCATATCAAACATACATATAGTTTTTGTAAATCATTAGTGAATTTTTCCTCCAGTGTCATGTCTTACTGCACTACGTATCTGAAATTAAAGAGCAGATGAAACATAAATTTTAGAGAGATTTAAGGAACCTAGATAGAGTTAGTTTAAGAGTTTTCAAGGACTATTTCAAATAAGTAGTTCATACATTGATATACAAATACCTAAAAGTCTAGATTGGCCCATTCTCCCTGTCATTATATCTATAGAAATAGTTCTAATTTACAGAATAAAGATTTTTCTTCCAGAATATGGCCCATGAACAGAGAGAGAGAGAAAACTTGTTCTCTTAACCCCTTACTCATTTTTGTGCCTCAGAAAAATATTATTACCCTTTTTTCATCTTATGTTCTTTAAAAAAATAAAACCACCATTACCACCCAGCTCACTGAGTTGTTGTGAGATAGAAGATAGGTAGATATAAATTGTGTCCATGAAATGGTAATACATTAATACACGACTCTTTCAGTGACTTTTAGTAAGCCTGACTTCTAAACAATGCACACAAAATTTGTTCTTTCTTACTTTCTTATCTCTGCCTGCCTTTAAAAAATAGGTATATTTAATTTATTATCTCTTCTTCCACAGTTGACTTTCTCTTAAAAACAAAGGGGAAACATAACACTAAGAAAGTGCTGTTTTCTTATGAGTACTTTTAAAATTCTTATTTGCTATTTTATCAACAAACTATGTCAAGTGTCTATGTTGAAAATAGAGATGCATGAATACCCAAGTTTCATTATTTTTGGTATTTTGCCAGTGGGCAGTTTAGTGTCTTATTATGAGCCATAAAATTTGCAGCAATTTTGAAATTAAGAACACGGACATTACAAATTACACTGCATAAAATTTCACAAAGCCAGTGAGATATAATTTCCATTTGTGGAAAAATTTCTGAGATTAAGTGAGAATAGAAGGCATGAGAAATTCACCAATTAAAGCATCTTTAAATGTTGGCATTGAATGAGATTGTAGAGGATAACAAATGCAATTAATTGCCATTATTATCATCATTTTCTTTTAGACACCTAATGTAGTACAAGGAAGGAACTGCAAACTTTGAATTCAGAACACTATAAATTTGACGCTTGGTTCCATTATGTGCCAGATTTTTGAGTTGGACAAATCATTTACCCCTTTGATTTTCAAATCTCTCATACATAGAAAGGAGAAAATGAAGCTTAATGTTAAGGCTGTTATGAAGATTATTAATATATAATTATATGAGTCCTTGGCACAGTGATAGAGACTAGCTCTCATTATTAATCATGAAGCTATGACTTGGGTGGTAGAGGTTTAATAACCCGTACTTATACATAATGCTTTATAATTTCCAAGGGTCTTTTCATATGCAATACCTATTTTATATAAGGTAAGTAAATGCATAATAACAACAGCTCACATTTCTTGACTGCTTGCTACGTGATAGGCACCTTGCTAATCATTTTACATCCATTTTCTCATTTCATTCTAAGGCAACTCTTTGGTATAGGCATTATTAATATAAGTCCTGATTTAGAGATAAGGAAACAGTCTTAGAGAGATTAAGTTGCTGAAAGTTCCTAGTAAGCGGTGAGCCAAAATTCAGCCTCTTATTTCTCACATCAGAGGCTGAGTTTGTAAGCACTGAACAATACTACCTGCTGAAAATATGACTGAATTAAACCAGAATATAAGTCTCATACAAATGACACTAAGTTTGGGTGACCTTGATAATATTTTTATTATTTCTGTATATTTTTTGGAAGGTTTGAAAAACTTAGAAACTATTTTCATAGCATACAATGACCTTTTGGAATATGAAAGCCACAAAATAATTGATAATATTGCCCAGTCAATTTTCAACATCAATTTTATATTCATCATCAGATTTTTAGAGGCATATATGTTGATGCAAAATAACTTTGCTGTGACTGTTTGTATTCTGAGAGATATAGGTGAGAGAAATAGCTGAATTTAAATTTAATTAATATTAAGAAATATAATACATTTGTAAATATTAGGTTAAACAATTGTCTTAAGAGTTTCTTAAGTTGTTCTTTCTAATAAAATATAGATTATTTTCAGCATGATATGTGGTTATGAATAAAGAAGGTACTTCTTTATTTGACTTTGAATTTCAGCTTTTAAGCTTGTGATTCAATGAATTATAATTTACTTACTTTGCATTTCCAAGTGTAAAGTGCTGTTTCATAGAAAAAAAGACTATTGCATAAATGATACTGTTGCACCATACATATTAGTGATTATAATCATGTGTTACGGCATTTTGGTTGCCTGCTTATTACACATTTGTGGATATATTTCTTATGGCTATATTATTATAAGGTTTTAGGCAATTTTCTGATATATGAAGGCCTAAGTGCAACCAAGAAAACTTCCTGGTTTCAGAATCCTTCAATTTTAAAAATATATTTATTGATTTCCAATGGCACTGGTTGGGTTTCCTGGGAAGAAAACTCTGAGATGGAGATCAAATGTGCAGAGAGTTTACGAGGGGATCAACATCTGCAGGAGAGAGTGAAGCAGGGAGTGAAGGAGTGCTTCTCTTACCTGGCAGGAAGAGAAATACTCTGTGAAGCAGTAACAACAATGATTCAGAAAATCCTAAAGGGGTTCAAGAGCTGGGAGAGCCTTGTAGAATTGTGCTGAACTGGGGCAAGGTTATAGCCCTCTCAACCAGTTATTGAATGCAGGTTGCCTCTGGAAAGAAAGCATGGGCTTGTGCGAGGTGAGCCTCCTCAGCTGAGGGCAGTTACCCCACAAGGCATCCGATGGATGCTGTTCAGACTGACAGTGGCAGGGAGCCCTCGGCGGTCAGCTTTTCCTGGAGATTGCATCAAGGGAGGGGAGCCAACTTGTCCAAGGCTACGACACATTCCCAGGTGACCTATATCGATTGACTGATCAATATAAGGATATAAAGGCCTGACCCTTTACTATGGACTGAATTATAGCACACCCCCCTGAATTTATTTAGAAGCCTTAACTACTCTCCCCATATGTCTGTACTGAAAATAGGACTTTTAAGGATACTCTTAAGGTTAAGTGAGATCATAAGGTCAAATCCCTGATCTGGTAGAACTGGTGTTCTTTTCAAAGAGGAAGAGAGACCAGAGCTCAGGCTTGTTCCCATGTGAGGGCACAATAAGAAGGCAACCTTCGGCAAGCTCACCAGAAACTGAACGCTGCCAGAATCTTCATCTTCGACTTCCCATTCTCCAAAACCGTGAGAAAATAAATTTCCAGTGTAAAACCACCCAGCCTTGATATTTTGTTATGGCAGCCTGAGCTGACCAAGACACCCTTTCACTCTAATTTGTAAGAGTTCTGATTCTATTTCCCAGGAAACCCGATTTTGATGGTTGGGACTGGAAGGGGTATAAGAAAACAGCTACTTGGATGGAGCTGGAACATCTGTTACCCAGCCAGAAAGCACTACATTACAAGTGGTAAGTAAAGCACATATCACCTTTGGCACAAAATAGTGACGCAACTGTTGGAACTTTATCACTGGTGAACTAAGATGGTATACAGTGAAGAGAAATTCCTTGACTGGTTCAGTTTCTCAAGGACTTGAGGAATATGAGTGAACTAGTAATTGTAAGAACAATGGAATCAGATGGGTATTGCTAAGAAAAAACAAGATAATGAATATTTGAGATCGATTAACTGGCAATTCAAAGCTAAATGTTAAACTCAGAGGACTTTTTTCTCTTTATTTTTGAAGTGTAGTTGATTTACAATGTGTTAATTACTGCTGTACAGACAAGTGATTCATTATATATATATAGACATTCTTTTTAAAATATTATTTTCCATTATGGTTTATCATAGGATATTGATAGTTCTCTGTGCTATACAGTAGGACCTTGTTGTTTATCCGTTCTATATATAAAAGCTTACATCTGCTAACCCCAAGCTCTTACTGCATCTCTCCCCCAACCCCCTCCCCCTTGGCAACCACAGTCTGTTCTCTAGGTCTGTGATTCTGTTTCTTTCATAGATAGGTTCATTTGTGTCATTTTTTAGATTCCACATATAAGTGATATGGTATTTGTCTTTCTGACTTACATCACTTAGTATTTTAATCTCTAGTTGTACCCATGTTGCTGCAAATGGCATTATTTCATTCTCTTTTATGGCTGAGTAGTATTCCACTGTATATATGTACCACATCTTCTTTATCCATTCATCTGTCGATGGACATTTAGGTTATTTCCATGTCTTGGCTATTGTGAATAGTGCTGCTATGAATATAAGGCTGCATGTATCTTTTTGAATTATAGTTTTGTCCGGATACATGCCCAGGAGTGGGATTGTTGGGATTGTTGGAGTGGGATTGTTGGATCATATGGTAGTTTTATTTTTAAAAGTGCTTCCTAGTTCTTGCCTACAGGGAGCTAAACAATTTTTTTTTTTGGATTAACTGTACACTAGGTAAAGAAAAATATTGCAGACTTTTCAGCACTGTTGAACGCAAAGTTGACCAAAGTGTCATCAGGGCTTCCCTGTAGGAATAGGTCCGTTGAATACTGGGCCCACCCTGTGGTCATTTATACAATCCCCAAATAGACCTGTTTGTTGGTACAAGCACCAAAGGGCTCCCCAGTCTTTGGGATTAGAGCTGTGATATTGAGGAAGGCCACATGGAAGCCACTAATTTGAACCTCCCACTTCAGCCAAGATAAAAAGATGAAAAACACCACATCTCAGGTTAAATGGCAGAAATTAGTATCACCTTTAAAGACCTCAAGGATACAGAATTTCCTTTTATATCTCTATAAATTTCAACAGTCCCTACAAAACAAGCAGATGGAACCTGGAGAATAATGATGGATTCCTGCAGACTCAACCAAGTAGTTAGTAGCTCCAGTTACTGCTACTGTCCAGATGTGGTATCCTGGCTAGAAAAGATTAATATGACCTTTGATACATGGACTACAGCCATTGATGGGGAAAATGAATTCAGTCCTATCAGAAAAGAGGATTAAAAACTATTTGTATTTACATGGAACTGACCAATTTTGCTCTGGAGGTCTGTTAAGTGCCCTGAATTCTGTTACAATACAGTCCAGAGGGATCTGGACCATCTGGTAGTTCCCTAACATAACAGAGCGGTGCATTATGTCAATAAAATCATATATTCAGACCAATGAGCAAAAAATGATTGGCACGTTAGAGGTCTTGGCAAGACATTTGTCCTCCAGAGGGTGGGAGATAAATGCTATAAAGGCCTGCCACATCAGTAAACTTTTCAGAGGGAGCGGAGGTCTGAAGCATGCTAGAATATCCTTCAGAAGTAAAAGACCACTTGTTCATCATGTACATCCTACAGGAAGGAAGAAGACACAATTCCTGGCAAATTGCTTTCAGTTTCTGAGGCATAATATTATATTGTACCCCTGGGAATATTGTTTTGACCTGTATACTGAGTGACACAAAGGTTTGCCCCCTTTGAAAAGAGCTCAAAGGAAGAAAAAGGTTTGCAGTAAATGCAGGCTTGTGCTAAAAGTAGCCCTGATGTTTGGCCCATATGATCCAGCTGATGTTGTGATACTACAGGTATCATTGATGGGAAAAGATGTTTTGAAGAGTTTATTATAAGCACCAATAGAAGAATCATAATGCTACTAAGGATAATCAGAACTACTAAGGCTCTGGAGCGAGACCATGACAAATGCGTGAGAGATTATACACATTTGAGAAATAATCCTTGGCACGCTCTCAGGTTCTGCTAGAGTAAGAGGGCCTGACCCTGAGTCATCAAATGATTATAAAGCTGTAAATGTCCCCATAGGCTGAGTTTTGTGAGATCCACCAAGTCATAAGGTCAGGTGGTCCAAACAGCCAAGTAGATAAGCTGGCAGAGCTACCAGATAGTCTGTCTTGACCACCTAGTGTCAGTACAATGGACTCATATATTAAATAAACATGGAAGCTATGTATGGGTCCAAGAGTATGAGCTCTCACTTACCAAGTCTGATTAGCTGCTGGTATCACCAAATATCCAAACTTAACGGAACAGAGACCAGCACTTTCAAAAAGACCAACAGGTTTCCTGCTGGCAAGTTCTTCACATAGGGCATTTTCTATTTCAGAAGAGCCCGCCTTTCACACATCCCGGCCATGGTTTTGCCTTTCCCGTCCTCAAGGACTTAGCTAGCACCACCATCTGAGGACTTAAGAGACTTTTGTCCCAGTTGTACATGAGCCCACATGGAATCTCATTAGTCCAAAGGTTGCATTTCATAGCCACAGAGGTGTGGAAATGGAACCATAGCTCGGATTCTGCCAGTTACATCCCATACCATACTACACATACCCTCCCAGCCCAATAAGAAATTGAATAAGGCCGTTGAAGTCTCAGGTGAAGCACTGCTTTATAAGAAATACTTCATGAGGGGCTTCCCTGGTGGCGCAGTGGTTGAGAGTCCGCCTGCCGATGCAGGGGACACGGGTTCGTGCCCCGGTCCGGGAGGATCCCACGTGCCGCGGAGTGGCTGGGCCCGTGAGCCATGGCCGCTAAGCCTGCGCGTCTGGAGCCTGTGCTCCGCAGCGGGAGAGGCCACAGCAGTGAGAGGCCCGCGTACTGCAAAAAAAAAAAAAAAAGAAATACTTCATGAGAAGGGGCAATATCATCCAGGATGTGGTACACTCTATATTTTTCCAGCTTTATTGAAGCATAGTTGACAAATAAAAATTTTATGTATTTAAGGTGTACAGTGTGAAGTATACATTGTCAATTGATTACCACAATCAATCTAATTAACATATGCATTACCTCACATAGTTACCGTGTTATTGTGTGCGGAGAGATCTTGAAATCTATTCTCTTAGTAAATTTGAAGTATACAATACATTATTATTAATGTGCATAGTATTATAAATATAGGGGAAATAGTTCATATATTCAGTTAACTGGTATGAGTGTAATTTAAGAGCTATATAACTGTTTATAATAGTGTCCAATTAATCTCTTTTATTAAGTAAAACATACATCCATGTGATTGATTTCCTTGGTAATGACATGAGGTAAAGTTGAGTTCCATGTCAACATTATTAAGAATTATACTTTGGGAAGAGGTTAATTGCAGTCATACAGTTATATGATTTCAGATCTGTGAGGAGTCTGGAATAATGTGGTACAATCTCAGTATTTTACGTAATAGGAGATAGACTCAGAGAAATCATAGAGATGATTTCCTCACTTCCAGGACAGTGCCATTTCCTCTCTGTCTCTGTTGCCCCATAAGAAGATACACAATGAGCAGCTGCTCAGCCTGCTAAGATTGTTTTTCTTAAAGTTGAGTCTGGTTCCCATCAATCTGGATTTCTGAATTGTTCTGTGATTGAGTTTTTTAAATTGACTTGAAGCAGAAAACCAATGTACTCCCATCAGCAGTATCTTATCTTATTCGCCTTCCTGTCTCTCTGAATACCTCATCAATTCTTAATGTCCTTTCCAGACTGCTCCATAAAGCAGGGTAGGCTTTATGAGGAAAGCTGTTCAATACATGTCCAAACCAAATGATGGCTTATGTCCTTTATTTTTGAATGAGTGGTTTGGTAATTCTGCAAACATCTTTTCTGTTTAAAGATGACTGGCTGTAATCGTCTCCTCCCCTTCTTCCACTTTAGAGACTGTTGAGTTCCTTGCCTGGTTGCCTCTCCTCCTCTGCCTGATCAGCAGGTCCAAGAAGCTGAACATTATTGGACTGTGTTGTTCTCAGTGGTTATGAGTAAAGAATTGTGCAATCCAAACAGGATCACTTGTATGTCCAGTCTTTGCCTGGTACCACGTATGACTAATTTTTTAAATTTCATGACAAACCTAAAAGGATTTAAACAACTTAAGAAATAGATTGAGAAAGACAACACTTAAGTTTAAGAAAATTACAGAGAAATAGTAAATAAGGTCACTCATTGTTTCCCAAGTGAGCAGTCATTTATTTATTCACTTATTTATTAGACAGACATTTATTGAACATATACAGTGTATTAGACAGGCTGCTAGTTACTAAGACACATGCAGGTAAGACGTGTGTACCGTTGACCTTAGTGAAATTACATTCTCTTATTTGAAGCAGACAATCCATTAGATTACTGAGTGATGTGAGAGAAAGTAGATGCAGAATAAATGAGAAGAGAGCATGGATTGTGTTCTGAGACACCTTGATTTAAACAATAGGTAGAATACACAAAATGATTTGAAATGGAAAGCCCCAGAGTGAGTGGCTTCATGGGAGCCAAGTGAGATTTGTAGTTTTAAAAAAAAAAAAAAAAAAGGATAGTGATCAGTAGGGGAAATGCCACAATGCCACTGATGAAAAATATAAGAATTTGAAATTAAGGAATTTATTTGAATAGAAGAATTTCACTAGAGATTTAAGAAGTTGTAAAGAGGAAAGAGGAAAATGATAGCTGAAGTGGAACCCTGAATAAAAGTAGTTGTGCGCTTGTTTTAATATTGGCCATGTTTTTTAAGAAGAAAACAACATACTGATCTTTAAATGCCTTTAGGAGGAAATCAGTGGACAAGGGAGCAGATAATGAATAAGGTAAATTCCTGGTGAAGGACTCAGAGTTCAAATCTTAGGTGGGAAAACAGATCTCCTTCGCCTTGCCTGGAGTGAAATGAGGGGCAGAGGCAAATCCCCTCTTGGTCTGAGAAAATCAGAGAAAAGTCCACCTGATAAAAGAAAAGGAGAATGCAGCATAGGACATTTGTAGAGATTAAATAATTGAAGAGCAGTTTGAAAGAACAGAAAATCAAACTTACTAGAAAAAAAAATTTACTGTGGGAACTCTAAGTCAATGTTTGAAAAAGACCATAGATTTTTAGTAACATCAGTCTGCGTGGTTATATGATTTATCTTTTCTCTAGATGCCTAGCATTCAGGGGTCTCAAGGGTAGATATTTTTTAAAGTGTTTTGGCAGTAGGAGAAACAAAAAAGATAATGGGAAAAGGAGGTATAAGACATGGACGATGTATCAGAATACCAGATTTACATCAAAATCACTTACAGAGCTATGTAAAAAACAGACAAGCTATACACAAGTTAATGACCTACCTTGTGGAAGAAGAGTCTTATTCTATGAGTAAGGACTCTCATGAAAACCTGTCTGAAAAGTTACAAATCCCTGATACACAGTCAGAGCATAGAACACCTTTCGTAATCCCATAATCTAAGCACGTTGGAAATGGACATGAAGAAAGAGGAAATTGCTTAAGGAAAAAGTATAGGACAAAAGGTTTTAATCACATTAAAACACAGATAATGTGTTTGTCATTGAGAGAAAGCAAAGGAAGAAGAGATCAGAGAGTCTTTACAGCTTCAGAGTTTGAGTAGTTTAGGTAAAGGCAAGACTCAGAATGAGCCCATAAAAATGAGTGGAGAGAGAGGAATTGAGTAGAATATTGTGAGAAACAAAGTCAAGGAATTGAGAAACCAGGCCATTAAATGTGACTTCCAGTCTCATCTTGTTATTAGAAGGGAATCAACTCGTTTGAGCTAATCAAATTCTCATCTTCAGTATCTTCATCCATAAAATATGGGTTAGGATATCTATGATTAATTTCAGCTCTAAATACAGTATGAAATTATGAATGTTATTCAAGTCTCATTATGATCTATGTGCATACAAAACTATTTCAGTGTTATTCCATCCCTGGAATTCCTTATACCAAAATTTTTGATAAATTTATATAGTTAATTCTGTTACCTAATTTTATTCATTGGCTTATAGCGAAAACTAGGGGATTTCAGGAAGAAAAAAACCTGTGACTAACATATTTATTTTTACATTTGTGAGAGTCAGTGAGGCAGCATTTGATGCACTTTTACTTCATCAATCATAGAAATCACATTCATATTTTATATATTTCTTGTATTTATAATTATAAGTCTTTAAGAAAAAGTTGAGGGAGTTAATTTGAAGATCCCCAATAACAACAATAACAAAAATGATTCATTCAGGAGCATTGAAAAATTGGGGAGAAGCCAACTCAGTGTTTTTTAAAAGAAAAAGTAATTATATCAACCTCAAGAGCCCAAAACTTCAGTTTTTTATTGTAATTACAGAAAATAAAGTTGTAATTACAAGTTGTAATTACAGAAAATAAAGTTGTAATTACAGAAAATAAAGTTGTAATTACAGAAAATAAAGCTTACAAAGTTGTAATTACAGAAAATAAAGCTTACAAACAAGAAGACACTGAGCGCTTCCCTGGTGGTGCAGTGGTTAAGAATCCTCCTGCCAGTGTAGGGGACATGGGTTCGATCCCCGGTCCAGGAAGATCCCACATGACACAGAGCAACTAAGCCCATGCACCACAACTACTGAGCTCACGTGCCACAACTACTGAAGCCCACGTGCCTAGAGCCCGTGCTCCACAGCAAGAGAAGCCACTGCAATGAGAAGCCCAGGCACCGCAACAAAGAGTAGCCCCAGCTCGCCACAACTAGAGAAATACCATGTGCAGTAATGAAGGCCCAACACAGCCTAAATAAATAAATAAATAAATAAAATGAATTTTAAAAAAAAGAAAAGAAGACACTGAAAACTCTCTCTACAAAAGCAGGTAATAAGTTGAATAAGTTTAATTTTGTAAGCCAAAATGATACAGAGGATTTCACTTTGGAATTTTATAATTGCATTTTGAAATTCATTGACTTTTGAAAAGAATGTTCTGCTAGATTTCTCATTTCTAATAGTTAAATTTATATCGTGTAAGTGTAAAGTGAAATTGAAAAAGCTAATGATTTTTCAACATCTAATTTGCTAAGACATTTAAAAAATCATAGATACAACTAATTTGACAAGCTTTGTTTTATAAAAATATATTTCAAAGAAAAATACAATGAATAGAAGCAAAAGGATAGTTTTTTGTGAACATATTAGGAACTAAATATTTATATATTTCTTAAAAATAATAGAATTGAGGATACCATCTTTTAATATAGTTTGCTTTGAACTTACCAATTATCTCAGCACATATAACAGATATTTTTTTCAATCAGGACTATGGTATATAGAGAAGAGTAAGCTGAAGACGGCAAAAATATTTTTTCATTTAAGTACAAATTTTAAGATTATAATATTTTTAATTAAAAATGCTTAAAATGCCAAAGCCATGTGAAAACAAATGTACCTTGCTGAATAAAATACCAATAACATGCAATTAATGATGACAAATATGGCTAAGAAACTGATTACAGTATATTGAACATGTTTCAAGATTACTATTTTTTAAAATTGAATTATGGTTGATTTACAATATTGTGTCAGTTTCAGGTGTACAGCAAAGTGATTCAGTAATATATATATATTTACATATATATATACTTTTTCAGATTCATTATAGGTTATTTTAAGATATTGAATATAGTTCCCTGTGCTATACAGTAAATCCTTTTTGTTTATCTATTTTATATATAGTAGTGTATATCTGTTAATCCCATATTCCTAATTTATCACTCCCCCTACCCTTTCCACTTTGGTAACTGCTATGTTCTAAACAATATGAAGTTCATTTTTAAACTTTTTGTAGATACATTTTTTAATTTAAAATTTGTTTAAAAATATAATTTTAACAGAGCACTTTTTTTTAGGTTCACCAATAAAATAGCACCAATTTGTCAATCGAAAAGTATATCATTTTTTATTGATAAAATTGACATATAATATATATATATTTGGGGTATAAAAATAATGATTTAATAACTACATCATTTTATGTGTTTTTATTATTCTTTTAACTCTCAAAATGTCCTTGTTTTGAGAATAAATTTTATGATCATCCTACTCTGGCTTTGAGGAGTTTAGAATAAGCAATAGGGAACCACTGAAAAGCTCTGCTCAGGGTTTGCTTAATAACTTTTGTGCTTGAGAAGATAACTGCTGTTTGTTCCTGAAGAAAGAAACAGAATTGAATCAGGCTTTGAGGAATTATAGCAGACAGGAATGTGCTAACTTAAAATTTTCTTTTTCTTGAAAATTTTGAAAGAAGGGCACTCCAAGGCATTAATAAAATACATGATACACCTCAGCTAGAAAAGAATCTTAATATTTTTGTTTGCTCTGAAAATCTTTAGAGACACTTTGTTTTTTAGACTGAAAAGCATTAAGATGTTTTTTTAGTGAGTGCTGCAAATAAATCATCTTTCGGCAAAGGAAAGTATTCTAGCTGTACTTCACTTTATTCTGAAGTTGGAAAGTAAGAGCATATTGAATTTTAATAAATCAGACAACTTTAAATTAACCAGGGAATAGCACTCTAAAGAAAGGAACTATTTTTATAACGGAAATAATACTTTTTTTTTTTTTTTTTGGCGGTACACGGGCCTCTCACTGTTGTGGCCTCTCCCGTTGCGGAGCACAGGCTCCAGACGCGCAGCCCCAGCGGCCATGGCCCACGGGCCCAGCTGCTCCGCGGCATGTGGGATCTTCCCGGACCGGGGCACGAACCCGCGTCCCCTGCATCGGCAGGCGGACTCTCAACCACTGCGCCACCAGGGAAGCCCGGAAATAATACTTTTGTAGTGCAAATTACAACTCATAACATGTGTTTTGTAAATTCACATTTACTAAGTCTTTAGCAGAGTGCATGAGTCCTCAAAAATGAATGTCTTTCCAGAATGTTTTTAAAAACAATTCACTTAGGAAGGAAAAAGGAATGAATGTAAATATATTGTCACTCCCACAGTCTGAGCAGGTACAATGTTAAAGGAAACTACCCATTCAGAAGAGGGATAATGATGAATAAAGCATAATATACATCCTTCAGTGGTGGGTCACAAAGTAAACAAGGAGGTAGAGGCAGGCTATGAAAAGCACCATAAAATGTTTGGGTAAGTGGAAGCATAGCTAGAACGGAAGAAAGAAGAAATTAATATTGCCAAATTCATTAATTTTAGATCTGAAAGAGTCTCATGGGAGAACAAGAGAGAAGTAGGGTTGCCAGATAGAATATAGAAGGCACAGTTAAATTCGAAATTCAAATAGAATGAATGATGTTTTTGTTTTTTTATAGGTGTATTCCATACCATAGTGACTTATTGTACTAAAAGTTTGTTGTTCATCTGAGTTTCAAATTTAAGTGGGCATTTTCTATTTTTACTTGTCAAGTCGGTCAACTCTAAACATAAACTAGGTTTTGAAAAATAAAAACTTTCAAAATCGATAGCTCCACACAACCATATGCATTGTGTCATATAATTCTCAGCACAAAATACGAAGTATGTTTTAAATTTCATTTACTAATGATGAAAAGTAGGCTTGGTGAGGTTGAGTAAGCCAGATCACACAACTAGCAAGAGACTGAACCTGAGTGAGCCACAGTTTGTTTGATTTTTTTAATAGATTAAATATATTTTTTTAATTTTTAAATTTTTTCCAGATTTATTGAGGTATAATTAACAAATAAAAATGTATGTATTTAAAGTATGACAAGATGATTTGACATGCGTATTTATTGTGAAGTGATTACCACAATCAAACTAATTAACATATCCATCACCTCATATAGTTTCTTTTTTTGTGGCTATGTAGTAAAAATAAGATCTACTCTAAGCAAATTTCAAATATATGAAACAGTATTGTTAACTACGCTGTACATTAGACTCTAGAACTGACTCATCTTATAATGGAAAGTTTGTACCATTTGACCAACATCTACCCACTTTCCCCACTCCCTAGCCCCAGTAACTACTGAATTATTTTCTAGTTCTATGAGTTTGACTTTTATAGATTCCACATATAAGTGACATCATGCAGTATATGTCTTCCTGCGTCTGGCTTATTTCACTTAGTATAATGTCTTCCAGATTTACTCATGTTGACACAAATGGCAGGACTCCCTTCTTTTTTATGGCTGAGTAATATTCCATTGTGTATATATCCAAATTTTCTTTATCCATTCATCCATTGACAGACACAGATTGTTGCTATATCTAGGCTATTTTGAATAATGCTGCAGTAAACATAGGGATACAGATACATTTTTGAGATATTTCATTTCCTTTGAATATATATCTAATAATGTATGATAGTTCTGTTTTTAATTGTTTGAGGAATCTCCATACTGTTTTCCATAGTGGCTGAACCAATTCATATTTCCACCAACAGTGTAGAAGAGTTCCCTTTTCTCCACACCCTTGCTAACACTTGTTATCTCTTGTCTTTTTTTTTTTTTTTTTTTTAGCGGTACGCAGGCCTCTCACTGTTGTGGCCTCTCCTGTTGCGGAGCACAGGCTCCGGACGTGCAGGCTCAGCGGCCATGGCTCACAGGCCCAGCCGCTCTGCGGCATGTGGGATCCTCCCAGACCAGGGCACGAACCCTCATCCCCTGTATCGGCAGGCGGACTCTCAACCACTGCGCCACCAGGGAAGCCCTATCTCTTGTCTTTTTGATAATAACTATCTTAACAGGTGTGAGATGATATCTCATCGTGGTTTTGATTTCATTTCCCTGACAGAGATTAGCACTGTTGAGGCTTCCCTGGTGGCGCAGTGGTTGGGAGTCAGCCTGCCAATGCAGGGGATGTGGGTTCGTGCCCCAGTCTGGGAGGATCCCACATGCCGCGGAGCGGCTGGGCCCATGAGCCATGGCTGCTGGGCCTGTGCGTCCGGGGCCTGTGCTCCGCAGCGGGAGAGGCCACGGCAGTGAGAGGCCCACATACCACAAAAAAAAAAAAAAAAAAAAAAAAATTAGTAGTGTTGAGTACCTTTTCATGTATCTGTTGGCCATTTGTATGTTCTTTGGAAAAATATCTATTTAGGATTTTTGTCCATTTTTTAATTTGATGGTGATGATTATTATAACTATTGAGTTGCATGAGTTCTTTATATTTTGGGGGTATTAACTCCTTATCAAATATATGGTTTGGAAATATTTTCTCTCATTGCCTAGGATGCCTTTTTATTTTGTTGCTCCAATGAGGACTTCCTGTACTATGTTAAGTAGAAGTGGTAAGAGTGGATACCCTTGTCTTGTTCCTAATCTTAGAGGAAAACCTTTCAACATTTTACCATTTAGTGTAATGTTGGCTATGGGTTTATCATATGTGGCCTTTATTATATTGAGGTACATTCATTCCATACCTAATTTGTTGAGATGTTTATGATGAAAGGATGTTGAAATTTGTCAGATGCTTTTCCTGCATCTTTTGAAATGACCGTATGATTTTTATCCTTCAGTTTTTAATGTGGTATCCTATATTTACTGATTTGCAGATGTTGAACCATTTTTTGCATCCCCAGTATAAGTCCCTCTTGATCATGGTGTATGACCTTTTCAGTGTGCTGTTGAATTAGTTTGATAGCATTTTGTTGAGGAGTTTTGCATCTATGCTTATCAGGGATATTAGCTTATACTTTTCTTTCCCTGTAGTGTCCTTATCTGGCTGTGGTATAAGGGTAATGCTGACCTTGTAAAATGAGTTTAGGTGTATTGCACCTGTTTCAATTTTTTGGAAGCGTTTGAGAAGGATTGGCATTAATTCCTTTTTAGATGTTTGGTAGAATTCACCAGTGAAACCATTTGGTCCTGGGATTTTCTTCGTTGGGAGGTTTTTGGTTACTGCCTCCATCACCTTACTCATTATTGTTCTGTTCATATTTTTTGTTTATTCATGATTCAATCATGATAGGTTATATGTTTCCAGGAATTTATCCATCTTTTCTAGATTATCCAATTTGTTTGCACATAATTTTTATAGTAATCTTCATGTTCCTTTCTATTTCTGTGGTGTCAGATATAATGTCTCTGCTTTCATTTGTAATTTTATTGAGTCCTCTATTTTTTGTTAGTCTACCTAAAAGTTTGTCAATTTTATTTAGTTTTTCAAAAAAACCCACTCTTATTTTGTTGATCTTTTCTATTATCTTTCTAGTCTCTGTTTCATTTACTTCTGCTCTCATCTGCATTTCCTTTCTTCTGCTAACCTTGGGCTTTGTCTGTTATTCTTTTGATAGTTCCTTGAGGTTTATTATTAGGTGATCTAAGATCTTTCTTTTTTCTTAGTGTATCATTATAATGTATCATTTATCACTCTAAGCTTTCCTCTTATAACTGCTCTTACTGCATCTTGTAAATTTTGGTGTGTTGTATTTCTATTTTTATTTATCTCAAGATACTTTTTGATTTTTCTTTCAACCCATTGGTGGTTCATAAGCGTATTGTTTAATTTCTACATAGTTGTGAATATTTTACTGATTTCTAGTCTTATAACATTGTGGCTGGAAAAGATACTTGATATGATGTCAACTTCTTAAATTTATTAAGACTTGCTTTGTGGCTCACCATATCTATCTTGGAAAAATGTTCCATGTACACTTGAGAAAAATGTGTATTCTGCTATTGTTGGACAGCATATTCTTTTAGGTCAATTTGTTCTAAAATGTAATTCATGTCCAGTGTTTGAGGTTCTTTGACCTTTATGTATGGATTTCTACATCTCTTCCAAGATTTGAGAATTTTTCACTTCTTTCTTTAAATAAGCTTTCTTCCCCCTTTCTTCTTCTGGAACTCCCACAATGCAAATGTTTGTTCAGTTGATGGTATCCTATAATTCACGAAAGTTTTCTTAACTCTAGTTTATCCTTTCTTCTTTTTGTTCCTCTAATTGCCAATTTCAAATGATCTATCTTCAAGTTTGCTAATTCTTTCTTCTGCATGATTGAGTCTCTTGTTCAAGCTCTCTACTGATTTTTTTCAGTTCTGTCATTGTATTCTTCAGTTCCAGGATTTCTGTTTGGTTCTTTTATATGGTTTCTATTTCTTCATTAAACTTCTCCTTTTGTTCATGTGTTGTTTTCCTGACTTCATTTATGTGTCTATCTGTGTTCTCCTACATCTCATTGAGCTTTTTCAAGATGATTATTTTGAGTTCTTTGTCAGGCAATTCATAGATCTCCATATCTTTGAGGTCGATAACTGGAGTTTATTAGATTCCTTTGTTGGTGTCATATTTGCCTGATTCTCTGTGATCTGTGTATACTTCTACTGGTGTCTGTGCATCTGAAGGAGCAAACCTCTTCTGGTCTCTACAGACTGGTTTTGGCAAGTAAAGACTTTCTCCAGTCAGTTCCCTGGACTAATGAGATTATCTCTGGAATCAGAGTTGTGCTGTGTTGGATCCAGGTCATGAAGCTGTTGCTGGGCCTAAGTCTGGTCTGTAGTTGGTGGGCCTGTTACCAGGGGCTCAGGCTAGCAAGAATCCTGTGTGGTTACTGGGTGAACAGTAAGCACCTTGCTTGGTAGGCAGGTGCTGGGATATCCTCCCTACCAAATGTCTGCAGATGTTAGGCCCATTACCAGGTTCATGGATGGGTGTGGCTCCCACAAAGTCCCTTGAAGAACGTCTTCCAAGTCACTGGGCATGTCCCTGGGAGGGCAGGACTGGCCCCAGACCATGGCTGAGAGGGGCTCTAACTTAGTCCCAGAGTTGCTTCAGGGTTCACAGCCTAGATAAAGGTCTGCAGACCTGACACTGGAGGCATGGATGGGTGTGTCTCCTGTCAAGTACCCAGGTGGCCAG
Organism: Aethalodelphis obliquidens; assembly: GCF_003676395.1. Taxonomy (NCBI): domain Eukaryota; kingdom Metazoa; phylum Chordata; class Mammalia; order Artiodactyla; family Delphinidae; genus Aethalodelphis; species Aethalodelphis obliquidens. The sequence goes on from NW_020837956.1 coordinate 33,969,861, forward strand.
AAATGCTCCCTGACCATGGCTGGGAGAGACTGGAGCTGAATTACAGAATTGTTTCAAGATCTGCATTTGGACCAATGTTAGTGGGCTTACCTCCAGAGGCACAGATAGGCATGTCTTCTGGTGGTTTTCTGGTCTGAGTGGGCAGAATTGCTCATGGACTGCAGCTGAAAAGGATTGGAGGCTAGCTGCAAGATCATTTAAAGATCTGCTATCAGCATAATTTTGGTTTGCCTGCCTCTAGGGGCACTGATGGACATGTTTCCTGGAGAAATCCTGGGTTTGCAGAACTGCTTATGGATGGTAGCTGGAAGGAGCTACAGCCGAGAATAAAACTGTTTCAGAATCTCTGGTGCAGACAGTTGTATATACTGGTGGGATCCTGGGCCAGCAGGTCTGCTTGTAGACTGTGGCTGGTAGGGGCTGGAGCTCAGTTATAGGGCCATTTCAGAATCTACAGTCAGCTTGTGTTTGGCAGACTTGCTTCCAGGGACTCTCAGACCATAATCAAGAGGGGCTAGGGCCAGACTCAGAGTCTACATCTGGGTTTTAAGTCTGTGTGCCCATCACCAAGTCACCGGCAAGTTTGATTCCTTCTGGGCTCCATGGTGTTTGGTGCTCCTGGCTGAACCAAGGTCAGATGAGGCTGTAGCCAAGTTTGGAGGAGTGCAAAAAGCTTTTCTGGGTCTGTAACTGGTACCACTGTCAGCTGTCTAGGCATGGGCCTGCTTTCTCAGAATGGCTTTCCTCAGTGTTGTACTCCAGCAAGTTGTCAAAATCTCCTATCTGGATCCCAAAACTCCCACAGGGAAACTTCTATCTGTGGATGGCTGCCAAGTTATTGTTGCTGAGAGAGGATACAAGTGAAGAACCTCTTATTCTTCCATCTTGCTGAGGCAAGGTTTAAGGAAGGTGATTTATAGTAAGCTAAAACAATTAGAGATTTCAAACTCGTTAAAAAAAAAATACCTCTTGCAATGGATCGTCTCCAGTCTTAATGCATATAACTTTAGCTTTATAAATCACATAAAAACTCATTTTTAGTCTTTTTAAGAGACCATTTTGAGGATATTTTTCTATGAAATATATTGAAATTAATATTATCAGACATTTATAGAAGCCAAATCAAATCAGTGTTCTCAGCAAATATATCTGGAAAGGTAGTTAAAGCCGTGTTTACATTTGATGACATCAAGAGTGTCTTCATAAATAAAAATTGAACAATGTCCTAATTACATGCCTATCACACACAGAGAGCTATTTGTTTATTCTAGTTAATGAAATCTATTCACTAAATTCTAATAGTCTATGTTGAAATATATAAACAATGTGAATCAAATTAAAATATAAATTGCATGAGGTTATTAACTAATAATAAAAGTGAACGTATTCCCATTGCAAAAAAAAAAATTCATCTCTATCAATAGGATACAAGGGCAGGCTCTTTGAATCATTATGCAAATAGAATGAGGGGACTTTGAAACAATTTAACTTTTTAACTTGCTTCATCTAGAATTTCATCTTAGGCCCTCACTGTGTGGCACTGCTAGCTTATATTGTGCCTTTGCATAATTTAGGATAGAAAGTGACCTGTTCTAAGTGGGCATTTTTAGACACCAACACTCTCCTGCCAAAAAAATCTCAGGGAAACACTTGTCAACAGAAACGGGTTGGATTTAGGTGCCCTTAACCCTCATGACCAAGCCCTCTTGTGGAAGCTACTACGTGTACCACTGCAAGGGTCGGCCAGGACTTGTTGGATTGAAAGCGTCCACTGATAATGCCCTTCTTTATCTATCCAGTGGAAGATAGACAAAGAAGGTGAGTGGGAACAAACAGTTACAGAAGAATAACATTAGCTTACAGAAAAAGCCAGGTTGGGCTTTCCTGGTGGCGCAGTGGTTGAGAGTCCACCTACTGATGCAGGGGACACGGGTTCGTGCCCCGGTCCGGGAAGATCCCACATGCCGCAGAGCGGCTGTGCCCGTGAGCCATGGCCGCTGAGCCTGCACATCTGGAGCCTGTGCTCCACAACGGGAGAGGCCACAGCAGTGAGAGGCCCGCGTACCGCAAAAAAAAAAAAAGAGATACAACTAAATTATACTTGCTGGGGCACTTGCTGGGTGTTATAAAAGACGAGCAAGAGTTACCTAGATGAAAGGGCAATTCAGAGGAGAAATGGCAAAGTATGAGGACTTATCAGAGCCCCATCAATCCTGCTGGCACACCTTGAACAGGCTCATCTCTTAAGCATATCCAACTTCATTTCTCTGATGCAGATCCAAGCAACTGGCATTTGTGTTCTTGTCAGTTCATCCTTCAGACCAGTGCTTCCGAAACTGTGGTTGAGGTGTCAGTCTACCAACTGTTAATGAATAGTGATGAGTTAAGGCAGAAATCAATAGTGTTTAGGATTTTAATAACCCTTTGCATCACTGTGATATTCAAGCACCTGATCAGTTGTTTTGTCTCCTTGAACAGGGTATTAAAAAAAAAAGAAAGAAAGAAAGAAAGAAAAAAAGGTCTCTCTGCTACTCTTTACATCACCAAAAAAAGATATGCTTAAGTCCTAACTCCAGTACCTCAGCACCCAATACCTATATCTGTGCAGATGTAATCCAATCAAGGCGAAGTCACTAGGCTGTGCTTTAATCCAATATGACTGGTGTCCTTAGAAGAAGAGGTAAAATTCAACACAGGCATACACAGAAAATGTCATGTGAAGACACATTCACACAGGGAGGAAGCCATGTGATGATGGAGGTAGCAATTGAAGTGCTGCAGCTGCAAAAAAGGATGTCAGGGACTGTCAGCAGGCCACCAGAAGCTGGAGGAAGCAATGATGAATTCCCTTTACAGGTTTCTGTTAGAACAGACCCCCACCCAACACCTTGATCTCAGACTTCTATCCTCCGTAACTGTGAGACAACAAAGGAAACGAACATAGCCAAGGATAGGAAAACAAACACACATAGTCCTTCATCACAGACAGTTTGCAAAGTTCTGCCTTAGATAAAGTAAAAAATTAAATCAGCAGTGGCACAGACCGGGGACAGAAATGACCCAGAGATAAGCAGAGTCTAAAGAGAATTAACAAAAGCTGCAGAATCAGACAGGCAATGCAACTGAAGAACTCCTCAAGCAAGGGACAGTGAAGCAGAGAAGCTTCTAATCTGTCTCTGAATGGTGATTATCCAAGAGATACCTTTCCCACATCCTACATCCCTCCCTGGTCCCATACATTTCTAAAGGTAGCTTCATTTTACCCAGGACACTGCGGGATTTTCAGAAATGTTTGGGTTAGGAATACATGGAACATACAAATCAATAAATGAGAACTCACAATTGTAAAATGTAAAATTTTAATAATTATATTGCTGGTGATTATTAAATAGAGATTAGACACTTTGCTTGCTATGCATCAGGCACTACCCCAAACCTTTAAAAATATTCTCACTTAATGTTCACGGTGGTGAGTGATAATCATTTCCTCATTTCAAAATGAGGATGGATGAGTAACTTGACCCAAATTAAGCAATTTGCCAATGGAAGAGCCAAACTCCAAACCCAGATTTCTTTGACCCTTGTGCTTCTGTTTTAAACCATAATCTTTTGTTACTTCTCCAGAAAAATTGAATGAAGCATGTTTGACCTGCTGGTGAAGCTTGAGAATATGGGCTTATATCTATGCATGTCTGCTGACCATTACTGACCACCCAGGAAAACCAGGCACAGTAACAGATGATTTCCTTTTAGCAATTCTAACGCTCCATTATTAACTCCATTATACACATTGAGAAATAAACTGGTTATTTTAACTTTTCTAGAAATTAAAGAGAAAGAATTTAAACCCAGGATAGACTCCACCACCCCACCCCCTTCCACAGCCCTATTCCTTGTCAGTGCTGTGGTGGGGTCTCATAGTGAAGGCACAAAGGAAGAACCCTCGGGTTCTCAGGAAGCTCTGCCCCAGGGAATCAGGGGTGCTTCCATCTGTCCTTTTTCTCTCAGTGCCTTCAGGCACATGCTTTCAAGTAGTCTGATGATTTTTAGAAGATCTACAGAGTAATTAACAAGTCAGAAATCTGGCAGCTGAGAATTAGTTTGTCAGATAACAAAGTATTATAGTAGTTGATTGTGGGCCCTAGAAATAGAATTCATAGGTTAAAATCCTGGGTGTGTTAGCAGCCTGGTATAATCTTGGGCACAATAGCCACATAACCTATTTGTGTCTCAATTGTATGATCTATAAAATGGGGATGATAATACCTACCTCACTGGGTAAGACAATGGTGGCATATACTTCACATGATTGTATAAATATTTTAACAGGTATTAGTGGGAGTTGAGTCTGGGAAACAATTCTATAATTTGCAGGAAAAATGAAAGAAAACAATTCACCTGTCTGGCAATTTGTATGTTTTAGTTGTGTCTTCTCCAAATATTCTTTTTTTTTTTTTTTTAATCTGTCCCAAACTTATTACCTCAGAAAACCGACATAGCTCAGTATGTGGTTTGCTTGAAAATAGAACTGTGTCTTATATATGCTTAGACTAGCTCTTGTCTTTACAAACGTGTTTCTTATGGTGCCATCTTTGTTTACCTTGACTTGTGTTTACAGTGGCAACAGAGATGTGGGACATCTTTTAAAATATGTAATAAGAGAAGACCCAAGTTCCACTTTTATTGTACATATTACTCTAGTCACTATAACTCCATCAGCATGTTTCCTGGTGTGGAAATCAGATTGATAAAACCCTGCCCACAGAAAGTAACACACCATTGTAAAGCAATTATACCCCAATAAAGATGTAAAAAAAACAAAACAAAACAAAACAAAAAAACCCCACCCTGCTTATTTCAGGGAGTTTTTATGAAGGCAGAAGTGAAGGCATATTGTCTATTACCTCTTTCATGCTACAGCTAAAGATTTGAATAGTCATTACAGACATGACATCACCGGCAAACCGGAAGTATTTACTATCTAGCTCTTTACAGAAAATGTTTGCCAACCTCTGATGTATAGCACATAACTCATTTATTCCTTATAACACCTATTTGAGATTTTACAAATGAGAAACTGAAGCAAAGAGATATTTAGTAACATGGCCAAAGTTACAAAGCTGTGGAGTGGAGGAATTGGTATTAAAATGACTATAACACTAAAAGGATACTATTGTAATATGTGAGAAAGTACATTGTAAAGCATGAATGATTCATGAATTAGCTCTTGAAGGACTAGTGTGCCACTAAAAATCAATTTTATTTATTTATTTATTTATTTTTGCACTATGCGAGCCTCTCACTGTTGTGGCCTCTCCCGTTGCGGAGCACAGGCTCTGGACGCGCAGGCTCAGCGGCCATGGCTCACGGGCCCAGCCGCTCCACGGCATGTGGGATCTTCCCGGACCGGGGCACGAACCCGTGTCCCCTGCATCGGCAGGCGGACTCTCAACCACTGCGCCACCAGGGAAGCCCTAAAAATCAATTTTTGAAGCAACATAGAAGTAGTTTCAAAACCTGACTTATCCACTTAATTTTCTGTGACTTTGTGCCAACTAATCTAAGTTCCCACTACCTTATTTGTGACTTGGGGTAATTATACTTACTTTGCATAATTTTACTATGAGAATTAAAGCAAGTGACTGTAAGACAACTTGTAAAGCATGGCAGCTTGTGAGAGATAAGTAAAGGGGCTGCTTTCACTGGCTTATTAATCTTTGTTTTCACAATACGTTTACTTGCCTCCATTATACTATTTAACACAGTGTTTTATTTCCTTTCCTAACTTCCTTTCTCCTTCACTAAACTGCGAGCCTCTCAGAAGGAAAGAACATTCCTTATTTGCTTCTGTTTCCCAAATTTTTGCGGAGAATTTGGCACCAAGAAGGAGTCCATAAATATTCATTGACTAGATGACCAGTTCCTAAAGCACAAGGGTAGTTGATCTTGTCACACTCTTCCTTGCTAGGCCACATTAGAGAGAAAAAATGTTCTTTTTGCGTTCCAGTATGGTTAGGATATAAAGAATTGTGCTTCATTGGTTGGTTCTGCATTATGGCTAGGCCTGGGATTTATTGCTGCATTGGGTAGTCAGCTTATTATAGTCATTTTTATTCCTTCTTGGTAGAATCAATTAGGTAATCAAGATGAAACATGTGTCTATTATTGCATTCAGAAAGAAGCCATATTATTTCTTCAAAGATACTCATAAATCATCCAAGAATGTGCAACAAATCAGAATACTTAATTTGCTGAACTCTGATTCTTTTCACCAGGGGATAAAATGAACACATGCTAGAAGCTGTTGGATGGTCTCTAAAAATTTCTTAAAACAGTTTCTCCTTGAACAACTTAGGCTACCTGAGTCACTTAATAGTGACTGCTTTTCCTTATGCCCTGAGGCCTTAGACCAATAGGTATTTTCTGGTCCACTAAACATCTGTCAGCACTAGCTAGGTATCCTTATTCAGGTCTTGGCCATGCTTCCATCTGTGGAATGGGAGTCGTGATTCCTCCCTCACAGATTTATTAGGAATATGAATTAAAATCACAAATGTAAAGCATCTAGGAGAGTGCCTAGAAAATTATAGTTCACATTGCATAGTGATTTCCTTTCATTGCTTTCCTTTTTTATTTTTTTAAATCAAGGATGAGCATTGAGGTTTAATCCATAACTTATATAGATTAGACTTTCCAAGGAAGTCAGACCAATCTCAAAACAAAAACAAAAACAAAACAAAACAAACAAACAAAACAGGCCAAACCAAGTAGAGGCCACTTGAGGTTTTATCTGCTGCATCTGATGTACGTATGTGTGTGTGTACATATAGATATGCAATTATATACATATATTAATTTCTATTGCTCAGATCTTTCTCAGATCAAGCTGCTCCTATTCAAATCTCTAATCTCTAATAATTACCAGCCCTATAATCTCAGTTGCTCTTGAAAAAAATCATGTAATAAGCATTCAGTAATTGTTATCTCTTGGGTTATTAATATATTTAAAGTGTTTCTGACTCTCTTACTAAAGTTGAGGCTATATTTTTTTAAATCTGTTTTTCAATGTTTTCTGTCTCATTTCAAAAATATTTTATTTGGGGCTTGCCTGGTGGCGCAGTGGTTGTGAGTCCGCCTGCCGATGCAGGGGAGACGGGTTCGTGCCCAGGTCCGGGAAGATCCCACATGCCGCGGAGCGGCTGGGCCCGTGAGCCATGGCCGCTGAACCTGCGTGTCCGGAGCCTGTGCTCCGCAACGAGAGGGGCCACAACAGTGAGAGGCCCGCGTACCGCAAAAACAAAAAACAACAACAACAACAAAAGAAAATATTTTATTTGCACCTTATATCTATTGAGCACTGTGCTAGAAACAGTCTGTACAAAAATGATGACTTCAAGAGATGAAAAAATTAGTAACTTCAAATACATTTTGGACAATAGCAGAAGTAAGTGGAGATAAGAAAATAAGTGAGTCATGACATAGGCTACTTAGGAGACAAAGCCATGAATGATTCTTTTTTTCTTAAGAAATGTAAAAAAGGCAATGACAGCACAGAGGAAGCAAAAAAATGATTTGCCTGGCAGAATATAGGGAAGGTTCAAAACTCAAAGTCTTTGATCTGAGACTTGAAGTTGTACACATTTTTTCCCCAGATGTACAAACCTGAAGATGGAATCAGAGGAAAACACATAAGCAAAATCCAAGATGTTGAGAAATATTGTTGTGTTTTTAAGCAAGTGGCTTGATATTTCTGTGAAATATAGATTGGGAGTTAAGTGGCAAGGGTTAGTACTCATTAGGTAGGCTGGATCTTTATTTGTCCAACCAATGAATTTAAGGTATGCTCCTGTTAATAAAGGTTTATTTAATAATTTAAAACAGTGTTGTGGCATGATTGTATTTGCATAATGGAAAGATTATTTCAATAATAGGACATTGAGAAACAGATATTTGTAAGATTTAAGGAAAAAAACAAGGGTGACCAGTGTTGAGATTTTTGTAACAACCTAGGGTAAGAGTCAATGGCAACCTGAAAGAAATAATGGCAAATGGACATGGAAATAGGTACCTTAATACCAGAGCTGTGTGTGTCTTTTTTTAATGAACAAATATTAGTAGAACCTGTTGCCTAATTAGATGCAGGGAGTAATGAAAATAAGGCAAATAAAATGACTTCCTGACTTCTAACTTCTCCATGACCTTCCAAAACCCTTATTAGGTCATGCTGTATTTGCAAGTTCACTTACTTTTCTTTCTTCCTATTAGCTTACCAGAGTGCCTGGAACATATTAGTTTATCAGTAGATAATTGTTGAATAAATAACTGGTGAAATTTGTAGATCTAGATGATACAGGGTGAAGAGTAGGTTTATGGGAGCAAGATAATGATATCGGTGTTGGAAATATATTAAGTGTCTGTGGCTCCATTTTACAGACTTTTAGCAAGTAATTCTATGCCTGGATGAAGAGCTCCTGAGAGAACTGGACAAGAGCTACAGGATCATTAACACATAAGTGGTGGTTTTAGATACATGTATAAAGGAGCCCACCTCAGGAGAGAAATGCTGCTCTATTTCTCTATTTTAGTCAAACTCTGTCCCACTCACCTGCCCTTTACCCTTCCAGCTCTTCTTTAGTTCCATCTATGTGCCTTTCTATTTTTACTCTTTACCTGAAGACCAACATTGGTCTAGTGCAGACCATTGTTTAAATGCCACTTTCCTTCTAACTAATCTTTCAGTGATGATTGATCTCTTTAAGGCAGCCCTCTAAAGAAATGCTTTTCAAAGTGTGATTATGAGAAAAGGTCAACTTTCTGCATCTTATTCATGTCATCATTAACACCAAAGTCCAGTCCACTTGAAGAATAAAACAAATCCCACTAATTTTTATACTTTCTTAATCATAATTCTTCTGTTATATAATGTAATGATTTACAATGAAATTTTACATCATCCATATATCTAATTAAGGCCAAAATTAATGTTTCATGCAGTCATTTCTTATGTATTTCTTTGTGGTCAAGGTAGTAAAAATTAATCACTTCTTGTAGTGCTTTAAGAATGCATTCATTGCTATTCATCATTTCATTCAATGAATATTTAATGTTCTTGTTGGTTTTATTAGCAATGAACTAAACCAGTTAGTCTGCCCCACCCAATTTAAGTCCATCTTTATTCATAAGACTCATCATTGTGAAATCAAGGGAAATTGCACTGAAATAATTAAAATAGAAATAAAACATTTAGCAATTTCAAAATATTTCACGAACATTTATTCATTTTTATTATAAGCCTTGAAATAACACTATGAGTATTATGAAAAGAGCTATTTCCTATTGTAGGTAGCTTTGAGAATATAGTAGTTCATTTTCCTAAATTCATATACTTGGTAACTGTTGGACCTTAAACTTGAACAGACCCTTTCATTCATCACGCAGCCTCTTAGTAGAGACAACTTGTCTACTGGAAATTCTTTCTGAGGATTATTAACTGGAATACTATTTGGCTCCTCTGATAATATTTAATCACAAGTTTAAATTCATGACTTATCTTTACCATGTTGATATTCTTAAGACTTTTGATGAATGTGTCTAACTTCATTGCATTTATATAATTTGACACGATGTACATATTGGAGTCCTAAAGTCACAAAAGTGCAGCAGTATTTCAGTGAGAGATTGAGAGAAACTGCCATTAATATGCAATATTCAGCAATGTTGGGTGCAAAAAAAGAAAAGACCTCTGGATTGGTCTAAGGAAAGGGCAGTTCATGTAAAAATCTGCCATTGTTTTAAGGAAAAATACAGAGAAGCTCAGGAGAGACAGTTTTGGATTCTACTGCCTAATTCTTTCACCTTTTATTCAAAAATCTATTAATTTCAAAAATAACTTCTAAAAGTTCACTGAATCATAAAAATTAGAATTTTTCTGTAAGAAAAATGCCTACAAAACTTGACTTTAAATAAATAGCTATACTTCCAAAGTGTGGATTTGTGTTCTTTGTATACTGAACTTGGAATATAAGGATTGTGCCTCACATTTTTATAGCAACCATGGTAGGACCACAGCATCTGGAAATTGGTAGATATTGATAAATGCTCAATGAATTGATGATGTTATACTACTTCTGGGTTTCTGGAGCAACTATTTTCCCATTCTACTTCGTACATAGACATTTACACTCAAACATAATATTATGCAGTCTAATCAATGAAAGCCAATGCACTGTGCACAGATTTATCTAAAAGCTCATATCCAGCCCAGCTAAATCAGTAATTCCTATATGGTATTGAAAATACCTGAATGGACATATACAGAGAAAACAGGAACCATCTGCAAACAAAAACAGCCTTCAGTCTCACATTAACCTAGCAAAATATGATTGATGAGGACCAAGGAAAACTCAAGAACATAACTGAGCTCTTTCAATGTTATGCAATGATCACAAGTATTTTTCAAAAAGAGTATTACTTTTATTGAGCACTATTAACAATGAAAAAGTCCTGCTCTTAATGGCATAAGAAAGAAAGAAGAATGGCTAAAAGTTGATATTAAGGGCAGAGGAGGAAAAGAAAAGCCAGAAAGAGAGAATGAGAATGAAATACAGCAGAAATCTGCAAGCTGTAATGATGGGCTTCATCTCTCTACATTATACTTTACTTATCTGTAGCATTTTTTCATATCTATTTGTGATCCATTTTTTTATGAACGATGACTGCTAAAATTAGCTATTCTTGTAATATATTGTTAGCATGGTGATACTTCAAGAAATAGAAAGACCTGCTCTGATAGAATATTTTTATTATAAGTATTTGATATGAAAACCCATGTAATAAAGAATTTAATTGCTGCCAAAGAGATCTAGCCTTTGCCCTTGGTTCCTGGGAGGTAATTACCATTGTTTGCCTGGGGGCCTTGGAATAGCCAGATAGCAACAGTGTGATTTAGAATGGGGGCTGGCCATGCCTTAGAGTGACAGCGGGTATGCCAGAAAGACCAACAATATGATTTAAGGTGCGAGCTTTGAGTAATGAAGTATCAATTGATCTGGAGACTGAGATCAACCACATAAACATCAATCAATCAGTCAGTCAATCAATCATGTCTACACAATGGAACTCCAGTAAAAACTCTGAACTTGAGGCACAAGTAAGCTTCCCTGGTTGGCAGTACCCTGTGGTATTGTCACATGTCGATGCCAGGAGAACAGCAGGGAGGTGACAACGTAAGTTCTGTGTCTGGTACATCTCGTGGGCCCTGTCCCAGGCATCTCTTCCTCTGGCTGATGTTAATCTATACCCTTTCCTGTAATAAACCGTAATTGGGAATATAACAGCCTTCAGTGAGTTTTGTGAGTCTTTCTAGTGAATTATCAAGCTCAAGAATAGATTTGGGAACTTCTTGAACTTGCAGTTGGTATGGGAAGTGAGGGTGATCTTGTATGGACTATTATGGTCTCTCTAAACTTCATTGTTGGCTAATTCTCACCGTTGGCCTAAGCTTTTGCAAGACCACAATAGAAAGAGCCATTTTTGAGCTCACTCATGTATAAATCAACAATTTCTTAATATCTAAGAAAGTACTGTCTAGAAGGCCCAGTAGTATAGATTTTGGGTGATATAAAGGAGAATAAAAATTAACAGCAGCTCTCTGGATCTCAAAATCTAGTGAAAGAGACAAGTATACACTGCAGTTTTAATGCAAGACATAATATAGCACGATTTGCTGAAACAGATAGAGAAGAGAAAGCAGCCCCTGACAGCAGGGAGCTGCTTTGGCAGTGACAGCCAGACCTTGATGTTGCTGGAATCTGGCCTGGAACTCTCTATCAGGCCATTGTTTTCTTTTGCTGTACATGTATAATTTCATAGAACAGCAATATCAAGGAAGGCCACCTTGTGATGTGATAGATTAAGATAAAAGCAGGACCACACTGTAATCATTTTTGAACAAAGACAAAAGCAAGCACACTATCCATAGCCCACAACTGGCCAAACGTCCTCTTTTGTGGCCAATGGGAGCAGCAGCTGCTGCTTTTTAAATAGCTTTAGACTTGTGTTGCTCCTCCTTTTAGACAAGATTGATAAAGATGAATAAACACAAAATACCCCCAGCTTCCAAAATAGACCCAGTGAAGAGCAAAACTCTTCTTAAATCTAACACTTTCCAAAGCCCTTTAATTGTCTTTTAACATTGTTTTCACTGAGATCGCCCCCATGTTTCTAATGGTGTGCCCTCTCTCTCATGGCATCAAGCCAGTAACCCAACTTTGCTGGACTAGAGCAGTGTTGCTGGCAGTCTTTGACTGATAGGCATCAACAAAGCTGTGGTATGTGTACGACTTTGACAGAGAGATCTTGAACAGAGCAATGGCTGTCAGTTTACCACTGTTGCTGTAGTGTTTGTTGTGCCTGAATGAGGGGGCTTCACAAAGTCCACACAGCAGATTAGTGACTGAACTGAGTTTATCACTGTCACTCTGTCTCCTGGAGCAATGCTCTGTATGTTGCACCATTCTGGTTGTTTTTATTTTCCCTTAACTTTAGTCAATACAGTCGAGAACTAGAATACAACTTAAACTAATGCAACTTAAAATGCTGTGATGTTCAGTAATTAAATATGTGATAAAAATGAAATTCAAAAAACCTTGAGGCAGATATTAAAGACTACTCTCATTCTTTATTCAGAATGTCAAATCTGGGAGGGCAGCTTATATGAGCTTTAGTGTGGTTCTGTTTCAAACCGTATAGTTGCTTTATCATTCCAATCCAGATCTTGCAATTTTTTATTTTCCACAATTAAAGATTCTATGTATAAAAAGTTATCCATAGAAAACATATGTACATATGTATCCACATAAGCATACATAGTTGAATATATACACATATATATTATTGCTCATATATCTTTCAAATTTGTTAATAATAAGAATATTATCTTTTAGGATTTTTTTATTCTATGACTTTTCACCCAACATGAAAATAAACCGTGATAAAAAGTATGTTTAATAGAAACATTGGTGTTTTTCAAATGTAGTTCTATTAATAAATTAAATGTAAAGGAAGTCAATAATTAAATAAATTAAGGAAATGCTAGGTCTTTTAACAGAGTATTTCTTAGAACCTTTTGTTTATGAATGTATGATGTGAATATTAAGAGCAGGAAAACAATGCAGGATGCTTTCATTAAGTACCTGACAATCCTTCCTATACCTCTTCTTCCTGCCCACTTTCTGCCCACTCTGTGCTTGATGTGGGCCTACTAGTTTTCAGAACAAAATTTGAATCATAATGACTATTTCTTTATTTGCTTCTTTGTTTTTTATTTTATTTTTCTTCCAGAAATATGTACAAAATGCTCACTATAATGACCTTTAAGGTGGAGAATTAGGGCAAGTATGTGATATAAAAATGAAGCTGTAATGTGATTGGGGTGAAAGCATGATTATTAAAAATGCTATATAATTCCCATTATATGTAATTGCTGTTTGGGAGAAGAGGGCAAAGTGACATTGTTGGAAGATTGATTACAAAGGAAAATAATACTAATGGGTTTTAAAAAGAGAAGAAGGGGCATGGGAAGCATTTAGGTGGAGAGAAAATATTTGCAAACTCAGGGGGAATATCTTGTGTCAGGTGGAAAGGGAGCGAGGGTAAAGAAAGAGGGATTAAGTTGTTTGGCAAAATCCTCTAAGGAATGGTTTTGATAATTTATTTGTGATAGTTAATGAAAAGTAAGCTCATTATACAAAAATTGAAATATAGAAAACTATTTTTTAAATCATGATAAACATAAGTCCACTTTTCATGAAAACTGCTCTTGTAGAAATTGGTGTGTTAGTTTTACAATTATTTCTTAGGTTTATCTTAAAATTTTCTGGTTTTGTTTTTGAGGAAGTGTTGGTAAATATCGATTTGTCTGTTTATCTCCAATAACTTTGCCTCTTCTCAATACTGTGAACTTCTGTGAGTAGCAGGAATCACGGAGCATTCAATTTTTTGGATACAGTACCCATCACAGCATCTTAGTAGTAATAAATAAACATGTCCTTGAAGGAAAAAAAATGAGCAAATTGCTAATGGGATTGAATCTTTCAGGAGGACTAAGATTTAGAGAGATAACATATTACAATTATACAATTAAATAGCAATAATAGCTATAATTTATTGAATGCTTATTTTATGTAAAGTACTATGTACAAAAAGCCAATTTATATGCATTTACTCCTCATGACACACTCATGACATAAGTGTAATGATTATCCCCACTGATTGATGAGGGAACTGCAGCACAGAATGCTTAAGTAACTTGCCCAGCTTGAAATAGGCAACACCTTACGAAGATACTCTAGTTTCAGATTCCAGGCAGTTATCCACTACATATACAACATTGTTCACCATTTAGAAGTAGTGAGTAATTAAAATAGAAATAAAGTAATAGGGATGGAGCTAAAGGACGGTATGAAGGTAGGATTAGCAGGACTTGACTCCAGTGAAATGACAATATAAAGTAAAAACTTTAAAAATAAATCCAAGGAATATCGTTCGAAATTTTCTATTTAAAAATATTTCTTGTTTGCCTGTCATGTGCCAGCACTTTGCTAGCTGCTGAAGTCCACTGTGCGTAAGGAGACTCCTGAATAAGGTCGGTAGAACCAAAGACCAAATTACATAATAGACAGAAAAGGAAAAATATAGAGAAAAGAACAGGTTCACAATTGGATTCATTATAATCTTTGATGTACAGCACAATACCTTTTCAGTATTTTCAAGAGAGTTTCAGTTTTATTTACCTCTAAATACTACTATTTATAGTAGTATTTAGAGGTAAATTAATAATTACCACAGATTGAGCAGTCACTTTGTGCATGACACTGTGCAATGCAATTTACAGTTAATGTTTATTTAATTCACAAAACATGTTAGGATATATATTCTACAGAGAAGGAATCAGACTCAGAAATTAAGAAAAGTTGCTAAGAACCATGTTTTGTACACAAAAGAGCTCAAAACTATCAGACTTAAAATCTGTCTTCTTAATCTATAATCATTACTCTGGAAATATATGATTCATTCAAATCCATATTACCGTAAAAATTTACCTTTTTCATTCAGATGTCAGCATTCAATTCAAAATTCAGGAGACTCTGGGCATCTGAAATCAGGCAGAATTAAGATAGAAGATACCATAAATTGTAACTCTTCCTTGCCATCAAAATTATGAGAAAAATTTATTTCACTGCAATCACATTCTCTTACATCCTAAATAAATCGAATTATTCAATAACAAAAATACCTCTCTTGAAGTCTAGGAACATTTCATAAAATATGAATGCTACTCCATTAATTTGCATGACCACATCAATTTGGCCTATATTAATCAATAATTTTAAAGTAAAATGGATCACATGCAATTGAGAAATATCATAGATCACAGAAAGCCATAAAAAAATGGCAAAGACCTAATAGGTCACCTAACCCAACTGAACAGTGCAGTCAGATGAGAAAGGAAAGTTAGAGAGATAATAACTCTTCACTGCCTTGAATTCCATTAAATTGAAAAATAAGGAATAGGCAAAAGCCTCATTTAATATTGCTCTATGTTTCACTATTAATGTGGCCAGGTTTTTTTTTTTTTTTTGAATGGGAATATGATAAAGTTCAAAGACCACAAAAGTAGCCTCTTGTCCCTGTTACTAACTAACTTTCTATGTATTAGGAGCATATTGGTTAACATATGACCATAGGTCATGTGTCTGGCAGAGCAAAGAGAAGAGTGTTCTGTAGTTGCTTTTTGTCAGTGAGTATTTGCCCCATATTCATCTAAATGCATTCAAGGAAAGACTAGTAAGAATATTGCAATGAACTAGTCAGGCAAGAAATATAGGTAGCAGTAGTAATGATGGTGGTAAATAAGGATTTTGAACAGATTTCAAAGTTAGAGCTGACAGGACTTTTTGATGCCTTTGATAAGAAGAAAAAGCACATTGTGATGACCACAACAGATTTAACTTGAGCAGTAGGTAAGATGGAATTGGCATTTCCTGAAATGGGGAAAATTTCTAGAAAAGCAGCTTTGGAGTGAGGGATGGAATCAAGAATTTGGTTTTGAATATAGTCCCTTTGCAAGGTCTTTTAGATATTCAAATAGGAAAGCTCAGTAAGCAGTGAACATATGTGTTTAGAATGATACACTTCCAAGATTACAGACAAATCAAAGTAACACTTGTGGTGTTTATTTGATCACATGATAAAACACTTAGAAATTAATTTTTTTTTTTTTAGAACTTAATTGATTCAAGTAGATTAAACAAGTATACTAAGTATAATAAGATTGTGAGAATGTGAAAGTTATGAAGATAGGTGGAAAAAAAGAGTTTAAGAGAAAAAGCATACCAAAACAATAAAAACTTTTAGAATGGAAGTGTTTTTCTTTTCTGTTTTCTGTAATGTGACACTTTGGTAATTTAAAAGTCACAATTATGCTTTATCTGGAATACAATTTCTCCCTAACTAATACCCCTCTCCAGTTTATTTTTGCCAGGTTCAAATCTATGACCCATGTGGGAAGAAAACAATACTTTAAAAAGGAAGAAAATATCTGATCTTGCCTCTCCCAGACCAGTACTTAACATATTATACTGGATCAAACTTTAAACTACTCAAGTCTAAAATCTTTTACATAGGGAGGAGATTAAGGAGATTTTCCACCATCTTCTTACCATTTTCACTCAGTGCATTTCCCTACCTCACCCTCTGGTTAACTGTGGTTTCATTGACCTTCTGACATTCCTCTAGTGCTTCACAGTCCTTGAATCCAAGTTCTTCTGTGTACTTCTCCTTCATGCTTCCTCTATTCTACTGTTAACTTTCAAGTCCTCCAAAATGTCATTCCAAGTATTTCTTTCCCTACTTACTTTTAGCTATTGTCCAGTCTTCAGGTACAAAATCTGGTGGCTCTCTACTCTCTTACTTTATAGATCTTACTATAATTATGACTAAGTAATCATTTATGTAATAATCTGCATGAATTCTCTTGGCCCTGTGGGATTGCCAGGTCCCTAAGGGCAGGACATATACCTGCTAATTCACCCTTTCAGATGCAACACTTAGTAAAGTACTTTGCATGTAGTAAGTGGAAAGTAGTATGCAACATACATGCAAGAAGAAACAGTTGTTTCAGTGTAATGTCAAGAATTGATAAAAGAGGAAGGATGATTACAGAGATAAGATGCAGGTGCAGATCTTCCTAGATGTCTCAGTCTAAGATTTTAAAATTAAAATTTCATGCTTTGAATTGTTTTTAGCCTTAGATAAGTAAACCCTTAATATCTGACATTTTGCGATTAATGCTATTTTTTTCCAGTAAGTTATTTGTAGTTCTTTTTGCTCCTAGTCATTTTTCACAGAATGATCTGAATAGAAATGTCTAAACAAAAGAATATCTGCTGATATTCCTGTGTATGTATAAAAAGTCCACAGGTATGGCTTGATGCATAGAGTAATTAGTGAATTAAATTTCAAAGGGAATTAAAGGAGTTTCCATTCATATCTATGAATGTGTTTGAATCCATTGCATAAACACTTAATATTGCTATCCATATAAAGGGGAAATGAATATAACTAAATTAGATTAATTTGATACTCCAAACACAAATAGTTTAATAATTTTGAATTTTATAAGAGTGCAACAAATAGAGAAATAAGAAATATAGGTGACAAACTATGGGAGGAATTAGGAAATTTTATAGATTGTCAAAGCAAAAATTACACTGGACAAAGTTAGAAAGATACAGAGTTATTCAAGGCTATGGCGATGAGAGGGACCAGAATGCAGTGTTACTAAACTCTGCTGGAACAAGGGGGCGGGGACATTTTAAGAGTTGGGGATGAGGGGATCATAGGTCCTCTGTGACTGCAAATTGGTGTTACTCAAAGGAAAAGTAAACTTCTTCATATCTTCAGGATAGAGGTTGTTTTACAGCTTGGAGCAAGGTGCCTCTGGAGGTTAGGCTCTTCCTTTACCACAGAAACTGGGACATTAGCGGCGTTATCTTCTTTAATGACTGCATTTCAAAAGGAAGTTTCCCTGGTGTTTGAGAAAGCGGTCACAAAACTTGACAAGAGAGCTTTTGAAAGGTTGACATCTCAAAGGGACAGAGAAATAATCCTCCATTGCAAGTTCTTTTGAAATAAATGATTTAAGAAAAGGGAAGGAAGGCATCTCTGCACTTAGACCAGGTAGGTTCCTTAGGTGCAGGGCTGAGGGAGAGGTCAGTCACCCAGAGGCAGGAAGAAACATCTTGTCTAAAGTTCAGTGAAGCTGTGGGAAATGTGATGCTATCCTGGTTGAAATCTATGATTGAGGAGACTGTGAAGAGACTTTTATTTTACATGAAGTCAATGTAATAAAATGTTTCAACGCTAATAATGGAAGATACATTCAGAAAATAAATGTAGAAACCACTGAATTCTGTTGGGTATTGAGAATGTTAATCCTCATTTTAAGGTGTCATTTAATGCATGTAAAAAGCAAATAACATTTTTGAAGACTTTTAGAAAAAAAATGGGATTTTAAAGGGATAAGTAGGCACCATTGAAAGCTAATTATTGATGAAATTAATAGCTTTTCAAACTGTATGTTGACAGAAAACTCATAGAGTCCTGAAACTGAAAAAAAAAAATTCTTTAAAAATGTTGATGATATTAATTGAAGAAAAGTTAGAAATAGCTATATTATCTGGCTCTCTTCATTCAGGAATTTATTTTTCTCCTAGTTTCAGATTTGATAATCTCTTTCAAAAATCTTCAGAAAGGAGGGCTTCCCTGGTGGCGCAGTGGTTGAGAGTCCGCCTGCCTATGCAGGGGACACTGGTTTGTGCCCTGGTCCGGGAGGATCCCGCGTGCCGCGGAGCGGCTGGGCCCGTGAGCCATGGCCTCTGAGCCTGCGCGTCCGGAGCCTGTGCTCCGCAACGGGAGAGGCCACACAGTGAGAGGCCCACGTACCGCAAAAAAAAAAA
>NW_020837956.1:33988979-34150758 GCF_003676395.1 Aethalodelphis obliquidens
AAAAAAAAAAAAAAAAAAAAAAAAAAAAAAAAAAAAAATCTTCAGAAAGGAAACATTCATTCATTAAAAATAATTGGCTACATAGTATATACTTGTTACCAGGTTTTTATAGACAGCAAATTCCCCCTCCTCTACTAGAAGCTTTACCAAGCAGGGTTATGTTGTTATACAGTTGTATACAGTTGTGTACAGTCTGTTAAGTAGAGAGGATGCTCTGGTGAGCCAAACAAACCTCCATTTTAAAAATGAGCCACTCATTCTCCCAGCTTCTAGGAACGGTGACTGGCTGACCGTCCTCAGCTGAAACCTTTTCTGGGAATTGCTCTCTCCACAATATACTACCTCACCTGAGATCAAGCTCTTCTCCTGGTGACATAATAAATCCACTGACTACTTCATGAGAGAGGAAAGAGATAGGAGTGTAAATGAATAGCCCTTTGCTCAAAGTGGGATAATTTGAAGGTCAGTCACAGTTCCAGGGCACCCCTTGGATCGGCTGTGGCCTTTTTCACAAGTGCATTTCAGTTCAACTTCTCTCTGTGATCCTACTTCTTTCACTCCTTCACAGTGAGCAAACCTCCAGTATACAAATCTCAACCTGAGTTTGCTACTCAGGAAACTCAACCTGTTGGTGGTAGGTGGGTGGTAGGTGGTTCCAAAACTTATCTGAGGAAGCAGACTCTAAAAGGATGTTTTACAGCTGGATTACTCACCAGCCAGCGGGCAGTGAGGACCCCTTAACTGCTGGTAGGAGGGGCGGTAATAGTCCCTGACAAGCTGTAGCATGGCATTGGTTAAAGTTTTCCCAGGTGGTGACCTGGGCTGGAATATAGATGGAAAGGAATGCACTGGCCAGTGGAATATCTCACGCTTTTGAGAGATTAAGGAAAAGTAAATAGTAATTATTTAAAAAAATGGGAATATGATGGCTATTACTGAATTTCATTAATGCACTGCAAAAAGGCAAAAGCAAAGCTAAGAAAGCTGATTCAACAGTTGAAGGCGAAGTGTGAAGGTCAGAGGGCCTCCCTAGTAGAATATAAAGAGAGCTAGATCTCATGTCAGAGAGCAGGAAAATCTGAAGATGAGGTCCACAACTTAAATAAACCAGTAGCAGGATTCCACAGAAGGTTAAGTTCTCAGTCACAGCAAGTCTGCAGTGTCAACTTCAGGGCCTTAGTTTGGAAGGCTGAATCTAAGATTTTGAATGAGGACATCTGGATTTATAAACTTGGAAACCTTGAAACCTGAGATTCCTCTGAATCCTCTAGCACTACATAAGCGGCCCCCTCCTTTCTGGTAGGAGGCCAACACTTACTCATTTCATGAAGATGATGTAAAGCCCACTAGAACACAAGGCAACATATGGACCCACTGTGATCTTCTTTTCTGGTGACCAGATCAATAATTATGATCAAGTCGCAACAGAATCTGATAAGGCTTTTGCTAAGACTAATAAAGGAAGAAAGAAATTATATTGCAAGGACCTGTAGGACCAGTAGGACCTAGACAAACTTCATTGGTAAAGCTAGAAGAGGGCTGATTCTTGAGGATGCTGGATCCAGGATTCTATAATGGTAATATATAAAGAAATTGACTGTAGAATGTATTTCTAAAATATGAAAAAGGGAAAGTTTCCCAACACATTTATTTATTTTTGTAAGCAAGTATGATGTCTATGAACCTCTGCTAACCTCTGACTTTTCAATGGTAAGCTTCCTATAGGGTGGCCAATTTGACAATGAATTTCAAGTAAATTTTTTTTCACAAAGAAGTTGATCTGAAAATCTATTTATATAAGTATGATCACCAAGTATTGATAAAGAAAAATATTAAAGTAATGAAGACATTGCACAGATAAATTTTTTTTTTTTTGCGGTACGCGGCCCTCTCACTGTCGTGGCCTCTCCCGTTGTGGAGCACAGGCTCAGGATGCGCAGGCCCAGCGGCCATGGCTCACGGGCCCAGCTGCTCCGCGACACGTGGGATCTTCCCGGACCGGGGCACGAACCCGCGCCCCCCGCATCGGCAGGCAGACCCCCAACCACGGCAGGCAGACCGCCACCAGGGAAATTTGATGTTTGATGACCGCACAGATAATTTGATGTTAAGCCTCCACAAAAATCATTTCAGTTAGCCATATCTCAATCATTGCTATGCGGAAATTTTTAACATGACTGAATGATTGTGAAATATATAAATTTACAGCTATAGAAATGTCAAAGGCAAGTAGGCTTCAGGGAGGGCCTTACTTTTGGAGATGCATCTGCC
Organism: Aethalodelphis obliquidens; assembly: GCF_003676395.1. Lineage (NCBI taxonomy): Eukaryota > Metazoa > Chordata > Mammalia > Artiodactyla > Delphinidae > Aethalodelphis > Aethalodelphis obliquidens. The sequence continues at coordinate 33,991,251 of NW_020837956.1, forward strand.
TAGCAAACACAGTCTCATCATGTCATTTCTGGTCAGAAACACTCATTGCTCTCCAATAGCCCTAGGGTAAAATTCATGCTTCTTGGCAAGTCACATAAGTTCCTTCACAATCAGCTTCCTATCTGCTACTGCAGGTTCATCTTCCCCATTCTCACATCAGCTTCATTCCACAACCTCTGTGAACAACTTGATAAGAACAAGCCAGGGTGTCTTCTCATCTTCCTGATTTTTCAAATGCTGCTTTTGGTTTCAAATCCATGCCCCGATTCATTCCTGCCATCTGCGGCGGGTCCCACACACATGCACATCTCATCTAGTTAGCTTGCAGTTGCTCTTGACTTGCAGACTCTTCTCAGAAACATACCTTCATTCAAACTGTGTGAGTTCCCCTTTCAATGGGCCATCAATTGAAAGCCTTAAAATGGTATGTTCAACAAGAACATTTAAGCAGGTCGATAAATTCCCTTTTCCTACGCTAATGATAATTGTATCAAAATATTTTGATCTTGTTTAATAAACGTTAAGCTCTTATTTGTCAACTCCCTCTTCTGTCAGTCATCCTCAAAAACCTCGTGCAAAGAGCCTAATATAATTGACTAAGTCACTGAGAAGGCAAGAAGATGCCCCTGATCTCTGTGGGAAAGGGCATGGTTATTCTCAGGAGGGCTTAACAGCTCATCTTTTGGAATGGACAACATCCCAATAGGGCCATTTTCCCCATTTTGTGGTTATTTGATCAGCTTTTTCTTCAAAGGGTAACTTTATCTCATTATTCTAGAAATGCCTTTAACATTTCTCCATTTTCTGACTACAGTAGAACATAAAATTGTGTGTATGTGTGTGTATATTTACACACACATACACAATATTTTTTTTTCCACCCTTACATAAGCACAGTGACATACCAAAAGAGCAGATGTCATGGGAGGAGTCTGCTACAGTGTAAGCAAGGAGTTTATTATCTCTAGAGAATTTAAAAAGTCAACTTGGATTATATTTGTATTTAAAATTTACAGAGTGTAACATGCAAGCTGTGAGGCATACTACCTTAACTAAGTGCAAATTTTAACTTGATGTGAAATATTCTATTGAATTTGAATAATATCTTTTAAATATGAAATTCTTTTTAAAACGAAGGGCTTGTTTTAAAATGAAAGGAAAGATTTAAAAAGTAGAAACTGTATTATTCCATTATTGTGGTGGACCATTAAATGTACACCTTCTTTCAAAAAGTGCATTAATGCAATATAAAAGTTTTATAGTTTCTTTATTCCCTATAATATGTATTTTATTAATTATTTTACCTTTTTCTGGAATTACTGAAAATAATTTTCTCATAAAAAGTAAGAGATTAAAAAGCAATTGACTACTAGGTACCTCACAGCACAGACAGATCATTGGAAAACTATCCAGAGGAACTCAGCCAGAAGAGTTTGTTCGAGACCCAGTAGCACATTAACTTATTCATTCATTTATTTATTTCATCACTGAGCACCAAATATATGCCAAGCACTCTGCTGAAGCCTGCAGATACACAAAGGTAAGTGACTAATCTCAGAGGGTGTTTAGTGTAATAGCAGAGGTGAGACAGAAAATTCAGTAAATATAATAATAAGCAGGAATCTTTGCTCTGTTGGTTGATTTATCCCAAATGCCTATTCTAGTAGGCATTAAATAAATATTTTCTATGAATATATGCTATGAAAAAACATACACAGGTACAAAGGAGCATTTGAGGAGAACCGACAGATGTCAGGAGGTGGGGGGGAGGGAGAAAATGTTTCACAGAGGCAGTGATACAAGCTGCCTGACGTTTACAGATAAGCCACAGTGTTTTGGGGTGATTCTTTATACAACCTTATTGTGACAATGGCTGAAAAATACAGACGCATAGGGGAGGGTTTGGGATAGGGGAGATTGGGAACTGGGAGATGATGGATTAGGACACAATTGCAATAGACTGGGCAAGAAATAATCAGTTCTGAACTAGGGCGGGAGTAGTGGCAAGTGAGAAGAGGGGACTAAACTCAAAAAAGAAGCCCAAACTGTATGATCAGACAACAATTTTAGATGGTTCCAATTTTAGAATTCTGTAAAAGTTAAAAAACCCTTTCCTAGTAAATAGTACTGACTCCTTCTTAGAATTAGTATATTTGGAGAAAAGCCAGTATCTATGGAAAGTTCAATTACTGCATTACCATCTGATCATTATAATTGATCCAGGGACACTGAGTGGGTCCCTGCCTTCCTGGATGTGAACATTAATAAGATACGACTTTAAGCCATTCCCAAGCCAGTTGCTCTGTATACTGCCAAGAGTACAAAAATACCAGACCTCCCAGCACTATAAATACTTTTACATGTCAAAAAATGGAATGAGGCTATTAAAAAAGATATGCAAATACAATCCAAGACAGAGTTTACTTTCCTAGGGGGGGAAGTAAATTACAACCTTTCATAATGAAATTAATGTTTAGAAGCACAAGCACTAAAATCAAATTCATAAGCTAACTCCTTTAAGATAGAACACTCCTTACTACTTATCAAAGATTATTTTGTTCCAGTTTTTAAATGATTTCCTGGTGATTTGCAATGGATTCTTATTTCCTTATAGCATATATAATTTGCATTAGTCTCTCTAAAAAAATAAAGGGCAGTTTTTCAGTTTGGTCAAAATAACAAGAGCAAGATCCTCTGAATTTCTCTGATATTTGGCATTTTCTCTGACCATTTACAGCTGTGTAGAGTCATTCTTTTCTATGGCTATTTTATTTTGCACTTTTCTTTGTGCTACAGAATCTCAATTCAATAAGAAAGTTTAGAGTTATATAGTCAAATGAGTACCAGCAGGGTTCAAAGATCCTAAGTGTTTGCAAAGGTAATAATTGGATTTAAGAGTGAATGTTCCACAAACCAAAAGCCTAAATACAATTACATGTAAACACTTCATAATGGAAGATAGGTATACCTGAACCCGTTTTTTTGTTTGAGTTGAACCATACGTACTTTTATTAACTCTGTATAGTCACTCTAATGATCTCATTCTGAGCATAATCTTAGATTTGCAGCTAGATATTCATTTTAAAAATCTGATAACTAAAAACTAAAAAGCAAATTTTAGGTAAGACTTAAAAGTAGACTTTATAAGCCACTGTATAAATTTGATCTTTTTAATTTACTAAAAAAAAAATACCTGTGGTCAAATGATTAAACAAATTATGTAAATGTTTGATATTAATAGTGAATTTTCTTACTGATTATTGGTTAACATAGAATCTTTCATTTTGATAATATGTATTAAGAATATTCATACACTTCAAACCACCTCTTAAAACCTATCCCGTGAAAGTAATTTGAAGTAACTAACAATGTTTATATACAAATATTTTCATTAAAATATGTAATACTAAAATAGAAAACTGTTAAATAAGGAAAAGCAAAATAAAAAAAAGACTAAATTTAAAGGATTACTGTACAAGTATAAGTTATATCATCTGAATATGTACCCATTATAATAATGTTTACTTAAAGAGTATTGTACAAAAAGCCAATTTTATAATATTAAGGGAAAATTACAAAATGCAAGATAATATCTACAATTACAAAACGTAAAAATGATATCTGCAATTTAAAACAGACTGGAAGTAAAATGTAAACATATTATAAGTAGCTGAATCTGTTTCGCCACATTTTCATATCAAACATCTTCTTAGTGATATTATTTCACTATACCTACTTAACATATATTTGTAAAATTACTTATATACTATTAATTTCTATTGAACTTTTTCTAGGTGCATGAAAAACGTTTCTCAGAACATGACACAAGGAATGTCAGTATTGCAGTTTGATTCCTGTAGCTAAATATGTTAAAGTACACAACGTTTGCCTTGATGATTTGAATTTTACACCAAATTTATTCTGATTATATTCCTTATGGGATTTTCTGGCCATATCCATCATCACTAATTTTTAACATCTTTATTGGAGTATAATTGCTTTACAGTGGTGTAATACTCAATTTTTTATATATGATCAGTGCTGGAAGTCTCTCCAAAGGAGGGCTGCAGTAGATTTTACCTTAGTGCCATTTGCTAGTTAAATCACTGAACCAAAGTCCTTGGGAGAAAATGTAGCGTGTTTAGGATGAAACATGATGGTGAAAAATATATCAAATTTTTTAATCAAACAGACTTTAAATCTTACCACTTACTAGCCATGTAGTAATGCGAGCTGGGTATTATTATTATTTTTTAAATTTTTATTGGAGTATAGTTGATTTACAATGTTGTGTTACTTTCTGCTGTACAGCAAAGTGAATCAGTTATACATATATTCACTCTTTTAGATTATTTTCCCATATAGGTCATTACAGAGTATTGAATACAGTTCCCTGTGCTATACAGTAGGTCCTTATTAGTTATCTATTTTAAATATCATAGTGTGTGTATGTGAGTCCCAATCTCCTAGTTTATCTTTCCTTCCTTTTCCCCCCTGGTAAGCATAAGATTGTTTTCTAAATCTGTGACTCTATTTCTGTTTTGACTCTATTCTGTTTTGTACCATTTTTTTTTTAGATTCCACATATAAGCAATACCATACTGTATCTGTCCTTCTCTGTCTGACTGACTTCACTCAGTATGACAATCTCTAGGTACATCCATGTTGCTGCAAATGGCATTATTTCATGCTTTTTTATGGCTGAGTAATAGTCCATTGTATATATGTACCACATCTTCTTTATCCATTCCTCCATCAATGAACATTTAGGTTGCTTCCGTGTCCTAGCTATTGTAAATAGTGCTGCAATGAACACTGGGGTGCATGTATCTTTTTGAATTATGGTTTTCTCTGGGTATATGCCCAGGAGTGGGATTGCTGGATCATATGGTAGCTCTATTATTATTATCATTATTCACATTTTACAATTGAAGTTAAGCAACAGTGGTACATATCTTACACTTATGAAGGTAAAGTGCTTGTCTAAATTTATGCTACTGTGCAGTGTGGACTAGATATAACCCAAGCTTTTGATTTCACAGATGGCAGGTTTACATACCATATGATAATGCCTGTCCACTTTATGTCTCTGAGGCATATGTAAAATCATAAACACAGTTATTTTTTCAGGGACACTGTGAAACAGCTGCAGTAAATAATAACTATTAGTTATGTGTCCACAAGTAATAATAATAATAATAAACAATATAGTAATCCTCCTTTTAATATTAATTTATCAGTTTGTTTTAGATTCCAGCCTGTATAAGTAAAGACTCATTGTTAGCCATTGCTAGAAATTTTTAGTATTTTTGCCTTTTTTTTTCAACCCAGAATCCTGGCCAAACCAAGAAATGTTTCTCTCTGTACCACTGAATAGAGTGAATAGTTTTTTCCCCCTAGTTAATGTTTTCATCCAGTTTTAAATTTTTGAATATCCCAAATTGCTGTAGGGTCTTATTCCCAACTCTACACTCCATGTAGGCTCAAGATTTTATCTCCTTTTCCCATGTGACTATAATGCCCCAACTCCTCTGTTACAAACCAACAATCCCCTCAAAATAGCCACTGACTGCAAGGTCTGATTTATACATCATGGTCTGATTTTTTGTTCTCTTTTCATTTGTGAAATGAAAATAATTCTTCACCTGCACATCAGTGCTTACATACATATATTTTATCTTTTTCACACATATACATACAAGCACACAGTAGTGTGGGTTGGAACATAGAACTTTTCTGATACTTTGATAACAAAGGTCAATGTCAAATTGTAGGGGATTTTAATTGATGTTTGTTGCTAGATTAGCATAAAGTACAGATTAAAACCTATAAATAAGAATATTTTATTCTAGGTTCATGCATAGACATCCTAATGTTCAACCAACCTTCCTGAATTGATTTTAGAGATTTCTGCAAGTAGTTATTTCCTTCCACATTTTCACTGATGCCGGGTCTCTTTATTACAACAAAGTTCGTTACTTCTCAAGGAAAAGCACACTTTTTATGGAACAGACTTTATTTATTTATTTATTTTTTTGCGGTACGTGGGCCTCTCACTGCGGTGGCCTCTCCTCCGGACCCGCAGGCCCAGCGGCCATGGCTCACGGTCCCACGGCGGTCCCACGCTCTGCGGCATGTGGGATCCTCCCGGACCGGGGCACGAATCCGTGTCCCCGGCATCGGCAGGCGGACTCTCAACCACTGCGCCACCAGGGAAGCCCTGGAACAGACTTTAAATTGCTTTGTGATAAGAAACCCAATGGTCTATATAATTACATAATTCCCTGACACACACACACATACATACACACACACACACACACACACACACACACACACACACTTCTTCATGGTCTACGAAACACTATCACATTTATTATCTCATTTCAGTATTAGAACGACACTAAGGAATAATCAGGATAAAGATTGGACCTCACTTTGAAGATGGGAAAATACACAAAAAGGGAATGAGAAGTTACTAGTGTGAATTAGTGGTTCAATCAGGACATGTATCCAATTATTCAGGTACTTTTAAATTATATATATTTTTCTTTAAGTGACTAATAGAACTTTCCCTGATAGGAGATTTAATAACGAAACTATAAAATGGGACCCTAGGCAGCCACTTACTTATGCTTTTGACCCATGGTGGTCTAAAGAGATGATCATTTATTAATTAATTGATTCAATAATTTAAATGTTTAATTATGCATTGAGTTTCTACAATGTGACAAGAATTAGGTGAGAGACTGTATGTTTTACTCATTTAAATATTTAGATGCTTTATTCTCCAGATACATAATGTACTAACAGATGTACTTTAATCAGTTCTGTTTCTACATTGTAGAGAAAGTTAACGACACAAGTAGCAATCAAAGATAATCATTGTAACTTGGTGCTACAGATGAATCATAACCTCTCCCCCATGGGATAACACGGATGTATGATTACATATTTAACTCCTGTCCAAGATGCAACTACCAGGAAGGCTTTCTCTACCTCTTCAGCATCACCCTGACCTTATTCTTCCAATCACTGTCAGGATACAGAATGAAATAAATGTGATAATGGAGAGAGTATTTGAAATTGGGATAATCTAAGATACCAAGTAGCTATATTTAGTGCTCACTCCATTTTATGCTATTAAATGTATGTCTTTATATAAATTCATTTGTGAATATAACTTCCTCATTTGTTTACTATAGGGACAAATTCCAGATCTGAATACTACCATACCCAGGACAAGTTTTGAAAATTTGGTTTTCCATAAACGTAGTTGCTTTTTGTTTGTTTACCCCAAGTAGATGATCAGGCTTATATGAGAGATTTTTCTTTTGCCATAAATATATTTCACTAGGTGACTAGTATATAATGCCTCAATATAAAATTATAATATAATAATTGGTTTTGAGGAATAATCTGTCCGAACCTTCACAATATAAAGTTACTATTAGTGGCTTGTAGAAGTGTAGCGTATTTCAGTTTTTTTGTAATGAATATAGAAGGATGGAAAGGCAAGGTTAAATGACCATCACTGTGTGGCAGGTTAATAAAAAGATACTTCATTAGTGCACTTAACACTCCAACCAAATTTTTATTTAAGAAATGAAGACATTCTTGTAGTTCTAATATAAAATCTGAAAATTCTAGTATGGTACCTTGAAGTCATACACATATAGATTTGTTTCCCGTTTCTTCCATTTGCACAATTTGGCCTCTCTGAGTTTACATTTATTCACTGTGTAATGATGATAGAAAGCAGCCACCTTAGGGGTTGCTTTGGTGATTAAGTAATATGTATGTACATATATATGTATATATACACACATAGTTATACATATAGTTATATATATTTATATATTTATGGTTATATATATAATATATATGTAGTTATATATTTATATACAATAGCTTATCAAAGTACATGAGAAAACACAGGTACTTGTCAAATATTAGCCAGTTATTACATTTTCAAAGGTTTCTACTCACTTTAAATACTCTTTAAAGCCATACATGTAAAATAGACAGAATAATAGTAGTTTCTTAGCCTGTCAGTGAGGTTCAGGATATTTGTGCTGCTTTACCATGAATTCAGTAAGTCAAAGAGTGTTTACAGGCTTTAAAAACATCATCCCTTAGTTAAGAAAAATATCCGTCTGTGACATTATCCTTTACAACATTAAGACCAATTAAAACAGAAAATATTACCTGCTTATAATCAAAGTAGGACAATTTGAAAGTTGTGAATTTAGTTTAATTAGAAATTTAGCTGAAATAATAGGATTGCTACCATTAAATGTATCAAGAGATCATTTAACAAAATTGGTAAGACAAAGTAAAAATAGAAAATAAGAACTTCAGCTTTCTCCCCAAGTAGTATTTAAGATCATTTATTTCAGATCAGACACAAGGAAAAGGCCACTTACTAAATATGAACAGTAATATTCATGTTCCTTATCAAATAGATTATAATAACTTTTGTTGCAGAGAATTTAATGTATTGCATGAGAAGTCAGATAGAAGTTATTCCTATTATCTGCTGTTTCCTGACATTTTCTCATGACCCTGTGTAAGGAGAGTCTCTAAGGAGAATATTATCAGTTCTTTACATTTGACTATAATCAAACAACATTTCTACGAGCAAGGACTTTCCCCTACCCCAAATCACCATCATACACCAGTTTTCAGCCCTAAATTCAGTGCACTGAACTTTGTGGCAAATGGCAGGCGTGGTGCAGCCTAATAAAATGTGGATTCTCAGACTGAGCCTTTGCATTGTAAGGACAATGCATCTTATTAAGCCTCAACATGTCTGCTTGGTGATTCTCTCCCAGTTGCCAGAAAAGATGGATGAGATGCACATTATGTTCATTCAGCAAACCAACATTTATAAACATGAAGTAGAAACCAATAGAGATTTCATCAGTCTGGAGGAAAAGGAAAAAATTAAATAAATAAACATAATAAACTATAAACTATGAAGGAAAACTACCAGGGATATATATACACACACTCAAACACTTCAAAAAACAAATTGGAAATGTCCAATCAGTAAATTTCAATACTTTAAATTTGTATTTTATAATGTTATGTATGTAAATTGGATTCACTGACTATTTCTAAGCAACTTAAAGTATTGTCACTGAAAGTGGGCGTCCTGCTGCCCACTACTCAAAAGCCAATAAAGAGGCGATGGTTGGTGAAAAGGAAAGTTTCCTTTATTTCAGAGGCCAGTAACGGAAGGAGAGGAGGAGGCGCACTCCTGTCCAAAGGTCGACTCCCCCCCAAACCTCCCCCACCCCCGCCCTCAATCAGTGGGCAAGAGCTTTTATAGATTGAGGGAGGGGGTACATTCAGAAACAGCACAGTCAGCTCTGACCATCATCTTGAAATTAGTCATGCGGTGGTCTGATCAGCGTCATCTTAATTGTTTAAAGAACAATTAGTCTTTAGTTCAGGGTTGGTTTGTTCCCATTTCTTTGAGGCCAGTTCTCAGAATTGTGGCAGCTTATGTCATGGCTACAGTCTGGTCATCATGTAGTTAACTTCTTCCACCTGGTGAGGGTTTCAGTCTATAAGACAGCTCAATGGACATGGCTCAGAATATTATGTATAGCCCTTGAGGAGGAAGTATAGGTCCTTGACGTTGCTTAATGACTATTATTATCTGGTCTCCTTTGACTGTTTTCCTTTGTTTCTGCAATTTTTCACTTCTCTGATTAACTTGTTATTTGGCTAAAGTTTTTCTACAGGCAAAAGGCAGGCTGAGGACACAGGGGGCAAGAATCATAGGGGGCTGCTCCATTTCAGCATCAAATATATATATATAATTCTAATCAGTTGGGGAATTAAGTATATCAGTATTTCACGATATGGTGAAACCAGCTCCAGAATTTTCAGGTGCTCAGCATTCTCACTAACTTTAAGAATAATTTTTAGACAAGAGGAATTTCTAACTCTTACGATCCCCACAAGCGTCTTCATTTTAAAAATGTAACTATTGTTTGCTTTTATTTCCATTACAACTGGTAACTAACATCTTATCTAATGAATTTGTATATGGCTTTTAGATATGTGTTAAACAGGGAAACATTTAAATAAAGATGATTCAGATGCATCTACAGTATAGACCTTCATAAAAAGTCAGTCGTGGGCTTCCCTGGTGGCGCAGTGGTTGAGAGTCCACCGGCCGATGCAGGGGACATGGGTTCGTGCCCCGGTCGGGAAGATCCCACATGCCGCGGAGCGGCTGGGCCCGTGAGCCATGGCCGCTGAGCCTGCACATCCGGAGCCTGTGCTCCGCAACGGGAGAGGCCACAGCAGTGAGAGGCCCACGTACCGCTAAAAAAAAAAAAAAAAAAAAAAGTCAGTCGTTTCTCGGGCCTGGGTGTTTTTCATATGAAAGTGTTTGGGTTCGGTGATTTTAATTGCTATGGAAATCAGATGTCTGTCCCAGATAGGTTTCTGTCAATCCTGCTGAGATTTTGCTGCAAAGGCAGAGAGCTGTTAAGAGTCCTAAGTTTCTTGTACATACTCAGCTTTTCTTGACATTGGATGAGAAGAAATGAAAAGGTGGCTGATTCCTGGGTTTCAGGATCTTTGTCAATCCTCTGCCATCCAGTAGAAGAAGAGATAAAGAATAATTGTAGAAAAAGTCAGTTCAGGCTTTTTTTAATTTATAAAGTTTATATTTTTTGAAATAGTCCAGATAATGAATACATCATATATTAATTAGAAAATAAGAAGAATATTACAAAGCAAGCAAATAAAAAAAGCACTATGAAGCAAAACTTGATAATGTTTTGACACTTTCACATCCAAAGTGTTTTTAGCATGAAATATGTAATTATCTCGTAGGAATCAATCTATACATGCACTTTTATCTTTTTTTTAACTTTACATAAAATCATGAGTGTTTCCGATGTATTCAAAAGTTCATTTTAGTTTTTAATGTTTGTGTGCTTGTGCCATCATTTATTAATTTCTTTATATCTGAGTGTTTGTAATTATCAGTGTGTGGTAATTATTGCTAGCTTTTTGTTGTTATCACAAACGGTAAGGCGGTCTCCATAAACACCGTCTCCTGGTGTTCACAACTTTCAATATTCCCTCCTCTTAGTGTGGGCAGGACCTGTGTGTGACTCGCTTCTAACTAATAGCATACAGCATAGAAAATAGCATGTGATTATGCTACGTAAGATTGTAATATTTATCTTGCTAGAAAATCCTGTGGCTGCCTCTGAAGCAGCAAGCTGCCATACAGGAGTTGCCCTACAGAGAGGGCCACACGGCAAGGAACTGAGGTGCCTCTGGCTGACAACCAGAAGGAACTCAGGGCTCACAGACTGGCAGCCTGCGAGGAGCTGAATGCTCCCAAATGTGTGAGCTTAGAGGCAGAACCCAGCCCTGGCCTAAACCTCAGCTGCAGCTTTATGAGAGGCCTTGCTAAATCATCTGCAGACTCCTGAACCATAGAAGCTGTGAGATAATAAATGCATGCTAAGTTTTTGATAGTATTGCTATGCCACAGTGGAAAACTTGTAAAAATGTTATAAATAATGTGGAGATGAACCACATTATACAAAAATCACTGTTCTGCTCTAAGTATATTTCTGAGGACATACTTTTAGAATAGATTATTAATGGCCTAAAAGATATTGAACATTTTAATAGTCCTGACTTTAAAAACGTATCTACCATACTATCCCCAAAGAAAAAACTTTCTATTGTAAAAGTAATTTTACCCTGGAAAATTTAGGAAATATGATTATATCAGCAAATTTTGTAAGAAAAACATGAATCATCTTAAATGTCAGTTGTTACTGTATGCCAGACACTGTTCTAAGCACTTTACATACCTTAACTTATATTGGATTTGCTCACAATCATGTGAGAACTATACTATTATCATACTGAATTTACAGGTGAGAAATTTGAGATGAAAGGGGGGATTTGCTAACTTGTCTAGCATAACAAAGCTCCTAAAATGTTGAGCTGGGATTCTGAGCCAGGTAAGTTGTCTCTAAAAGGTGTCCTCTTAAATACTTTGCTCAAGTGCTTGCTATGTAAATGGATAATGTACACCTACAAAATGCTATAAATATGTTAAAATATGGAAAATATCACCAAGATAACCCTTCGGAATCACTTTTTACTACTGGATCTTGTTGAAGTTCTATTGAGCTGGGCATTTATTGTCTGAGCCTCACCATTTGTTCATTTATTCATGTGGCAAATATGAATGGATCATCTGCTAAGTCCTGGGCATGATAGTAATAAACAAATATGGGTTCAGAGCATGCTTCTAGCATGGAAGGATGGATATGATAAACTAAATTCCACAATTGTGAAGTGCTCTGAAACAAAACACATGGCTATTTAAGAGGATCTAATAAGGAGATCTGGGGAGTAAGGTCAGGCTGCTTTGAGGAAGGAGTCTAATTTGACATCTGAAGGATGAATAGTAATTAATTACATAGAAAAAAAGAGGTTGACATTCCACACATAGAGGACACCATGTGTACTGGCCCTATCCATAAGGAACACGGTTATTTCATAACCTTGAAAGATGACCCATGTTGTTAAAAACACAAAGGGAGACAGAGAGTGGCATAAAATACAGCTGGTGAGATATGCAAGTATAGAGCATGAAAAGCTTTATAGATCTACTAAATATTTTTGTCTCTATCATAAAAGCAATAGACAATAATTGAATAGATTTAAAGGAGGCCTCATGTTCATGTTTGCATTTAACATAAGATACTTCAGGATAACCCAGCTTACAAAGTTGACAGGGCACATGATATGGACCTATCCTAATAAACTGCTCAATCAGAAAAAAAAGGTTGGACAAAATTCAAAATCTATCTGCTTGTGGGCTGAAGAGCTAATAACAGTGTTAAGAATTACTGGGATAAAATTCTGCAAGGACAGTCCCAGGGTGTGTCTTAATCTGCTAGGGCAGCTGTAACAAAGTACCATCGACTGCAAGGCTTGTAATAACAGAAATTCATTTCTTATGGTTCTGGAGACTGGAAGTATGAGATCAGGCTGCCAGCAGAGTCAAGTTCTAGTGAGAACCTGCTTTTTGGTTCATAGACAGCCATCTATTTATTCCCTGTGTCCTTACAGGATAGAAGGAATGAGGGAGCTCAATGGAGTCCCTTGTATAAGGGCACCAATCCCATTCATGAAGGCTTTACCCTCATGACCTAATCACCTCCCAAAGGCTCACCTCCTAATACCATCATATTGGAGGTTAGGATTGCAATAAATGAATTTTGGGGGAAGAAAAATATTCAGTTTACAGCAGGGTAGAATCAAGTATGGGGATCTGCTTTTATCTCTGAGGCCAAGTCTAGCATGGGAACCTAAGAGTTTAGAGGCTAAGACTCGTTAAAGCCTCTCCAGGTTAAGGGCTAAGGGATCAGGGTTCGGCTCCCCCTAAAGTTTAGGGAATAGCCCTACAGAGCCTTCTTCCCATGAGACTGAAACAGCCAAGGTTTCTTTACAAAAGGAAGAATGAACCAGAAGTGGAATCATGCACAGGCCTCTGTGCAATCTTAAACTACCTGTCTCTGAAATTGGATTAAGAAGATCCTTGAATATTAATGTCAGGCACCTGGCCACATCATATGCAATTCCTCATGAGAATGCTATCCTAGCCTTCAAATTACTTCTACAAAAGTTTTGCAAATTCAGTGCCTGACACATTAAAAAAAAAAAAAAAAAAGACATTATATGAGAAGAACACATGGCTAAAAACCAACAGAAACAGTAGACAACTCCAGATGTTTAGGTTGTCAGAACCAGATTTTAAGAAAACTATAATTACTATGTTCAAAAGAATTTTTAAAATCTGACTGTGGTGGTGCAGAAGGTATTAGATTAACTCTCCCACAATTAACAACTCTGAATCTGGATAGGGCACAGTAGAAAATTCATTGCTTGTTCTTAAAGGAACGTACAAGATAAATTCAACACGCACCCTAGATTTCTGCCGGGATGCATGTTCCAAACCATGGCGCAGGGAAGGAGAGTCAAAACAGAAAGCAGGCATCTTCTGGGTCAGAGCCATAGAGCTCAGCATTTGTGGCTACTGAGCTGGAGGGAATTTGTGGAGGCAAAGTTGAGCAAAGGAAGGAACTGAGAATCTTCAAAACTTTGCCTAGGAATTCCTTAGAGTCTTTGAACAAATACTAAGCAGTGCAAGGCCTGCCATGGTGATGTATAGTTCATTGTCATTATATCTTAAATGAGAAATATGAAGAAAACCCCTGTGTTTTAAGCAAAAGGCAAGGTGCAATGAATTAATGCCCACCACAAACCCTGTTTTAGCATCTTTATTGAAGTCTAATGCATAAGTAGATTACAGCATTCATTCTGCAAATTCCATGAAAAAGCCTGCAATTTCTGCTCCAGATTCCTAAAGCCAGTATTATCCGGTGATTATGACTGAAAAACAAGAACTGAGTTCAGAAGGTTGCAGCACGTTAAATTTACAGAGAATATTTGAGCTTTCTGGATATGTAAGTTCATTCACCATCCCCTAGGGGTAAGCTACATATCATGAAATTTCCTGTTACTCTCAGGACTAACTGTTAACGGCTTCCCATAACTTACAGATACAATTTCTTAGATTTCTACTCTCCTTTGGATCTGACCCTAACCTCCTATTCAGGCCTCAGTCTCTGATGCCCTGTACCTCACACCTGATAACATTGTTGCAAAATAATTAATTCTTATATATGACTGGCCTTGCATACCTTAAATTTGAAGTGCCCTTTCTCCCCTTGCCTTCCTACAAACGAAAAAATTACTTATCCTTCAAAGCTCATTTTGTGATAATTTCTCCAAGGTTTTTAGCTAGAATCTCCATAATATTCTATGAAATTCCTCTTCCTAAAATTACCCTCATAACATTTTAAAAAATTTCCCCATCCTTGAAATGAATAAGAGGTTTAAGGACTTTCAAAACTCATATATATATATATATATATATATATACACGCATATATATATATATACATATATATATACACACATACATACATCCTTTGAAAACTACGTTTTAATCTATCTCACAACTCATTTGAGATCTGATATTTATCATATCTTGGCATCTTAGTCAAAACTCTCCATGTAACATTCTTTACAGTAATTATCTCACAGTAATTATCTCAGAGTGAATAATCAATCATCCTGCATGCCTGTCTTTCCCACTAGACCACAGTCTGGGACTATGTCTCAATCACCTTTTTCATTTTATACAGATTATCACTCACATACCACTGTCCCAGAAAACTCTTTCTGAGTCATTTGCCATTCTACCCTTTTCAATACTAGATAGAGATGAAAATAGTATCTCATTGTGGAATATACAGATCATAAAGCAGAGCTATTTTCTTTTTGTTCCTTTTGGTATTTCTAACCTCTCTTAGTTCCTAAAATAAATTACTAAATCAATAAATATGTGTTGAAAGAAAGAAGATATAATTAGATGAATGGTTATATAAACAGAAAATAAGATGAAAGGATATATACATAATTTTTGGTTAATATTTAATAAATGTTTGTTGAGTGAATATTTTAGAATGCCCTGAGCTGCCTGCCTTTATAAGCAACAGTGTAAGAAAATGTATTATTAGAAAACAAAGAGACAGGTAAAATTTTAAGCAGGAAAAATTAAATTTTCCAGCCTGCAATACTCTTTATTGAAACACTTCTGACCCTTACTAGTATCATAAAAATTGATTTATTTTACCAAAGTTTTACTACATACCCAATAATGTATGCTTCTCTGTTTTTCACACAACAGGATTACAAGGTAGGTGTTTAAAATGTCTTGATGGACACTAATAGTTATAATAAATATAGATAACTTTATTGATTAGTTAGCTGTATGTCAGGTTCTCTTCTCATTTTATCTTCATAGCCATCTGATGAACTAGATACAATGTCACATTTTACAGGTGCATAAACTGTAGCTCAAAGAAATCATACAACTTGATTAAATTCTAAAGATAGCAAATTCCCATTTCATATCCCAATTTTCTCTCCTAACTACAAAGTCTCTATTCTTTCTACTCTAATAGGTTGTATTTCAACCTATATAGTAGAATAGTTGAAGTTGTACATTTGTGGGAAAAAAACGTTCCTCTAAACTTCTGAGGCTACCTCATATTCTTTCCATGCTATTAGACAAATGATTTTACTTGAAAAGGCTGAGTCAATGTGACTTGGTTAACTTGTATAGTGCTTACTCGTTTCATTTGAAGTTGCCACTTAATACACATTCCCATTGGAAATATCAAGAAACTTACCAAAATCATAAAATAGTCAAGCATAGAAGCTTCCTATTTCATTCATAACCTTGCCGTGTTCCCTGTATTCGAGCAAAGGACAGTTTCATTGATTAAAGAAAATGTGAAAGTGAGAATAAGAAGCAGTGTAATACAAACAAAATGCATGACAAACTTAAATATGTGGGAGTAGAGAGAAAGTATACAAGTTAATAAAAGTTATATAGGTTGTAAAAACAAGTTATAAAAATACTTCTCTCATCTCTCGAATTGTTGCAATGTGGGAATACTGTGTAACAGATATGAATAAAATATCCTTTTGTAAATACTCCTGAAAGGTTTTTATTCTTTATTCTCTATCATTATGCTGTAGAGCAGGAAATAATGGGAAGAAAATATACTGCCTATTTAAATAAGTTTCTTTACATTTTAAATATGATAATGTCATGAATAATATTCTCTCTACTGCAGTAGTCTGAGTGAAACAAGGCCTTTTCATTTCCTGGCTTATTCCTAATCAAAAGTCAGAATAACAGCTTTTTAAAAACTTATTTTGTACATCAACAGAAAAGTTCTGACACAACTCTTGCTCCCACCATAGACAGATTTTTTATATTAAGGTGCTTTATGCATCCATAATATTATATTTTTATAATAAAATGTATTATTTATGTATTCATGTATTCAATAAGTATGAATTCGCTCCTACTATGCACCAGGAACTCATCTAAGTGCCGATAGATAATTCATTGATTCATAAAATAAATCAAATCTCAACACTTGAGGGATTCTCATTCTGGTTGGAGAAAAGAGAAAATAAATACACAAATGAACATGAAAGGAAGCATTGATAAATGCAGTAAAGATAGTGAAGATAGAAGTGAAATTGCTACAGAAAGTGGCAGGTATGGGTTCTTTTAATTTCTGTATGTATATATATGCACACATATATATGTGTATATATATATATATTTAATACATACATACACACATACATATACATACACATAAATTGTCCCCTAAATGTTGTCATGCTAAAATCCAGCAGAAGTTTTGAAGAAGATGAACAGTGAGTGTGGAGTCCCTGAGATGGGAGCAAAGTTATGTGTTCAAGAGACAGAAAGTAATCCAGTGTGGCTTGATCTTAGTGAATGGGTGGATAAAAGGAACAGAATTAGGTGATCAGAGAGGACTTTATAAACCATGATAAAAAGCTTTTAATTCACTGTATTTTACAAAGAGGGCTTTAAGGAAGGAAATGACATTATCTGATTAATTTTGTTGCTTGAACTAAGTCTATAGCAATGAAAATGGTAAAATGGCAAAAAAATACATATTTTGGAGACAGAGGCTTCAGTATTTATTGATGGATTGACTGTGAGGGTTAAAGAAAGAAAAACATCAAGGATGACTCTTAGGTTTGTGGCCTTAATATCTGTGTGGATGGTGGTTCAATTGACTGCAGGCCAAAGAATCAATAGCTTTGTTATGGTCAGAATAATCCTGAGAGGGCTAAGAGATGAGATGTCAAGTAGAGAGTTGAATATAAGGGGGCAGAGAGAAAAGCCTGGGCTCTGGATTACACTTGAGCCATCAGTATACACATAGTACTTAAAGTAAGTGAGCTGCATAAGATCATTTAGGAGAAAGAGTGTAAAAAGAAACTAAAAAGAGGGGGCGACTAAGTACATAGCGCTAGAGCACTCCAACATTTACAGACCCGGTAGGAAGATTTCCTCTTCTGCCCATGAAGGATTAACTGTTACAGGAATTGCCACCCACCTCACTTAACTAGAAAACTGTACAAAATATACAAAACAACTATTTTCAGACATTGTGTAATAGATATTGTCTAATTGCAAGAATGTGATCCCTAAGAAAAGAGAAACCAGTGACCTGAACCCTAAAATTTCCCTAGCTTACAACCTAGAGGCAGTTTCCAGCCTCCTGAATAGGGAGGGCCACTCAAACAGAGCCCAGGAGTCTTGCTAAACTGAGGAGACAGAGATTGGATTTCAGGGAGACAAGACAGCTAGAATTTGTGGAGCTGAGTACTGGAGAGGAGAATGTCTCCAAAAGAGGACTCTAGAATTCCTGGGAAGGGTCTCCTGGGTGAATGTCATGATCTGCATATGCATGAAGTGAAACTCCATGAAGGTGGAGAAAGAACTGCCAGCATGTTAGTGAGCCACAAATTCCTAGAGCTCACAGTGGGCTGTAAATATTCATGTTCTCACCAACCAGTAGGGAAGACTTTGCCATCCACAGACATTGGAAGGCATCTCATCAGCCATTGTCCTACCAAATCTTAAAAGAAAATCTGAAAATGATCTAACTAATTACAAATTACTTAACTACATGACAGGTAAAACCTTACACTATTTAAAGGAATAAACAAAATCCAGCACCCAGCAACAAAAAGTCACAATGTTTGTCATCCCATCAAAAATTACCAGCCATGCAAAGAGGTAGGGGAATATAATACACAACCCAAAAAAACCTGATCAGTAGAAATAGATTCAGAAATGACAGAAATAATAAAATTAAACCACAAAACACCTGTTTTAAATGAAGTGCCACATCAAGAAAGTGGAGAAAACATGAATGTAATGAGAAAAAAGTGGACAGTATACAAAGATTGAAATTTAACTTACAGAGAAGAAAAATGCAATATCTGAAATTCAAAATATCCCAAATGGCATTAATGTTGAATTAGACTCTGAGGAAGAAATATTAGTGAACTTGAAAACATTACTGTAGAGCCATTCAAAATAAGGCACAAAAATAAAGGGTAAAACACTGAAAAACAAAATAAGAGGGTGTAGAATACCTATGAGAAAATATAAAGTAATACGATATACGTAAAATTGGAGTCTCAAACAATAGAAGCAGAAAGTTATTTGAAGAAATAGTGGACAGACTTTTTCCAAATGTGATGAAAAATAAACCCCCAAGTTCTAAGAAACTAAATAAACTCTAAGAGAATATATTTTTTAAAAATCACAACAAAGTTCACTATAATAAAATTTCTAAAAGCTAGTGATTATATATATAATATATATACATATATAATATATGTATATATTTTCCACAGAATAAAAAAAATATATAATAAAATATAAATATATTTATAAATAAATATATTTATATTTAATTATATATATAATAAAATATATTCCACAGAATAAAAGATATGTTAAGTACAAAGGAATAAATATAAGGCTTTTTCAGAATTCTTTCAGCAGACTATTTTCATAAACAAGCCATAAGAAAATGGAGAGATACCTTGAAATACTTAAAAATTTTCAAACCACATTCTTAGAGAAAATGTCTTCCCAAATTGAAGGAACAAATTAAATTTTTTCAGACCAATAAAAGTTAAGGTAATTAATTGCCAATAGATTTGATCTACAGTGAAAGTTAAAAAGGAAATTCTTTAAAAAAAGAGAAAAAATTATGCCAAAGGGAAATATGAAAATACACCAACCAAAATGAAGATTATCAGCAATGGTAAATGTCAAGGTGTTATTTTTCACTTTGAAGTTCTATAAAAGATCCTTTTAAACAAAAATTAGAAAAATGAATTGACTGTTTATAACACTTAACAAGATGGGGTCAAAATTGAAGGATACTTTTGTAAGGTTTCAATATAGGACATGAGCTATATAATATTATTCAAAAGCAGATTTTCCAATTGTGCATAAGTTAAATATGTACATTGGAAAGGTGTAATAGGAAAGAAGGAGCCTGCAAAAGATAAAATAAAGGACAAGACAGTAAATATAAAGAAGGAAGCATACAAAAAAGTATAGGATCAAAGAAACCTTAGAGGGCTTCCCTGGTGGCCCAGTGGTTAAGAATCTGCCTGCCAATGCAGGGGACACGAGTTCAAGCCCTGGTCTGGGAAGATCCCACATGCCGCAGAGCAACTAAGCCTGTGTGCCACAGCTACTGACCCTGTGCTCTAGAGCCCGCGAGCCACAACTACTGAGCCCGCGAGCCACAACTACTGAGCCCACGTGGCACAACTACTGAAGCCCGCGCGGCTAGAGCCCATGCTCTGCAACAAGAGAAGCCACCAAATGAGAAGCCCGCACACCGCAACGAAGAGCAGCCCCCACTCGCCGAAACTAGAGAAAGCCCGTGCGGAGCAACGAAGACCCAACGCAGCCAAAAATAAAAAAATACAATAAATAAATTTAAAGAAAAAAAAAAAGAAACCTTAGAAATTAAGGAAAAAGAGAATGGTCATTTATGTCAAATGTTGCTGATAACCTCTTTAACTCATTGATTAAAAAAGAAACGAAAGCTTATGATGTGACAGTCATCTCAATACAAATTGAAAGAAAAAAACACAAAATATCCTACCTTCAGGGATGTTTTATTTTATTGTAATGATGAGTAAATAGTTTGAGCAACATGACAATAGAGAATTAACCATTATGCTTTAGCATGCTATATATAATTGGTAACTTAATCAGAGCTGCTTTTGTGGAGTGATGAGAATTGAAGGCTGATTAGACTATGTGGTAAGTTAAGTTGGTTGAGGAAAAATATTCCAGACATCTAAGCACAGTTCCCTTTCTGTGTCTCTGATCAGAATTGCAGCAAATGTCAGAGTAAAATCCAACATTTGCATGAGAAATGGAAATAACAATTTGCTTGAGCTAAATGAGGTTTATATGCTAGAGCTGGTGGGAAGCTTAGCCCCACCCCAACTAGGATGAAGGCACAGTAAAAGTAAGCATCTTTCAAGAAAAATTTTCTCGGAAGATAACAGAAGTAAACAGCAAAGGAATTCGAGGTCAAGCAAGGAGTGTTTTAGTTTCGTTAATACTGTTTGGTTTTGTGTCTTATAGAAGATATTAAGCTTTTTTTCCCCTTAAATTTAGAATAAATCTAGATGCAGGGAGGTTTATAATGCAGGAAAACACGATAGAGTTTTGGAGGGGATAGGGTTTCTATACTTCGTATGGAAGGTTTGTCTTTTACCGAAGTAGAGACAGATGTTCTCTTGCAGCAAGAGGAAATGAAGGGCATGCATGTGCAGATGTGAGTAGGGCAGAGGAATTGCTGGTGGTGACAAGAGGTATTTTAAGGTGATCGTGACTACTTTCTCTACAAATTAGAAGGCAAAGTCATCGACTGACCCTGAGAGTTGGGGAGCGCTGCTGAGCGTTAGAGGAAAGTGTGCTAAGTAAAAGGATGTCTTGGGAAGTGGAATAGAAATTGTCCTAGGGAAGTACAGGAGGTTTGTCTTGTGAATGATGGTGTGAAATCTTTGGTTATAAATATGAGGTGAGATTCAAACGAATGCAGCAAATAGTTTTAAGCAGAGTTGAAGGTTTTGTAGGTGAGAAAAGGCAAGAAAGTTGAGACTGTTTGAAAGGGATTGATTATAGCGCTGAGCTATGGAATCCAAATCAAGCGAGGAGACAAGTGATGACATGAGAAGGGTGTGATACGTTTTTAAAAACAATGAAATAAAACTACAATAGATAAATAAATGACTATCACAATTAAGTCAGAAACTGATAGATAAGTATAAATAGAGTGGGCTATCGATGCTAATATTCATAGTGTGATGTTTGAAATCAAGAGTTTAGAGTGTGTATAGCTCTGGTTCCAAGATATGACAATGGAGGTCTATGGCTGAGATGAGCTATAAGGAAAAGATAACTGGAGTTAACAGGTGAAGCAACTGACATATAGGAGGTTGAATGGGTCACCCACATAAATGACTCAATCATATCAGATCCAATGCTGTCTTCTCATAACATTTTTTTAATTTAAAATTAAATGACAAACTGGAAGAAAATGTTTATAACCTATATCACAGATATATCCCTAATATAAAAGCACTTTTAAAAAAGAGAAAGTAGATCTTGTTCTTGTTTTTGTATTGTTTTTTGGAGGAAATATTAGGAAAAGACCTAGGCATAAGCTACCATTGTCTTGAGCCTGGAAGTCCCAAATATGATTTCAATTACATCATAATACTGAGGCTATGAATCAACACAAATACAGTTGCCTAACCCCATGCTGTATAAACCAAAGTAAGATTAAATAACTTTAACATCTTAAATCACCTTAAAAACAAGTATAATTATATAAAGCATAAATTGATATATTATAGGCCTACCTTCTGCTAATATATCATAGTAGCTTTTTGATTCAAGTATGTTTTTCATGGCCCACTATAAAAATGATCTTCGATAGATAAAATATCTGATGTGAAACTTAGGCATTGGTCATACAAAAGTTAATATCCATGTTAAAACACCTTCATGCTTATCACAATTACAGACCTCCAAATCCAATAAGGTACACCTTCCCATAAGCCTCTGCAAAGGGTAACACTACAAAAGCTGCATTATTTACAATCAAGTGTGATACACAGTAGACTCAGTGTGTTTAAACCATTATTTAGCAAAGATAGAGAATACTGGACACGATTGTTTAGGTTGGCTTTTTGAGTATTTATTATGTAGATGCCACTGAATAAATTAATATGTAGGAAAGGTAACCTAGATGCTTTAACAATTACTCTCCAGTTAAAGTAATATTTTAAATTTGAAAGAGCTCATTATTTTAAAAACACCATCCTTCACTGAATAACATCAGCAATCACCAAACTGAAAAATGTCAAGTTAGTTTTGAAAATTATCTAATAAATCAAGATATTATTTGCATTGTCAAAGAAATTAAAAATCACAATGAAACTCTCAGAAAAAGAAAAACTGTGAGTCATATTAAAGCACAGATTCCTTTCAACACTTAAGACTAGAGGCTATATAAAGTCAAGGTTGCCGTAAACTTTTTTTTTTTTTTTTTTTGCGGTACGCGGGCCTCTCACTGTTGTGGCCTCTCCCGTTGCGGAGCACAGGCTCCAGACGCGCAGGCTCAGCGGCCATGGCTCACGGGCCCAGCCGCTCTGCGGCATGTGGGATCTTCCTGGACCCGGGCACGAACCCGTGTCCCCTGCATCGGCAGGCGGACTCTTAACCACTGCGCCACCAGGGAAGCCGTGCTGTAAACTTTTTTGAAAAAGGAAAGCCAGGCCAGATTAGAAGTGAGAAAAATGTAGTAAAAGTTCACAGAAAAGAGGAGACCCCAGAGATATGGGAAGGGAATATCAGCCTTTGATTTGGTAATTTAATCAAAACTGAGTGTTAATTAAATTTATTCTCTTTGGGTTTCCTGAAATATACCTGATATCCTCTTATTTTGCTGTCCAATATTATATAAACTATCCATTAAAGTAAATATATGTTCTACAATCACAACATTTTAAAAAGAGATCAATCTAAGGGATATTAGCATATGTAAAATTCCAAAATTAGAATTGTTTCCTTCAAATTAATATATGATGTGCTAGAAATAAAATAATATAGATGGACTCTTGCTGAACAGGAGTATCCTCCTCCACAAAATCTGCCTCATCTTCTTTCTTACTCTTTATAGGAAGATTTTTTGAAAATTTCTGATGATTACTTCCATAAATATAAATAATAAAAATTTATCTTTATTGTATGTTGAAGATTGTGGCTCATCTATAGTTCTTGCTAATTTTAAATTCAACATTTCTCCAACAAGATAGATTTATTTTAGTTTTGTTTTCACTCACGTTGTACTCAGATTATTTATAAAACCATTCTTTTCTAATTCAATAACTGCTGTTTTTATTAGTTGTTTTCCTGTAATGTATAAGTGATAATTATTTTTAACTGGTTATTTGGAAATAATCTGAAATTTATGGAGTTTATAAGAATGAGAATATTACAAAGACCATCCATATGCCCTGTCTTAGTCCATTTGGGCTGCTTTAATAAAAATGTCATAGACAGGTTAGCTTATGAGCAACAAAATTTAATTCTCACAGTTCTGGGTAGTCCAAGGTCAAGGCACCAGCATGGCTATGTAGCGGGGTCAGGGCCCCCTTCCTCGTTCTTAGCCAGAGCCTTTTTGCTGTGTCCTTAGTGGTAGAAGGGGCTAAGGATCTGTGGGGATTTTCTTGTAAGAATACTAATCCCATTTATGAAGGCTCCACTCTCATGACCTAAACACCTCCCAAAGTCCCCACCTCTACATACTATCATCTTTGGGGTTAAAATTTCAACATATGAATTTGGGGAGGACACAAACATTCAGATAACAGCACACTCTATTTCTAGAATCACATATTGATAACATTTTACCCTGTTTACTTTACCACTTGCTATCAATCTCTCTCTCTCTCTCTCTCTCTTTCTCTCTCTCTCAACTTTTATTTATCACTTAATTTTTTTTTTTTCTGGACCATGTGAGAGTAATATGCATACATCAAACCCTTTACCCCTAAACACTTCAGTGTTTATTAGCCAACAACAGGGATATTTTCTATATAACAACAGTATTTTTTAATAATAAATTTAACATCTAAACAATACTTTCATCAAATATTCCATCTATATTCCAGTTGTAACAATTACTCTTTATTTTCATTTTCTACAAACTTAAGTGAAATATTTAATTCAGTCTCTTTAAAATATAATACAAGTGCTGGCAATGTGTGAAGAGAAGTAGATGTGTTACATTGGAAATTTGAATTGTGGTAACATTTTTGGATGTATTTTAAAACATTTCCAAAAATCTTTAAATAGGCATGCCCATGAATTCTATTTCTATTAATTTCTAAGGAAATAATAATAAATGTCTCCATGCTTTTAAGTTAGAGAAGTGCCTATCCCAATAATATTTATAAACATTTAAATTACAGAAAATATTTAAATATTCATCAGAGAAACAACCTGAAAGAACAAAGTAATAGCAATTATTATCTCTATTTGGTAAGAATACAGCAAATTTTCTTCTGTTTTAGATCTATGTTTGCCAGATTTTATATCATGAAAAAATATAACAAAAAAGTATTTATTGAGTGTTTTAAAATATGAATGCAAATTTTAAGCCCTTACATGTATTACACCATGTAATTATCAAATAAATCTGTAAGTTAGGGATTATTATTATTTGTTTGTTTAAATGAGGAACATTATGCCCAGAGTTATTGAGGAAAATAGGAGAAAGTGCTAGAGCAAGGATTTTTACAAGAAAATCTAGCTCTAGACCTTATGCTCTTAAATCTTATGCCATAATGAATGTGCTACCTTTGCAATAGGGAAAAAAGAACATACAAATGACTTCGAAAAATTGTAATATATTATTAGAACAGTGATTTAGAATAATTTCAATGTTACTAAACATAAAACAGTTTATTATTTAGAATGTGATTGTTACACATAAATCTGATTTATAAGCAGCAATCACATTCACTAAAATCTAAAGTCAATAACTTAATTTTTCCATCTGATGGGATAGATCAATTTCAAATAAATTCCAGGAATATAGGGTTTAAATGCTAACAGTCTGTTGTTTAAAAGAAAGAAAATAAATTAAAGTCTGTTGATCATCCAATGTAAAATGTACTAAGATACATTTGAAAAATAGGATATACTACTGAAATAGAATTAACTTTCAATTTCTCATTTCTTCTTAATGTAATATTTCAGTAGATTAACTATTATCAAGAAATTTAAATGCAGTGAAAAATTATGATCCAGAGAGAAGAAGAACCTTTTGCTGAGAAAGCAGTGCAGTGTACCACCTCCATCCAAGCGTAAACATACTAGAATGACCTTAACGCCTACCTTATTTTTTTTATGTCTGCCTAAAGCTGTGAAGTATGCCCACAATTAGGACGGTGGAGTAAGGAGAAAATAATAAAAATGTTTGAGGGCAGAATCTTTGCAGGGAATGAATAGGAGCGATTCTTGGATTTATAATACACACCTTCAACTTCAACTATCATACCACTAAACACACAGTGTACGACCTTACAAGAGTTTATTGCTGTTTTTCCCCTCCCATCCTGTGTAGAGTTGTTTGGTTGACTCTGTTCTGGTCATGTTTCCTATATGCAAGTAGTATCCTAACCAAATATCGGGGTGATCCTCTGCAGATCTCTGGAGCTCTCTGTGCAGTTTCCCTTTTTTCAGTACTCTGCCCTGCAAATCTAATCCACCCTCAACCTCCCCTATTGTAGGTCTCTTCCTCCTCAACTCAGAGAGACTTAGGGTTTTTCTTCCCTACTGCAGGCTGGAAATTGTCTTCAAGCACTAAGTTCCTGCAAACCTAGGGTCACCTCATTTATTTCTCTCCTCTCTGGGATCAGTCCTTTGCTGCCTAAGGATCAGGATCTGAAAATAGCATTTTCATAGGTTTTGTCCTTGAGGGCAATTTCCACTGAAGTTCTTTCTCCATGGGTGGAAACCTTTTGATTCCCTCTTCCACCATCTTTTTTGCTGATCCTGCTGTTTCTGTGTTACTTAGTTTTGGGGCCATGGCTTCCCTAAGCTTCTAAGAGCCATCTCAGCAGTGCCTTGTAGCACACCCTCCCTGGGGTCTAGCCAGGGTGCTAAATAATGTGTCCTGGCAGTATTTAATATGGGGAAAGTGTCCCCATATTAACAATGTCTCTGTTATCCACCTTTATGTTCCCTTTTACTGAACACTGTCAGAATCCTGTCCTATACATATTTATCTGACTCCTGTCACTACACATTGTAGGGAAGTTCCTGCAGCTCCTGGGTATAGTCTCTTTCTTCTGTGTACGGAACCTGTGCTTCCATGGTTAGGTGATGCTGTGACTAGACCCTAGAGGGATCTCTCTAAAAAATAAAGTTTATTAATCACAAAAAAATTTTAGTAGTGCATTGGAGGCCTCAGAGAAGGGGAATGATTCATTCCAGAAGTAGGTGAGAGGTCCAAGAAGGCCTCACCAAACAGGTGAATACTGAATTGGATCAATCATTTAACTTTAACCAGCAAAATAAAAAATACTCTTTTGAATCCGGGATTTTAGTGCACTCATATTATACAAAAATCTTGAACTAGTCTATCCTGACAGCACTCAATGTCGTCGCACTCAACACAGTATTAGTAAAGCATCATCAAATTATGAACTTAATAAGTGATAGGAAATAAGGATTTCTAATAGATCTCTCAGCTCATCCTTAGCCATCATGACACTAGATTTTTTATATTTAAGACAGGAGTTAATGGTGCAAATCCAAGGTGCAAAAATGACCAAAATAAATTGAGCTAATCTAGCATAAACACACCTGTGATTGGTGTGTAACTGAATTCCAATAATGTATTTTTATAACAACAAAATATATGTGCTTCTCGTAATAAAATTATATTCTATTCTGCCTGGCTGTTACATTAAATCTCATACCAGGTAGAGCATCACTTAAAATGATTGTACAGCACAAGCCTGAACAAGATTTTCAAGTTTATGGGTGGCCCTGACATACCTGCACCTAAAAAAAATGTGCCTTTATGCTTCAGTGGGCACCTGCATGAACAGTAGTTACATCTGCTAATTCTTTGTCACTTATATTATAAAGATGTGTTTTTCCTTTGAAAAATCTATTTGACGTTTTTAAGGTGACTTTAAATCTTAGATTGTTTTGAGATTCATAAGATGGCAATATCTTCTAGTGACCCGTCTGATACTTCCATTCTACTCAATTTTTTTTTTTTTTTTTTTTTGGTACACGGGCCTCTCACTGTCGTGGCCTCTCCCATTGTGGAGCACAGGCTCCGGAGGCGCAGGCTCAGCAGCCATGGCTCACGGGCCCAGCCGCTCCGTGGCATGTGGGATCTTCCCGGACCCGGGCACGAACCGGTGTCCCCTGCATCAGCCGGCGGACTCTCAACCACTGCGCCACCAGGGAAGCCCTATTTTTTTCTTTTTTGACTGCATGGCAGGGCTTGCAGGACCTTAGTTCTCCGACCAGGGCTCACACCAGGGACCCAGCAGAGAAAGTGCCGAGCCCTAACCTGGACCCCCCGGGGATTCCCAGTTCTACTCTATTCTTGCTGACTCGGATCCTACTGAATACTTCACTGATTTCTGAGGGGCCTAGTTCAAATGTCCAGCCAAGATGATTAAAAATTTCTAGATAAGTCTATGTTCTCCCAACTTCCAATATTGGTTCTGGACATTACTTAACGCTTATAGAACAAACACACATTTCTCTTCCACATAACAAGCTATCAGATATCTGAAGATAGCTTGAATGATGTAATTAACATAGATTCTATTTCCTAGGGTAGGGTGGAGGAGACTAGTTTCCTTCCTCAGTAGGCTAGACTGTGGTTGGCATAGCTAAAATAGGTGTATGTGATATTACCCAGAACCCATTTATGATTTTCTCGAAGATATTTCTAACTAGCATGAATTATATGTTTCCCCAAGACTGTAAGTTGCATAAGAAGAGATATCACAACTTACTCTATTTTTTAAAACCGTAATTTAAGACAAAATATCTAGAAGAAAAGGATTTCAGATTTTACTAGGGTTTTAGGCACTTACTGAGTATCAGTGATATATCAGGCACTACATGCCATATTCGGGAAGCAGATATAGTAAGATATATAACCTGTCCTCAAGGACCTTATGATGTGCTGAGAAAGAAATTCACACAGATAACTCCTGTATAGCAAGTACCTATACGCAAAGTGCTATCAGAGCACAAAAGATGTGATAATCTTTCCTGGGTTGCAGCGAAAGATATTTTAGTAGTGGAGACATTTAATGTGAGATCTGATGAATGAGAATTTATAAAGCAGACAAAAGAGGGAGGGCATTCTCGAAAGAAGAAGGAGTTTTGGCAAAAAATAAAGAGACATGAAAAGTAACATTAGTTGTTCAGAAAACAGAGCCAGTGGGAAGTAAAGAGAGATGTGGCTAGATAGATAGGTCCAGCCAAATGTCACTTCCTTGAGTGTCCCATGCAAATGAGATTGCACATTAGTTTAGAGGCCATGGGTAACCACTGAAGGGTTTTTTAGCAAAGCAGTAACATTCGGAGTACATATTTTTACGAGAGTCTATAATAGTTCTGTGGAAAGTAAACTGATGCTGAAGGTAATAAAGTTTAAAAAAATTTTAAAAATGTTTCAATACTTCAACTGAAAAGTGAACCTAAGGTAGAAATTAGAGGAAGTTGGGATCTGAGAAACAGTGAAAATAGATAACTCAGTGGACTTGGTGATTGGTTGAAAGGAAATGAAAGTCTAAGTTACCTCAGTGGTTTCTGCCTGTGGATTAGGTGGTTGAAAGATGGTTTTATTAATTCATGTAAAGGATACAGAGAGATAAGTCCATCTGGAAAAGAAACATTGAGTTTTGATTTTATGATCTCAGTGAAAATTAAAAGGTGTTGAAGCTTAGTAAGCAGTTAGAGATATGTGTCTCAAATACAGCAGAGGTATCTGCATTGATGAGTAACAAAAGCAAAGGTA
Source organism: Aethalodelphis obliquidens (assembly GCF_003676395.1). Classification (NCBI taxonomy): domain Eukaryota; kingdom Metazoa; phylum Chordata; class Mammalia; order Artiodactyla; family Delphinidae; genus Aethalodelphis; species Aethalodelphis obliquidens. Next base: position 34,020,902 of record NW_020837956.1, read on the forward strand.
CATGTGAAAATAGAAGGTGACTGGGAAAAGAGTATTTAAAAGGCATGCAGTGGAATTGGTCATGATGAAGATACTAGGAATTATAAGGAGATACCACTACACCCCCTTGAGAAGGGCCATTCTCATTGTATTCTGTGTGCTTAAGTCCTACAGAGTTGTCTAACTCAGGCTCTCAATTCATCTGATGGATACTATTTTTTTTCCCAGGAATATTGAGATATAATTAACATACAACATTAAATAAGTTTGAAGTATATAATGTGATGATTTAATACTATTGTTAAGTTACTATTAAGTATAAGATTCTTAATTTAGTTTCATACATTTTGGTAGCAATGATAAAAATAGAAAATGTAGTGTCTGCTTAGTAGGAGCTTACAATGTTTGTTTTATGTATGTGTAGTGGTGTGTGTGTGTGTGTGTGCACGTGCATATTGTAGGGTGAGTTTAGTCATAAGACGATTGGCTCTGTTGCTATTTTAAAATAGTTGCTGAAATCAAATGACTCACCAAATAAAGGTTGATTTTTCTCATGACAGAAACAGTGTGGAGTAGGAAAAGAAGATTCAGCTCCATGGGGTCACCCAGAGACCCAGCCTGATAGTGAGACTCTGTTAGCCTCAGTATGAGTCTTTCTTTAATGTATCTAAGCCAGCTTCTCCAAACAGCTCCACTTTCCAGACAAGAGGGAGAGGGAAAGAGAAGGTTTAGAGAAAATGGCTTTGTTTTTAAGGAAATTAAAGTCGTTAATTTTACTTTTTCACATAAACCTTTGGTCCAAACATAGTTGCATGGTCCAACCTAATAGCCAGTGAGGCTGAAAAAAAACAAAACACATGATCATAGTGGAAGGATTTGGCAACACTGGGGAGACATCTGATCATGGGTTGTAACTGATGTGAGGATACAGTCATACATACACAGCCTCGAGTGGGAGTGGTTGGCAAGGATAAGAAAAAATAGAGATGGCATTGAGTGGCCTTGAGAGCCAGGCATCTCTTCTGCCTGCCTGTAGTACATGGATTGAGTGTAAATAGGAACAGAGTAAGGTAAGTCAGAAAGAGAAAAACAAATATTGTATTTTAACGCATATATGTGGAATCTGGTACATATATGGTACAGAATGAACCGGTTTGCAAGGCAGAAATAGAGACATAGGTGTAGAGAACAAACATATGGACACCAAGGGGGGAAAGCAGCGGGGGTGGGGGTGGGGGTGGGATGAATTGGGAGTTTGGGATTGACATGTATACACTAATATGTATAAAATATATAACTAGTAAGAATCTGCTATATAAAAAAATTAATAAAATAAAATTAAAAAAAAAAAAGGAACGTCTAAATTCCACCCCAGCTCTGATTACAGCTATCAAGCTGTAATCCTGATAGCTGCCTTTTAGGGGCATCCAAGATTGATTCTCTGTTATACCAATCCTCCAAGCTGGGTGATTTCTCTCTTCTTGTTTATCACACAACTAAATCATTATTTAAGTAAGTACAAGTCATTGTGTAGGCTACTTGTTTCATGTTGTTTCCTCTCTTCATCTACCATTCCTAAGAATACCTGAAAAACAGAAAAGTGATAATACCAAAAGATATGTTATTTCCAGTTATCATAAAACAGCATTAATTCAATGTTCAGTACTGGAGTTGCAGACCTTTTTTCCCTAAAGGGCTAATAGTAAATAGTAAATATTTTAGGCTGTCGTATCTATTCATTTTTGATGCTATAGTATAAAAGCATCCAGAGATATATAAGTGAATGTGTGGCTGTGTTTCGAGAAAACTTTGTTTAGGGCCAATGAAATTTTCATTTCATATAACTGTTGTTATTATTTTGATTGTTCTTAGGTATATAAAAATGTAAAAACCATTCTTAGTTCATGGGTCATTCAAAAGCAGCCAGCAGGAGGATATGCCCGAGGGCCATGGTTGGCTGTTCCCAGGTTTAGTATATGGCATGAACCACCCACATTGCATCCACAGCACCAGAAGTCAGCACACCACCTCACCGAATATTTGGCAAAACATACTATGGGGCTTCTCAGTGCATCTGCTCATCCTCCAGAGTTGTTCTGGATCTCACCTTTATTTGAGCTCAGGACAAATTGGGAAGTTGTCTGTGCCCATTACTCACTGGAGTGAGAAGGCTGAACAATTAGGAAAAGGAAATTTGCTCCTCTTGTACTTCGAGGCACTACTTTGTCTTCCTGCAGATATTTCCCTCTTTAGGCTTTTCCAACTGGAAAGAAAACCATACTCATGTGCTTCATCCCACTCAAGACCCAAACGAAGCCATGATGTTCATGACAATGATATTTAATTGCATCACCAAGCGTGTACCATGAAGTTTCTTGATAATTGTTGAAGTTTTGTGGAGTACCCTGCTGGCTTTCATTCTTCTGGCTCTTAACTGAAAACAAAGTGCTGCTTCATTGTTGTTTTTTGTCATTGCCTAATTCCTAATTTATGAAGGCAGACATCAATCTGCTTCTGAACACTTGCATTACACTAAAGTACTCTCTCTGTATAGTATCTTGCCTACTGACCTGTTAAGTGGCCAAGGAAAAATGTGAAATATATATATATATATATATATAGTGAATATGTGCTCGAAGTGTCATGCTTTAGTGAAACTTACAGCTTTCCCCTTCAGCTTAAGTACAAAGAATGATTGGGCAGCACTTTTGCAAAATTTCAAATAAAATCTATATAATAAGTACAGTGGAATGAGGGCTAAATATGCTTTTAAAATTACTGGAAACTATATATCACTACTTGAACAGGTCATCTATCACACAATCAAGCTTGTATTGGAAGTTCTGACACCAATCTCCTTCCCTAGAAAACCTTGAAACCCTATTTTAAAAGTAGAATCACAGCAATGATACTGCAAAAGGGAAAAAAAAAGATAAAAATGCCTTTCATTAGTGTCTCCTATAATGTGAAAATTTATAATTACATTGCAACATTTATTAGTGAAAATTTATGATTACACTTCAACAATTATTCTTTCAGTAATATAATATCTAATTTTACATTTATCTACTTTATTATCCTCTACTAACAATTCATTTTAAATACCAAAAGAAAACTCAGAGAAAGCTCAAGGATGTTAAGAGTGAAAAAGTAGAAGAGATTTAAAAGAAGAGGATTAAACCCTGACTTCCAAATTTATTAACTGTATAGTTCTGGCCAAACCTGTTAATATCTGAACCTCAGTTTGCATATTTGAAAATAAACTTATTTTCAGAATTATAGATAATATAAAAGAAGTAATGAATGTTATGTGTCAGAGATAGTGAATGTGCAATGTCAATATGAGTATTAGAGTCATATATCAAAAAGAGTTAACCTCATATTCTAAGCATCATATTTACATCTGCAGAGCGTGAGAACTGCAGAAAGACTTAGAGGCCATCTCTTAACCATCTCTTAACCTGCATCAGATACAGAAACTGATGCTCAGAGATAGGAAACGTTTGATCTGAGCACATCCAAAGAAATAATAGTAGTTTCTGCTTTAACAAAATTGTCTTTAAATTTCTGATTCAATGTTCTTTCTCTCCACAAAGTATCTGCTTAGGGTTGTTGCCATGTTTAACAAATAAATATACAGGATGCCCAGTTATATGTGATTTTCAGAATTATTTATTTATTATTTTTAGTATGTGTCCCATGCAATATTTGGGACATGCTTATACTAAAAATTATCTGAAATTCAAATTTAACTGGACAACATGTATTTTACCTGACAGCTCAATATAGGATAAAAAAAGGTAATGGTTACAGAAACCTAGACACATGTAGTTTTTTTTTTTTTTTTTGCGGTACGTGGGCCTCTCACTGTTGTGGCCTCTCCCGTTGCGGAGCACAGGCTCCGGACGCGCAGGCTCAGCGGCCATGGCTCATGGACCCAGCCGCTCTGCCGCATGTGGGATCTTCCTGGACCGGGGGACAAACCCGTGTCCCCTGCATCAGCAGGTGGACTCTCAACCACTGCGCCACCTGGGAAGCCCCACCCAATATAATTTTAAAGAGGATTTACTTATAAATAATACCTATGTTTCCAAGGCTATGCCAGTCTGATGTCATCTTTTTACATCATCACTGTCATTTCCATCATAATTACTATTATCAAGGGGGCCACCATTTATTATTGAATGCTTACTCTATTCCTGGAACTATGATAATTACTTAGAAGTCAATTCATATATTTCTATAAACCTCACAACAATCTTAATAGCTAAATTCTCATAATTCTTACCATTTTTTTCCGATGAGGAAACCAAGTCCAGAAATTAAAATAGGGAAAATTATTTAGATTACCCATGATCACATTGATCACATAATAGGTAAGAGCACATTTGGGATGCAAACACAAGACTGTGTTTTTAACTACTTTTGGACATCTATAGGAGACACAAGATTGTATTTTTTTGCTTCTGATTTTAAACATTAAAATCAGGATCTACAGCTTCTTTGAAATGAACAAAGTATGAGCTGCTTCCAAAGCCCTAATTCACGAATTATTTTTACAGAATAACCATGGGTTGCTTTGCGTATGGCTGAAGACAGTCATCTCAGTTATTGGGTAAAATGAACCATTTTCCTACTGATATTTTACAGTTTTGCTTTAACGGGGTATTGTCAGTTCCTCAGTCCTTTGGCTCCTATGATAGTAAAATTCTACTCCCTCTTTCCAAGGGCAGTGCTGCCTATTTCTTTTGTAACCAAAAAGCTTAAAGGCTCATTGTAGCTAATAATAACAAATAATTGTAAATGTATTGAGTGTTTACTGTGTGCCACGTGCTGTTCTTAATGTCATGCATGTGCAAATTCGTTTAACATGCACAAAAACTTTCTAAATTTGGCACTATTATCCTATTCGTATTACGAATGAGGACACCAAGGCCCAGAGAGGCTAAGTCGGTTGCCCAATATAACACAGCTGGTCAGTGTCAAAGACGAAGCCACCAGAGCCCCAGTGCTCAGGCTTACAGTGTCATACAACCACTCAGCGCCCCCTAGTTGGGACACATTCTTCTCTAAGTACAAAACATTCCTTTTACCTATTTTATGTCACAGTTTGTTGCACTCATCCCCGAGGGGACTAGCATTGTGCTACTGATAATTAACAAACATTTTTCTGAGATTTCACTCCCTATTTATACCTAAGACCCAGATCTCAAACATCGTGAGAAAACTCATAACAATCCCTTCATTCTGATGCTCAGTACTCAGGACAGGGCCTTCTGAGGCAAATCTCTGTTCTCAAGTTAGATTTCTTTCCCAGCAGCCTCCTTAATCCTGCCATCTCCCTGAACACCCCTTATGCCATCCAGACAGAACTAGGTGAGTCTGAATCCCAGCATAAGTATGCTTGTATTCTAATCCAGACCATTGCTTGGTATACAAAACCTCAGGAATTCTCAGTGCAGATGAGAAAGGGGGAAAAACAGGAAAGTTACCGGGAGGAAGTTATCTCACAGAAGAAATGGAATAGGTTGGAGGTAATGGGTCTTTTTTCAATTATGTGTAAAATTAAAAGAACATGAACGAATCCTTGTTATTCATCATCTCAATGCTTATGAACATCCAGTTGTTTGAAAGCAACCCTCCCTTTGAAAGGTTTGCAAGGACAGGTTTTAATGATCTTACGCTTAATTAAATCTTTATTGAAAACTATAAAATCATAGCACCTTAAACAGGTTTACTGAACTAAAAAAATGGCATTTGAAGAACATAACTAATATACTTTCTCATCTCAAAAGCTTAAAGGGTGATGTTTAGCACATTTAATTATCTTTGAAATAATTTCCTTTAAAATTTATATATCTGAGGAGAATATAATTACATACTTTCTTTTGTAAATAAAGTGTAATTCTATATAATTCCTAAATCCAATAATTACAAATGAGAAAATTCAAGTCTATTGGTCAATTTTTTTAAGGATCACTTGAGTCTATTTTGGCATTTCTTATCACAAGCGTAAGTCATGTATTCAACCGTTTCCCACTAAATAAGTTACTATGATGAATCATATAAAATTATTACTGTTCTATGCTAAAAGATCTACGAATTGGAAATTACACACATTTCAACCTAATATCATGTTATGATGTATGTTTATACTTACCACAGAACAACGACTGTACTGAATCTCTTGGCCAAATTTCAGATTCAGTAAATTTTGGTCCTAGTACTTGTCTAGCTGTTCAGTGATTTTTGACTGACAAAAATTATTAGGTTTTTACCCACATAATTCAAGAGATTTTAAATTTGTCTCCCTGCTTTCAATCCCTGGCCCTCCAGCCAGTCCAACCTTCAGAATACAACTAGAAGAATTTTTGGAAACACTGGAAAGACATGGCAATTGCCAGTATAAATACAGCTGGTGTTCTCTAGCATCTGGTTGATAGGAAAATCCATATATGGCAATGTTCTTCTCTAGCAATGCTCTCCAAAAGCTCATTTTGCTGCTGAAATAAAGGAAGGGATGATTCCTTTGAAGTCACATTTTTGAAGGGCACGCTAAGGCTTTTCAGGTCTCTTTTTAACCTTTCTTTTTGCCTTTTCAAAGAGTTCACTACCTTTATTATTCTTGCCCCATACAAAGTTGTTCTCCATTCTCTAACATTACTCTTACTTTTCCCATGCTTTTGCACATTTTAGAACATTTTGACCATTTTACTTCCTGGTAAATTCCCACTGATCACTTTACAACTCTTTATGTTAGCTTTTCTGAAAGTTTTGTAAAAAAACCTTTTATATGTAACGTTAACCTTGTTCATATGGAATAATCATGTTCCAGGTACTCTTTAAAGCAATTTAGATATATTATTTAATTCAGTTCTCCCATAACCCAATTAAGCATATATTTCTAAAACCCCACTTTTACAAATAAGGGTAATGGGGCACAGAGAGTTAAAGTAAATTTTCCAAATTCATACAGCTAGTAGGTGGTAAAGCCAGAATTTGAACTTAGCAGTCAATTCTGGAGTCTACTCTCTTAAAATCTGTACTGAATTCCTATCCTCTGTAATCTTATGACATTTGGAACTGATTTATAAGTAAATGTTTGACTTATAAGTATTTACTTACTGATCTGTCAATTCAGATAGAAAATTTGAACTGCTAGAAAGAGCAAAGTATTTCTTATGTTTTATATTCAGCATGTAAAAGAATTCATGCTACTTTGAAGTGCTGAATGGGTAAACAATGGATTCCTGAATGTCTTCAGCTCGTTTTGAAGAAGGAAGTTCCTTAAACAGTGAGATGGCATTTGAGATTAGCTTACATTCTTATGACATCACATCCAAGTATTTTTTGATAGTTTGTTAATCTAGAAGGTCGGGGCCTAAAGAAACATTTTGATAGTTTAATCCATGTGTTTATTTCAAGTACAATAAATCTTGTAAAACAGAGCTATGGAGACTTTGGATAGAAGGAATTTTATCTTCCCTATCTTCCCTAATCTTCTCATCTGGTAGACCTCCTTCAATCAGAATTTAAAAACTCAGTTTAATAAGATGTCATTATGATAATGTTATCTTCATCAGTTTTTGCTCTCATGAAATTTAATCATGACTTTAAAACTAATTTTACAATTCTTAATATACCGCATTAATTCTCTTATTGAATGTACAATTACAAGAAAAATTTTCAGCTGCCAGTGACTGATTCAACTTTTCATAAAACCAAGTGATGCCCTCATTCCACAACCCATACTTCTGACCGTACAATGAAGAGCACAGAATTAAGAGTTCAAAGACTGGGGTTCAAGCCCAGATTTTTTTTCGGTAATGATCCATGTGAGCTCAGTCACATCACTTAAAAATAACACCTTAGCTTCTTCAAGAGAAAGACCACATGTGTGTCATTCTGTGTGGGTCTGGCTGAATAATGATCGATTAATTAAATGGGCTGTCTTGGCAATAAATTGAGTCTGATTGTATCCATCTGAGAAGTGTGAAAAAAATGAAACAAAAATGTTGCGCTTCTAGAAGTTACAGGATGAAAGATCCCAAATGTATTATTATTATTATTTTTTTGGTCTTTGAGCAAGATGTCAGGGTTATAGTCATGAATACATCTACACTCTGCAAAGTGGGTGCTTTAAAAGTTTGAGTTTCCATATTCAATAGAGATCATTTGTATTAGGAAGAGATGATTTGTAGTAATACACTGATAGATGTAAGAAAATGCCTTTCCTTCTGGTTAGAATGGCATCGTCTGTACTCTTTCTTGGAGCAAGTAAAATCTGCATTAACACATGCTATTAAAATGGGGCAAAATGGCATTAGCTGATGTGACAATTTCATAATCAACAATGAAAAACACTATCTAGCACGTTCTTGTTTACTCTTCTGTGTCAGAATAAGGTTGGCACAGATTCTTAGATATCTCATCTTTGATTACACTTGGCAAACTACCTTTCCCAGAATAAAGACTTAATAAATGTTGATTTATTAAATTCAAGGATCCTTTTGCACTCCAAATGAATGTCACTGCATGTTTTAGTGCCACCTTATGTTTAGTGGGGATTATCTATGACATATTTGAGTGTATTTCAGAATGTGGCTTATTGGTCATCTGTATCAAAATCATCTGGGAAACTTGTAAAAGTGCAGATGTCTGGGTCTACCACAAAATCAGAATGAAAGTCTAACCATCTATTAAGGGATATGGGTTAAAACCTCTAATCAATCCTCTGAACCGCCAATCATTAGAAGTTTCCTTTGTACTAGATCTTTAAGCCAAGCACAGTCTCCTGATTAGTATACGACAATTAACTCTTTGGCTTTAATACAAATAGTCTCTTCTTAGTATGACACATTTTTTTAATTGTTAAATAAATTGTTGAGTGAATTCCTATATGGCACTTTTAAACTGGCTGAAACTGATACATAATATTTTTTCAGTTAAATTCTAGTAGGAGATATTTTGACATCTATAGATATGTACTTTTTTTTTTTTTAACCTGTTGGGATTAGATGACGGGAAGTGAAATAACATTGAGAAAATTCTCCTTGCAAAGTCTTAATATCAACTATCTTACCTGATTTGCATTATAATTTAAAAGGTAAGCATTTGGGGGTCTATTTTACAGACGAGAAAAAAAGCACAAAGAGGTGGTGTGACTTTTTCACGTTTTTACAGCCGTAAGCAGCATACCTGAGGTCCAAATCCACAGCTGGTTAATACTGAAATCCTTGAGAGGAGCTTCAAGGTGGCGGAAGAGTAAGACGCGGAGATCACCTTCCTCCCCACAAATTTCATCAGAAATACATCTACATGTGGAACAACTCCTACAGAACGCCTACTGAACACTGGCAGAAGACCTCAGACCTCCCAAAAGGCAAGAAACCCCCTACGTCCCTGGGTAGGGAAAAAGAAAAAAGGAAAAACAGACAAAGGAATAAGGACGGGACCTGCACAAGTGGGAGGGAGCCGCGAAGGAGGAAAGGTTTCCACACACTAGAAGCCCCTTCGCGGGCACAGACTGCGGGTGGCGGAGGGGGTAAGCGTTGGGGCCGCGGAAGAGAGCACAGCCACAGGGGTGCAGAGGGCAAAGCGGAGAGATTCCCGCACAGAGGATCGGTGCCGACCGGCACTCACCAGCCCAAGAGGCTTGTCTCCTCACCCGCCGGGGTGGGCGGGGCTGGGAGCTGAGGCTCGGGCTTCGGTCGGAGCGCAGGGAGAGGACTGGGGTTGGCGGCGTGAGCACAGCCTGTGGGGGATTAGTGCGCCACGGCTAGCCGGGAAGAAGTCCGGGGAAAAGGCTGGAACTGCCAAAGAGGCAAGAGACTTTTTCTTGCCCCTTTGTTTCCTGGTGTGCGAGGACAGGGGATTAAGAGCGCTGCTTAAAGGAGCTCCAGAGACAGGCGCAAGCTGCGGCTAAAAGCGCGGACCCCAGAGACGGGCATGAGACGCTAAGGCTGCTGCTGCCGCCACCAAGAAGCCTGTGTGCACGCACAGGTCACTCTCCACACCTCCCTTCCGGGGAGCCCGTGCAGCCCGCCACTGCCAGGGTCCCGTGATACAGGGACAACTTCCGTGGGAGAACACACGGCGAGCCTTAGGCTGGTGCAACGTCACGCTGGCCTCTGCCGCCGCAGGCTTACCCCGCACTCCGTGCCCCTCCCTCCCCGCAGCCTGAGTGGGCCACTGCCCCCGAATCAGCGGCTCCTTTAACCCTGTCCTGTCTGAGCAAAGAACAGACGCCCTCTGGCGACCTACACGCAGAGGCGGGGCCAAATCCAAAGCTGAACCCCGGGAGCTGTGAGAACAAAGAAAAGAAAGGGAAATCTCTTCCAGCAGCCTCAGGAGCAGTGGATTAAATCTCCACAGTCAACTTGATGTACCTGCATCTGTGGAATACCTGAATACACAACGAATCACCCCAAATTGAGGAGGTGGACTTTGGGAGCAACGATATATATATTTTTTTTTCCACTTTTTCTCTCTTTGTGTGTATGTGTATGCTTCTGTGTATGATTTTGCCTTTATAGTTTTACTTTTACCATTTGTCCTAGGGTTCTGTCTGTCCATTTTATTTTCTTTTATTATTACTTAAAAATTTTTTTCTTTATAATTATTTTTTATTTTAATAACTTTATTTTATTTTACTTTATTTTATTTGATCTTCTTTCTTTCTTTCTTTCTTTCTATTTTTTCTCCCTTTTATTCTGAGCCTTGTGGATGAAAGGATCTTGGTGCTTCAGGAAGGTGTCAGGGCTGTGCCTCTGAGGTGGGAGAACCAAGTTCAGGACACTGGACCACAAGAGACCTCCAAGCTCCACGTAATATCAAACAGCGAAAATCTCCCAGAGATCTCCGTCTCAACGCCAAGACCCAGCTTCACTCAATGACCAGCAAGCTACAGTTCAGGACACCCTATGCCAAACAACTAGCAAGACAGGAACACAACCCCATCCATTAGCAGAGAGGCTGCCTAAAATTATAATAAGGCCACAGACACCCCAAAACACACCACCAGACATGGACCTGCCCACCAGAAAGACAAGATCCAGACTCATCCAGCAGAGCACAGGCACTAGTTCCCTCCACCAGGAAGCCTACACAACCCACTGAACCAACTTTAACCATTGGGGTCAGACACCAAAAACAACAGGAACTATGAACCTGCAGCCTGTGAAAAGGAGATGCCAAACACAGTAAGTTAAGCAAAATGAGAAGACAGAGGAACACACAGCAAATGAAGGAGCAAGGTAAAAACCCACCAGACCTAACAAATGAAGAGGAAATAGGCAGTCTACCTGAAAAAGAATTCAGAATAATGATAGTAAAGATGATCCAAAATCTTGGAAATACATTACAGAAAATACAAGAAACGTTTAACAAGGACCTAGAAGAACTAAAGAGCAAACAAGCAATGATGAACAACACAATAAATGAAATTAAAAATTCTCTAGATGGGATCAATAGCAGAATAACTGAGGCAGAAGAACGGATAAGTGACCTGGAAGATAAAAGAGTGGAAATAACTACTGCAGAGCAGAATAAAGAAAAAAGAGTGAAAAGAATTGAGGACAGTCTCAGAGACCTCTGGGACAACATTAAATGCACCAACATTCGAATTATAGGGGTCCCAGAAGAAGAAGAAGAGAAAAAGAAAGGGACTGAGAAAATATTTGAAGAGATTATAGTTGACAGTTTCCCTAATATGGGAAAGGAAATAGTTAAACAAGTCCAGGAAGCACAGAGAGTCCCATACAGGATAAATGCAAGGAGAAACACGCCAAGACACATACTAATCAAACTATCAAAAATTAAATACAAAGAAAAATATTAAAAGCAGCAAGGGAAAAACAACAAATAACACACAAGGGAATCCCCATAAGGTTAACAGCTGATCTTTCAGCAGAAACTCTGCAAGCCAGAGGGACTGGCAGGACATATTTAAAGCGATGAAGGAGAAAAACCTACAACCAAGATTACTCTACCTGGCAAGGATCTCATTCAGGTTTGATGGAGAAATTGAAACCTTTACAGACAATAAAAAGCTAAGAGAATTCAGCACCACCAAACCAGCTTTACAACAAATGCTAAAGGAACTTCTCTAGGCAGGAAACTCAAGAGAAGGAAAAGACCTACAATAAGAAACACAAAACAATTAAGAAAATGGTAATAGGAACATACATATCAATAATTACCTTAAATGTAAATGGATTAAATGCTCCAACCAAAAAATACAGACTGGCTGAAGGGATAGAAAAACCAGACCCATATATATACTGTCTACAGGAGACCCACTTCAGACCTAGGGACACATACAGACTGAAAGTGAGGGGATGGAAAAAGATATTCCATGCAAATGGAAACCAAAAGAAAACTAGAGTAGCAATTCTCATATCAGACAAAATAGACTTTAAAACAAAGACTATTACAAGAGACAAAGAAGGACACTACATAATGATCAAGGGATCAATCCAAGAAGAAGATATAACAATTGTAAATATTTATACCCAACATAGGAGCACCTCAATAGATAAAGCAAATACTAACAGCCATAAAAGAGGAAATCGACAGTAACACAATCATAGGAGGGGACTTAGCACCCCACTTTCACCAATGGACAGATCATCCAAAGTGAAAATAAATAAGGAAACACAAGCTTTAAATGATACATTAAACAAGATGGACTTAATTCATATTTATAGGACATTCCATCCAAAAACAACAATACACATTCTTCTCAAGTGCTCATGGAACATTCTTTAGGATAGGTCATATCTTGGATCACAAATCAAGTCTTGGTAAGTTTAAGAAAATTGAAATCGTATCAAGTATCTTTTCCGACCACAACGCTATGAGAATAGATATCAATTACAGGAAAAAAATCTGTAAAAAATATAAACACATGGAGGGTGAACAATACACTACTTAATAACCAAGAGATCACTGAAGAAATCAAAGAGGAAATCAAATAATACCTAGAAACAAATGAGAATGAAAACACGATGACCCAAAACCTTTGGGATGTACCAACAGCAGTTCTAAAAGGGAAATTTATAGCAATACAGTCCTACCTTAAGAAACAAGAAACAGGGGCTTCCCTGGTGGCACAGTGGTTGAGAGTCTGCCTGCCAATGCTGGGGACACGGCTTCGTGCCCTGGTCCGGGAAGATGCCACATGCCGTTGAGTGGCTGGGCCCGTAAGCCATGGCTGCTGAGCCTGTGCATCCGGAGCCTGTGCTCCTCAACGGGAGAGGCCACAACAGTGAGAGGCCCACGTACCGCCAAAAAAGAAAAACATCTCAAATAAACAACCTAACCCTACGCCTTAAGCAATTAGAGAAAGAAGAACAAAAAAACCCCAAAGTTAGCAGAAGGAAAAAAATTATAAAGATCAGATCAGAAATAAGTGAAAAAGAAATGAAGGAAACGATAGCAAAGATCAATAAAACTAAAAGCTGGTTCTTTGAGAAGATAAACCAAATTGATAAACCATTAGCCAGACTCATCAAGAAAAAAGGGAGAAGACTCAAATCAATAGAATTAAAAATGAAAAAGGAGAAGTAACAACTGACACTGCAGAAATACAAAGGATCATGAGAGATTACTAAAAGCAACTCTATGCCAATAAAATGGACAAATTTTTAGAAATGCACAACCTTCCGAGACTGAACCAGGAAGAAACAGAAAATATGAACAGACCAATCAGAAGCACGGAAATTGAAACTGCGATTAAAAATCTTCCAACAAACAATAGCCCAGGACCAGATGGATTCACAGGCGAATTCTAGCAAACATTTAGAGAAGAGCTAACACCTATCCTTCTCAAACTCTTCAAATAAAACAGGGAGGAACACTCCCAAACGCATTCCATGAGGCCACCATCACCCTGATACCAAAACCAGACAAAGAAGTCACAAAGAAAGAAAACTACAGGCCAATATCACTGATGAACATAGATGCAAAAATCCTCAACAAAATGCTAGCAAACAGAATCCAACAGCATAGCACAGGGTGATCAGCTCGGGGCTTTGTGACCACCTAGAGGGGTGCGATAGGGAGGGTGAGAGGGAGGGAGATGCAAGAGGGAAGAGATTTGGGAACATATGTATACGTATAACCGATTCACTTTGTTATAAAGCAGAAACTAACACACCATTGTAAAGCAGTTATACTCCAATAAAGATGTTAAAAAAAAATACTGAAATCCTTCTATTTCCACGTGAATATGTGCCTAGTTTTTGACTGCCATTGTCTTAAAGACAAGTGTAAATTACAAGCATTTTGATCTTAAAACTACCCAGATTAATTTTAAAGTTGGCTTATATAAATGAATGACCTTAGTACGTACTTTAAAAATTTTTTAAAAGACCAGAAGGTAAAAGAGTCAGCAGACTATCACCACCATTGCAGAAGGATGAAATACAGCTGCTTTGAACAATAAAAATTCAACTGCTCATAAATTATAATATAGTACTTATTAACCACAAATATGACATTTGCTTAATAAAAGTTTCCATAGGAAAGCTGAAGAAACTACCAGCTTGAGTAGAAAGAGAAGGAAACCTATTAACAGTTAAGTAGCTCGTATTTGTGTATGTTTTTTCTAAAAAGTTCTACAAAATGTTGCTGATGTCCAGTGGCTGGTATGATCATATCTGGGATAGGATGCTTTTAAATAATAACCAATTTCAAATCTTTCAAGTATATTTATTTAAAAAAATAAATTCAATTGATGAAATGACTAAACATATTCTAGGAAGAATTGTAGCAATTTGCTTTAAGAAATAGAAAAAAAATCACATCTGGTAACCTCTGCAGTCAGCAATAGGAAACAACAATGAAACAAACTTTTGATGTGTACTTTGTTTGCTGTAAGTAAACAGAGTGAACATTAAAAGTAGCATATTCCCGAAAACGGGCCATGAAACTGTTCCAGCTATGTTAGAGGCAAATTTTTCAAACTGTTCTCAGCACTTCCGGGCCCAGGACATCGGTAGGTACAAGGTGCGTTTCCTTCTCAGTCTGAGCCTGTTTGAATAGGTGCTATGCAAATATAAAACCTCATTATCCTCCTCATAGGAGCTTATCGTTAGAGAATGCAAAGCAATTGCATTCTTTGCCATCTGATGCAACAGCAATCCTTTTGAGCAGTTGATTTTCTCCACTCACATGTATTTATATTTTAGAAAGACAATTTAGGTAGCTTTTGAAAAGTGTTCACTGAATATTTATGCGGTAAGTTTTCATACTAAACATTTCTATAGATGGCATTGTGTAAGATAACTGAATTTTCCTGTAAGCACTGTCATAAAAATTATTGTGTTGTTAATTGCAAGCCGTTTATTATGGAAGCAAAAGAAGTTTTCTGTATGCCTTAAAACTCATTTAAAAAAATGTGTTTCTGTCAAATGCAGAGAAAATGTTGTAAGAGGATTGATAATGATATTGTGAATTAGTAAAATATATCACAATTCACAGAAGACTTTAAATACAGAGAATTCTTGTCCTAACAATTTTGTGATAGAAAAAATTAGTATCTGCACTGTGGAAACTGAAGGTCAGAGAGATTAAGCAAAATGCTGTAGTCACACATCTAATAAGTGAGAGAGCTGGAATCAAAATCCAGGTTTCTGGTGTATAACCTCTACTCACTGTAGGACAAGTAAACAACCTCTCATAAATATTCTGCAATCAGAATATATAAATACATGTATGTTTGTTTTCTGGCCAAGTATTAACAACCTATACCTTTACTAAAGCCATATGTACATACATACATATGTATATATACTTATTTATACATATATATTTTGTTAATGTGTTATACACTGGGGGATACTAAGGAGAATTCATCTTGGTCCCTTCCTTGTTCTAATTTCCTACTTTCCAAGAAACCCTCTGACTCATAAATTGTATTTCCAAACATTTGCTCTGGAAAGAGATTGTTCTTGATAGAATGTGGAAACTCTCTAGATGTTCAAAACTTATATTGGCATCTTTGAGTAAATAAACCTGTTGTGTATTTTTTTTCTTCCTCATCAATAAGTTATTCAATATCAGCCCAACAGCAAACTAAGATCTGTTTAAACTCAGACATTGAATTTTAGGTTCGTAGAAACCTAAAGCTAGACCATGGCTCCATTAACCCAAACTACAACGTTCTCTCGGGACAAAGTTATTTTCAGTGCTACATTGATCATGTGATATTACAGGAGTTGTGTGACTCCTGCCATTTCAAGGTTTCCAGAAAGCCAAAATCCCAAACCCTGCATAAAAAGTCCTCTGGACAGGCATGACCTCTACAGTCATCACAGTATAGCATGTGCTTTCTGCCATGTTCATGGATGGATATTGTGTCCCTTCCTTGGTTCCCTGCAGGTTCCTTAGAGGGTGAAGGCTCATTACCCAGCTCAGCCATCATTGTTAACAAGTGGAGAGGATGACAGAGGGCTAGACAAAACAAGCTGAGACATTAACTAGCTTTCAATAAACAGACCGCGGGGTAAACACATACACCTTGAAAATGCAGAGCAAGGCTGCTTCTTGGGTCTGCTACCAAATGCAGTGTCCATTGTTCTTGATAACCAAGAGGCTAACACCTCCAGTCAACAAATAAAACATTTAGTTTCATTGTCAGGGAATGTTTTGTGAGTGGATCAACTAGTGCCATGTTTCTCTTTCTAGGATATATTTATTGCCCATCAACCACTGTGTTTGGGTTCAGTTACAGCTATGAGGTCAATTCTGATTAAATATGCTCCACTTACTCTGGACATCTATGAAGTTACTCTGCTTTTGCACAAAAAATTCAGTTCTATTGCTCATGACTGCAATTTAAGGTTCTTTCTGTCCTCTGATCTTTTATCTGTTTGAAAACCGAGCGGCATAGGAATATCGGCAGTTTAGTTCTCAAGTGTCTGCATTAAACATGGTGGCCTGCAAGTCAAATCTTTACTTCCATTCAACTGAGAATCCTGTCTTCAAGTTCCCAGCTTTGGAACCTCTTGTCATTTACATAAACAGTGGATGCACCAAAAAAGATACTATTATCAGCATATCCTGTATGACACTCTACTGACTTTACTTTCTAATAAGCAATACTTGGATTTTTCAAAATAGATAATAGGAAGTTTGGAACAAAAGGAAATAACTAACTTCTCTTAGGATCTATCAAGTGTCAAATATTGAACCAGGGATTGAGGTTAAACTCTGTTATCTCATTTATTCTTTCCCAAACACTTTTATACAGATCAAGAAGCTGAGCCTGGGGGTGATTCAAGCTTGTTCAAGTTTGTTGATGCAGAGCCCCTTTGAGAACCCTGGTTTTCTCACTCAAAAGCATGTTTTGGTATAATTTTAGTTTAGTTTTTTAAGCATATTATGTATCTTGTACTTACATGGATTTGAATTATTTTGAAGGAACAATACTCAGGGTCTATTCGATGTCATCCGTCTGCCATCAGTACAGGTGCTGTAACTTTCATTACAGAACATCAACCCTGCTAGCACATCAGAAGCTATGGATTCCTCTTCAATTGACACCATGGAATAACTATAGGAGAAGCCTTGCCAGACAGCTGAATCACGCATTAGTTGTTATTCAGCTCTTGCCAAATTTATGCCTGAGAAAATTGACGTTCGAGTTGGAAAATTTACGACTCTTTTTTTTCTGTGTTATCAAAGTTCTAAACCTAAACCAAGTTAGATCAGCAAAGGGTAAAATACCAAACACATATACTGAAAGCCCATAGAAGAATGTGCACTAAGTGACAAACCCATACTATTCCCTGGTGTTTTATTGAAATCTAATATGTAAACATGTAATAAATAGTTCACCTTGAGTCAAATAATTTGTGGTTTCTTCACTGATTTTTTTCCTCCATATGATAGATTTTCCCTCAGAATGTAAGATCAGGGAAGAAATAACAACTTTGTCTATCTGTCAAGAATTAATATTCTTTCTTTAAAAATGATACAAAGATAGAAGCTACTATCCTTTCCTTTTATATTGGATGCCTAGGAGTGTAAAGCTAAGTTTAGTTCTCGTGTGCTAGATTGCTAAAATTGTTTCATAATTTTCATCTATTAAGTTTCTATCTCCTGTTTCGGGGTTCTAATCATGTTTTTAAAACATTTTTATACAAACTCTCATACACCTATACATCAGCTAAACTGAATAAATTATCTAATTTGGCATGTGTATGCCATTAAATTGTACACTGTTATAGTCATTTTTTTTCTCAAGGGAAGAACTAGTGTGCTTGAATCTATGTCAAGTACTGTGAATATCCAAAATCCAAGACTAAGACGTTGTTCCTCTCTTTCCAATATCTGTAACTAAATATCCATCAATAGAGCCTGTGAAAAGTACAAAATGATAAGTTCAGATAATATTCCAATAGTCCAGAGAGAAATCACAGATGATACTAATAATTGCATAGATTTATGGTGTCTAACTATGAACCAGACATTGTTTAACATACTTTACGTCTATAAATTTTCACCTTCAAAACCAACCCGTGAATGTTAACTAACATTATCACTCACATTTTTCAGACAGGGGAATTAAAGCACAGAGAGGTTACATGACATGCCAAAGTCACACAGCTGGTGAGAAACAGAGTTGAGATTTAGCTGAGGCAGTGTGGCTCTTGAGTCCCTATTCTTAAGCAATATTCTATGCTGCCATTCAGAGATCAGAATTGCTAGGGCTAGTCTGGGAAATTGGGAGAGTTTCCTAGGGAGGTTAAGATTTAACTACATAAAATTTGAGGTTTAAAACAAAATAAATGATTACCATTGTGTTTGTACTTCGAAAACAAATTTCATATTTTTACATGGTTTCAACTTTTCTTCCTTGTAGAAAACCCTTTATGGTATAAGGAGCAGCTGTGCGCGTATCAAGGATTGGGGTGTAAAGGAGAGAAGAAAGAAAATTTTACAGGTAAGTGAGTTGTTTTGATTGATAATGAAATGTATTCAATTGCAAATTTAAGTCTCATTCAATTCAAATAATGCAATTCAGAATTTAGCTTTCTTTTTACTTTGTCACTATGGTACAGAGGTTTTGAAAAAAATAGACCTTCGTGTTCAATTTTGAGGGGAAGGGTGGAGGGCAGAATCGCGGATGGCATTTAGAGTTCATTTGCTCTTATTCAGAGAAACTGTGTGTGACACGTCATTGGGGCAATGTCCTGGCAGCAGGGTGGCACTGGGCTCCGGTATGGGTTGCGGAAGACTGTTCTCTGGAAGCTTACTGTTCCTGAAAAGGCTGACATTTTATAGGAACTATTAGAAATGCATGAATTCTGCACACAAAATGTCAACTGATAGATTAAGAAAGAGCAACTTGCTATAGTCACTAGCAGTAAAATTTCTTTAGCTTTCACCCCATTCTGCTCCATAGATATACTGTATATAAGCTTGTACCATTTCAGATGAGATCATTTGACACCCAAAATACACAGTCAAGTGAAACTTTTGCAATAAGAGTGAAAATTTTTTAAAAAAAAAAAAAGAGTGAAAATTTAAAGAAAAATGAAAATAGTAGTATTTCTCCATCTTCAGTTCAGAAGCCAAGGTCATGGATTATGAATTTTAAACACTCAAAAATCATTCTAGATAAAAGATGGCATCTTTACTCCACTTGCTTATTACTTTTAAAGTATGTTCCCGTTTAAGCTTCTGCTTTAAGTTTTACAAATTGGATGCTAATACAAAAAAAAATTAACCCCATCATAAAGCCATTGAATTTAATAACATTTTTGTATTGAATTTCATAGTCAGTGATGCTGCCTCCCATTATGTCTAGAAATCCAGAGAAAACTGAGTGCTTGAAAAAAAAATGTATGCTTAATATTTATGTAACCCTTTCAGTATGATGTAGCTTAGGAAGCTATTCCTAATGGAAAATGAGATTAGCCATAAAATTTGTCCCTGGAGTACTTAGACTCTTAAACACTGGACTTCAGGCACAGCAGAAGACAGCAGTGTGTTCATGGCGTCTCCTTTACCCATGGCTCGGCTCACGTGTGACGTAACAGTTACACGGCTTCATTCCCAATTTTAGCGTATATTACCTCAACTTCCTTGTCACCCATAAGACTGCTCGGCATACACATTTATGGCTGCTTTTCCAGCACATTGAATTCCATTTTCTCACCACAACTTCCGGGACTCCTTTTTGTTAAAAATACATGTAGATGATGTCATCTATAACTTAACCACAGCTCTGCCTAAACTGTAAGTAGCAAATGATAATTAAGTTATTCAATTAATTTTAATGCTGTTAAAATCTGTTTTGTTCACTGGTATAAACGTTTAAATATGCTTTTGTGGATAAAAGTGAAATGCTTACAATTTTCCCGTATGAAAAGGTAGAAAGTTCAATGGAGGAAGCCCACAGAAAAGTTTGAAGTTACACAGAAAAACATCACCTATTGGGTTTAAGTGAGAATGTTAGTCATCTCATTACTCGTGACTAGTAAAGCTGTCATTTGTGCATGATTTAGAATTTGAATAGTGGGTGTATAGGATACCTACAGTACTATTTAGTTTCTGCTTTGCTGGTGTCTTGTCAATCTGTCATTTTTTGGTTGTGGAAAATAGGAATTTAATCATGCTTTAGGGAGACTGTGTTGTCTGAGAAGAAAATGGAAATGAACTTAAAATGGAAAAAAATGTAAACATGTTTAGTGGTGTCCTGACTCATAAAACTAAAAGCACAGTCTGTCCAGGGTAGTATGCGAGGAGTGGGTACTGCAGTTAGGAGGCATATCATTTCCTCTGTAGACTGAGATCATTTCTGAAATATTTTATACTCTATTAAGTTATACGAAAAATAGACAGGAATATAAGTCAACACTTGTTCATCATTTGACTTTTTAATTTTTTAACATTTTGGACTATGAACCGTCAGTCGTCCCATACTTATTAATTAAGCATCTACTATGTGCAGGGCTGTGTGCAAGGCTCAGTGAAGAGATACAGAGCATATTAAAGAGATCATATGGTTGAATGTTTCCGACTTTGATTTCTGGAGCCACAGCAGCTTGTGTTTGAATCCCACTCTTCCACTTACTAATGGGTGATCACGGAGGAGGTACTTACTCTTTTAATCTCAGTTTCATTTCCAAAATGGTGATAAAAATAGTGTCTGTGTCATATGAAAGTTTTGAAGTGCAACATGACTGCATACATAAAATATTTAATGCCCTTTGTGACTAGCACATAATGAATACTCAGAATCTTAGTAGTAAATTAATACTATTGTTATCATTGTTCATGTTCATTTTTCAAGGAATTAGAAGAGGAATTTCAAGGAATTCAGTAGAGGAAAATTGAACTAACAAAAATATAAATAAAACTGTTGCACTGTGGAATAGTCTCTTAAGAGGAAAATTCCCACAATATAAATAAAAACTTAAATTGAACTTAGATATATAGGAGAAATTACAAATATGCCATTAATTAGCCTATTTCCAACCTAAAATTAATTCCCTAATTAAAAAGAAGGAAGAGAGTCCTTTTCACCTTGGGAGAAATAAGAAATTATATTTAATAAAATATTTTGTAATGTATGTCCATGACAAAATAAGTAGGCCAGATGAGAAGATTTTAAGTAAATGACCAGCATGTATAATCCCAACATTCACAGATGACCACACTCAGTAGTTTAATGTATTTTCCTCCAGTCTTTATGATGTAGTTTTTAACACGATGGATATTCTATTGTACATTAAATTTTATGTCTGCTTTTGACGTTAAACCTTATACTATAATAATTTTCCACATCTTTAGGAATTCTTTATTAGTTTCATTATTCATATCTCAAAAATTCTGCATTTTATGAGGCTACACTCTCAATGCATACGGAATAGTAAACGTTTTTGTCACCAGTTTATAATTTGTAAGACAATTAGAGAATATGACTAGACACCAACTAATATACTTGAGATGTTCAAACAGTTACAGCTTTAAAAAGAGACACATTATTAAAATTCTTAAGAAAATTTTCATTAAAATTAAGAAGCAAATGTTTTTGTGTTTATTGAAAGGTGAATAGAACATCATTAAGGAACAAAGAAGGTGTTAGGATATTTAGGTCATGAGCAAAAAATATTGAAGTAGAAGCATAAAATGTTAGGTGGTGGTGGTAGCTGAAAAAATTAATAACAGAATCTCAATCAAATAGAGCTGGGAGACCAGAGGGGGAGCTCTCATTCTCTGTGGCAATAGTAGAGCCCAGAACCTCAATCAAATAGAGCTGGGAGACCAGAGGGGGAGCTCTCATTCTCTGTGGCAATAGCAGAGCCCAGTAGGAAGAAGCAGCACTCCTCTTCTTTCCTGGCAAGGACTCAGCCAATGAAAAGCCAGGGACTCTGTTTACTAGAGCCCTCCCAACTATTTTTTCCTCTCTCTAAAGAGTTTGCCTTCTCTTGCGTAGTAGGAACTTGCACTAGGCTTACCATGGTTGCAGAACCTGGGCTGCAGTTCTCTACTGAACTCTACATAGACCCATTTTTGCAGGAGAAATATCTGAGTCTGTTTGTTTCAGGTCACCATAGTTTACCTGAATACCAATAGTGCATGCTTTAAATGTTGTAAGTGAAAACTGTATAATGTGGAGGAGGGAAGTTGAAGAGACAGATTTTGTTTTCTTAGGTGATTTTTTTTATCTCAACCGTAGTACTTGAAGCGGACTAAGTACATAAGTATTGCTTAGATTTTCTAATATTTTGCAAATTATTTTCACATGCAATATATTGCAAATTGTCTGAGCAAAGTACTGAAAAAAATAATATTCTTTTCTTTGTAGTATAAGTTGATGAAGTGTCAGAGAGTTGTTTTTCATTCTCTGAAATAAAAATTTTGTGTTTTGTTTTGATTTCACACCCAAACAATACATTAGTTGAAATAAAATGTGTATTTTGTGCCGTCAAAATTTTGTACACATTGTTGCATTGCCTTTTAAAATTTTTTCCTTATGTTATGCAGAGACAAAAGACTTTTACATAAAATGTGTGTAAGGCAATGTACCAGTTACTAAGGATGTATGGACAAATTACCCCAAAACTTAGTTGTGTAAAACAACTATTTGTCATACTCATGAATATTCTGTTTCAGAAATTCCAGCAGGGCACTGTGGGGTGGCTTGTCTCTGTTTTATAATATCTGGGACCTCAGCTGGAAAACTCAAAAGCTGGAGCTAGTGTATCTGAAAGCTCATTTATTCACACATGTGGCTTCTGGTCTGGGATGACTCGCAAGTTTGGCGACTGAAGCAGCTGGGGGTTCTGTGCATCTCTCTGTGTGTATTTGTTCCACATGGCCCTTCCAGCATAGTGGCTAGTGCATTTACAGTAGCCATACCTATGGTAGTCAGGGCTTCAAAGGCACAAGAGGAGAGAGAGAGAGAGAGAGAAACCCTATCACCTCTTATGACCCAGCCTCAGAAGTCATGTTATGGCACTGCCATGGTCCTCTATTGACAGAGGCAGATTCAAAGTTCCATCCAGGTTCAAGGGAGCATAGACACAACATCTCAGTTGAAGGGTGTCAACATCACATGTATTTAGAGCATATGAAATGAGCTGTATATTGGTGTGTCAATCTCTGGGAAATATAATTTGCCTCAGGCATGAAGGCTAATAACAATAGCATCACATTGGAATTCCAACTACCCATTCCAAGAAATATTTCACCATTACTTTTGCAGTCCCCACATGCCTTACTTTGAATGTATCAACCCCTTTCTCTTCCTTTCGTACATCTTCACTTCCCTGTGTTTTGTACCTCTTTCTGTAGGTTTACCGAATGTGCTTTCATGCCATCTCACAGTGGATTCATGTGCAGCACATGTGTGTGCAGAGTTGGGTTTCATATATTATTAATAATACCAAATGCCTTCTTCTGCATCTTGATCTTTTCCCCTTGACCTGTGTTCTTAAGATTTTTTCCATACTGTTTCATGTAGCTTAAGCACATGCATTTTACATGAGCCTTACTATTCTGTTGAATATATTTTCCACAAATTATCCATTTTATTGATGATGGGGTTTGGGTTGTTTCCAGTTTTGTTTTATTTATCTCTTATCTCCAGTGTTTCTGTTGTCATATAAGTTTCTTTGAATTTTGCTTTTATATAAAAGGTTGTTATAAATATGCAACTTGCGTGTATTATGTGCCATAAGGATATAAAGTTCATTTTTTCCCCAAAGGAATTTGGAATTTATCCTATGACTACTAAGTGAAAAAAATTTAGTTGGAAATAATTTCAAGGTTATAGAGTGTTGCCAAAACTAGTACAAAGAAATTATATACCCTTTAGCAGGGTTTAGCTGTTATACATATGTCCATGTTATAAATATATATATATGTGTGTATAT
This sequence comes from Aethalodelphis obliquidens, assembly GCF_003676395.1. Classification (NCBI taxonomy): domain Eukaryota; kingdom Metazoa; phylum Chordata; class Mammalia; order Artiodactyla; family Delphinidae; genus Aethalodelphis; species Aethalodelphis obliquidens. The sequence continues at coordinate 34,045,273 of NW_020837956.1, forward strand.
GTGTGTATGCACATATCTACATAGATATGTGTGTGTGTAAATTACATTAATCATGGTGCTTACCTCTGAATACTTTCATGTGTATTTCCTAAGAATGGGAGTATTATTAACTTATATAACAGAATCATAATCAAAATTCATAAATTTACATTGAATCAATACTTTTATCTATCATCTATATTCCAATTTTCTGAATTGGCCTAATCTTGTCCTTTATAGCATTTTCCCACTGTAGTACAGAATCTAATATCTAGAGTCAGATATTACAGACTTGTCATGTCCCTTTAGCCTGTAATATTCCCAGAGACTTTCTATATCTTTGATAACATGGACACAATTGAAAAATATAGAGTTCATCTCCTTTTTCAAGAAAACAGTCCCTATTTTGCATTTGTTTCTTAATCATGTCTACAATGAAGTTATGCATGCATGGTGTGTTTCAGGGTTTCACATCTGGAGAAACATGATGTCCACTTGAAATATTCCTTTTGATTACCTTGAAGGTGTTCCCCCAATTCTCCACTGTTAATCTCCTTAAAAAAAAATTGTTGTTAACATTTTTCTCAACTAATAAACAATTAATTGGAGAACAGCTTAACACCATATAAATACATGGATCATCAAAATTTCTCCTTACTGTGGCATCCACTGATGATTCTTGCCGGACAGTCTTTACCATCATAGTTCCAATATAATGATTTTCCAGCTCCAGAAACCATCCCACCTTTAGTATTCTACCATAAACAATAGACTTCACTTCTCCTGTATTTATATATGTATTTATCTATTTATTATTGAACAGTAATTAATTCCTATGTTTAATGGTTTATCACTGATTACTAAATATAATTATTTCAATGCTCAAATCCTCCCAGATTTGGCCCATGAAAGCCTTCCCAGTAGGGCTCCTCTGTGTTTGGAACTGGCTCCCATCTGACTTTCTGGCATGACAATATATTCAATGCTCACCTTGGACCTGCTGTACCCTAACAGTGGAATCTATTTTTCCAAGGTGCTATAGTTCCTGTTTATTAGCACCATTTACTTGAGTCCAGTGTTTTCCTATTGATCAGTAATGTTAACCCTGTTACAAATCAAGTTTCCACATGTGGATGGGACCTGTCTTGGCTTCTCTGTTTAGTTCTATTAGCCTACTTGACTGTTACTAGATACATAGGAAAGTCTCAATACTTTCATGTTAATTATTATACTGTTTGCTTACTTCTTAATTATTATACTGTCTGCTTACTTCTTATATTTGCCAGGGCATTTAAGTGGATAATTGGTATAATCTTGAAATAAATAAGGAAGTAATATTCTTAATTAAAATCATTCCAAGAAACAAACAAACAAGAACTCCAGGCACAGTTAGCTTCACCAGAAAAATTTATCAGAGTTAAGGAAGAAATGATGCCAAACTTACAGATTCTTCCAGATAGATGAAAAAAAAAAAGGAATTCTCTGCCTTTTTGAGGTCAATTTGTTTTTTGTTTGTTTGTTTTTTACATCATCATAATATTGATTTAAAAACACATGACACAGGCCTCACAGAAAAGGAAAATTTCGGACCTTAAATATGATCTTAAAATCCTAAAGAAAATATTAACAAGGAAATGTCAGCAAAATATATATTATGACCTGGTTGTTTTTAGTCTCCAGCATAAGCCTGGAAATATTTTAAAATCAATGTAATTGGCCACCTTAATAGAAAAATTAGAGAATTATATCAAGAGATGCAGATCAATTAGTTGAAAACATTAAATATCCATTGATAATTAAAAGCAAAGAATATTTTTATTCTGATACAAGATAGCTACAACAAATGAAAAAGAGAAAGCATTGTGCTCGATGGTGGAAAGTCTAAAGCTTTTTCTTTGAGATCAAAAATAAGAAAAGATGGCCATGGGATCTACTTTTATTCAATGTGTGTCTGAGGTCCTAGCTAGTCCGTTAAAAGAAGGAAAACAAACAAATTTATAAGTAGTGAGGGCATAAAATAAAAGTGTTATACTACTGTTGACATTGTAGACTACTGTTATATATGTAAACTAACCAAGAGCATCTATGGATAATTATTAGAATAAAGCAGCAATATAAGCAAGTTTGCTGGATGTAAGATCAACTTACTCCATCCTAGTCCCTACCCACCCCCCAAAAAATCCTATTTAGATGGAGGAATATACCATATTAATTTATCAGAAGTCTCAATATCATAATGTCATTTTATCCAAATTCTACCAGATTTACCCAATCAAACTCAAATGTGGTAGTTTGTTGATTTGCCAAGCTGATTCTGAAAATCATATGGAAATGCATATGGCAAAGAATATCCAAGATAATCTTGAAGAAGAACAACAGAATGGGAAAACTTGCCCCTACTGGATATTAAAACTTATTGTAAAGTTACTATAATTAAGATAGTGTGATATTTGCACAGAAACAGGCAACTAGACCAATGGAACAAAATAATGACTCAGAGGGAAAACCACACATATATGGGCATTTAACTTATGAAAAACATGGCCCCAGAGAGTAGACAGAAAGAAACTGTGTTTTTAATATTTATTTGGTGCTGGGAATAATTGGTATTCATGTAGATATCCATATCCACAGCTTGTACAGAAATTCTAGTGGATTGTAGATCTGAATGTTAAGGAGAAAAATAAAAGCTATAGTAAGGTAACAGAATTTTTAAAGACTTCTGTACAGAAAAATATTCCTTAAACAGGACTTAAAAATCTTTAAGAAGGTAAATATTGATAAACTTTGATGACATTAAAATATTTCTGCTAAAGAAACAACATTAATTCAGTAAAAAGGCAAGTACGTACTGAAAGACCATATTTGTAACTCACATAGTTGACAAATATTGCATCCACAGTATGTAGGTAAATCTTCCAAATCATTAAGAAAAAAAAGGTAACCCAATAAAAATATGCAGAAGACAACTGAACAGCATTTCACAAATAAGGATATACAAATAATCAATAAACGTATGAAAAGATACTTTAAAGATATTGGAAAATAAACATTAAAACCACAAAAAGATAACCCTATTTCCCCAACAGAAGGCCAGAAATAAAACTGCCCCAAAATTTGATAATACCAGTGGTTGGAAAGAATGTGGAACAAAAATTACTCTCATTAATTTCTGTAGGGAGCGTAAATTATTTTTTAAAAAACTAGGAAAAATTAGTATGATTTATTTGTATTACAATTATATTATTATTAGTATTGTATTAATATTATTAGTATTACTATTTGAAGATATACATTCTTTATGATACTATAATTTCACCCTTAGGTATAATCCAAAAGAAATTCACATATGTGTGTACAAAAGGCATTTTAAAGAATGTTCTTAGGGGCATTATTGTGATATCAGTACATCAGTTCTAGAAACAACCCACCAATGGTAGAATGAATGTACACAGTTGTGTTGAATGTATCAGATGGGGCAACACGCAGCTGAAAAAGAATGAACTGCAGCTATATACATCAACACAACTAATCCCACAATACAATCTAGAGTGAAAGAAATAAAAAGAATATGTGATTCAGTGGTAAAATAATACAGAAAGATGAGTGATGCCCAAACAAGAGAATGGTTACCTAGAAGTGGGAGAGGGTTAATGTCTGGGAGGAAAAAAGGAGACTTTTGGGGTGTAATGTTCTAGCCTGACCTGTGTTATGGCTATTTAGGTGTTCACTTGGTGATAAATGAACTGAACTTGCCATGTCAATACATGCTTTTCTAAATTTGTGTTCTGTGTCTTAAAGCCAGTTTGAAATGAAAAAAGACAAGCACGGTGAAAATCAAAAATGACTTAGAACTAAATGTCAAATGAGCACACTTATATCAAACTTTGCATTGAGAGATAAATGTCTACATTTACAAGAAGTTATTAAAAATTAAAGGAAACTTGAAGAAAAAAGGGTTCATACTAATGAAGGAATTGATAAAATTAAAACTAAGCAGTTTAAAGAATAATTAACAAAACAAAAAATGAAAGGTTTGGAAAACAAGATGGAAAACTGGATTAAGATAGAAAAACGCAGTGAGTGGACTGAGAGGATGAAGGTGACTAGAGAGAAATAACCACGTTAGGAAAGAAAAGAGAATTACTACGGAGGATTAGTACATTTATACTTACAATTCTGTCAGTTTTTGTTTCAAAATTATGGATTGGAAAGATATAGACAAGTTCATGAGAAAAAATTTTTCCTCTTTGGAGGGATAGAGTAGTGTAGTATAGAACTGGGGAGCAAAATTAAAAAGGTTTAAATAGTATTTGTAATTAATTACATATTTTATTTAAAATATTTGAGACCATGCACCTTTTTTGTTAATTTGGAGGGCTGGGTACACATAGGTTAGTTATAATATTATTTATAACTTTCAGTATTTTTTCAAAAATCTAAATTTGAATTGATTCTTAAATAAATCTTTAAAGAACCACAGAATTATTCCATTTTTAAACAATTCACATAAGTCAAAAATGGTGAATTCTCAATTGTTTGTTCAGGGAATTGATTATATTTACCAGTGCTTCCTAGAGTTGCAAATAGAGCCTGTAATATATTAAGGACATTTCACGTTACAGGCAGAAAGTATTGATTGTATTGAGTGAGCACGACAACCATTCCTGCCGTGTAGGTCTAACGCGTACCCTCATTAGCTTACCTGCTTTACTGTGATGGTTTCCAAATTCTGCTCCTTACAATTCATGTCGATTTTAAAAGACTCATCCCAACCTGCCATACCTGAGCTTGAGATATTTTAACACCTGCTTATATTTCTACCATAGCCCCCAAATCGATAGCATAATATTGTAGGACCTTCGTGCACTCTATTCTATATTCCTCATTTTATGCACTTCACCTCATAAGAAGCATTGTAACTGATTTATTGAGAGCTTTCAATTCCAGCATATTTTTTCATATATTAAGATAATCACATTGTTTTCTCTTTTTTTCTGATATGGTAATGAATTACCTAATTTTTTAATGTTTTGAACCAAACCATACAGAATACACATTACTCTGGTCAGAGAACTGCTTTGAATAACACCAGTCCTTTGAAATTTGTTCAAACTTTCTCTCTGCCCTACATATAGTCATTTTCTTGGTCCCAGTTTCATGTAAACTTGAAAAACATGTGTACTTCTCAGTTGCTGAGTATAAGGTTCTATTAATGTGTCAAGTAGATCAGTTTTTAGTTGTGCATATCAAATTTTTTATCTTCTTCCTCTACAGTTTACTGAGAGACATGTGTTAAATCCCTCACCATGATTATGGATTTTTTTTCTTCTTTAGTTCTATCAACTTTCATTTTACATATTTGAAGAATACATATTTTTGGTTCATACATATTTAAAAATTTTACATCTTCCTGTTTGATAGACTTTTATCATTATAAAATGTTCCTTTTTTTATCTCTGGTTTTCCCTAAAGCCTTCTTTGTTCAATATAGCTCAATCAACTTCCTTTTGGTTAATGTCTACACTGTATATTTCTTGCCATTTTTTTTACTCCCAACTCTTCTGTCTTATTATTAATGTGGTGCCTGGAAATAGACTAAGACATAGTTGCATCCAGACTTATTGGGGAGTGCACTCAAAATGTATACTGGTAAAGAAGGGATTAAGTCAAGACTGATAAGAAGGAGAAGCAGACTGCGGTGTGGTTGCAACCGAGGTCTCCGACAATCCTGCAAGGAGCTTTGTGGCTAGAATGACTCTTTGGAGTTGCCTAGGTTAAGGTGGCCAAGGGCCATTCCTGGGAAGGAGGTGGCATAACCTCGGGCGAGGCAGTTCCCTGCATTCAAGGGTAAGTCCCGGTGCAGGATGCAGCTGTGGGTCTGTCTTCCCAGCAGTTGCGAATGGCTGTGAAGGCCTGAAAAGGGAACATGGGTAGAGCAAAATAGTATCCACTGAAATCATTTAATGGCCATCCTTTCCAAGGAATCTCTTATTGGATTTTACCCTTTTTATTCAGCCTTAAATATGTCTCTTTCAATTGGAGTAATTTCATTCACAGTTAACATAATTACTGTTACATATAGGTTTAAGCTTATAATTAACTTTGGTTAGGAAACAAAAGAAATTCAGTTCACCTATCCTATATTCTTTCTTCCTTCCTTTTTTGCCTTCATTTTAAGAAATATGTTCTATGTGAGCTGATGAATGTGTTGACCAAACTTACTGTGGTAATCATTTCCTAATACGTACATGTATCAAATTTCTATATTGTATACCTTAAAGTTACACAATGTTATATGTCAATTATATCTCAGTACAGCTTGAAGAAAAATACATGTCTGTGCTTTTTCCTTCTATTTGTTTCTAGCTATACATTTGTTTAGTATTCTCTTGGGTGGTTACCATAGAGATGTAAATGAATACTTTTATCACTTTGGAAATGGTACAGGAGCCTTGAAAGACTTTGGGGACATTTATTCTTCTCCAACCTACAGAGCCACAACTAATGTGTACAAATTGTGTGTGATACTGTTTGCAAGGTCCTTGTGTATATAGACAATTTGATTTAAATTCAATAAATAAAAAATTATGGGATCATGTGAGGTTTAGTTATTTATTAACTAGTATTTAGAATGAGAAGATATGAGGGGTTTATGTGTCTATTGTTCTCATTGCATATAAAGATTCGTCATGGTGTCTAGACATCATCACTTTCTGTTCAGGTGTAGAAACCATCTCTTCAAGGTACTTTAGTATCAAATTTCATGTCTCCTGATGCAAGAAAAAGAGAGCAAGACTGTTATTATTTACTATCCTATGACTTTTCAAAATATGTTTATTTTGAAACAATACAGATTTTCTTGTCTGTGCAGTTTTCTAATTTCATTTATTTAATGCAAGTTGCATAATTACTTATGATGCTGAGTCATCCATCGTGCTGCTTGTGTGAACTCTGGCTTCCAATTTTAATATTGTTACTGAACTTTGTTAATGATGACCAAAAATGTAATTCTTACCCAGAGTGTGCAGGAAAATGTACAAAATGCCTCTTTTTCTGGTCATGTTCAGTTAACTATTCAGAATTCTATAGTCTAAATGTAGAACACCACATCTTCCAACAATGTCTTCTCTTGAACTCTTTAGGCCGTATCTCTCAGTTCCTAGAATGTGAACTTTTTCTCTGTTGACCTTAACTTTGCCTTCCACACACCTGCCCCCAGCAAGAAGAATAGGCGAGGAGACTGTAGGCAGAGCAAACAGGGCTGTTCTTTTTCCATTGCTCATCCAGCATGGCTAAAACTGGCCATTGACATGTGGCTCTAGGTCTATCACCCTTAGAATGTGAAGAGCAAATAGTTCTGGAGAAAGGAGACATTCTCTTATTCTATAAAGCGTGCCAATGCATGTCAGTTTTCTTAACTCAGCAAGTCCTAAGCATGGAGAATCATAAAAACATTCACATTATTTTGACACTCTTTTCTCCTTATGTAAGTCAAATTACTCATGTTAGACCTTTTACCATGTTGCATGTGTCTTTTCTGTATTATATGTCATTTTATACCATTTTCTTCCCCTTGTTTGGGTCCTGATTTTTTTTAACCTATTTTTAGCTGAAAAATGTTCTTTTCATCTGTGTCTAATATTTTGTTAAACTCATTATTTAAGTTTTTAGTTTCAGTCATTGTATTATTTAGTTCTATAATATTCATTTGCTTTTAAAAAATTATTTCCAATTCTTTTTTGAATTTTGGAACATTGTAATTTAATTATTTAAAAATACAAATTATAGTTATTATAAAGTCTGTGTCTGATAACTGCAGTATCTGGATATTATTTAGATCTATTTCTTTTTTTTTTTTTTGTGGTATGCGGGCCTCTCACTGTTGTGGCCTCTCCCGTTTTGGAGCACAGGCTCCAGACACGCAGGCTCAGCGGCCATGGTTCATGGGCCCAGCCGCTCCGCGGCATGTGGGATCTTCCCGGACCGGGGCACGAACCCACGTCCCCTGCATCGGTAGGCGGACTCTCAACCACTACGCCACCAGGGAAGCCCTAGATCTATTTCTTTTTTAAAAATTTTTCTTAGTACTCTGACATTTTATTCCCTTCATCTGTGAAAGCTTTTTATAACTGAGTGCCAGATATCATATATAAAAAATTATAAAAATTACTGGTAACTTTGGGTAGTGCTTTGTTCTTCCAGGGTGAAATTACCGCATATTTGTTTAGTTTAGTTTAGTTTAGTGCTTTGTTTTTTAGGCAACTCGTTTAAGCGTCATTGACTTTATCCTATCACAGGTTGAAATTATTTGAAGTTAGATTTAAGTCCTTGAGAGACTGGTCAATTATTGGTTTACTTTGTCACCTAAAGTATGTCTCTTTGGGGGTATAAGCCAAAGCCTGACTTTTTAAAAATCAGGTCATCTGTTCCTTGTAAGTCTCTGGCCTTCGGTTTCGCACCCTGCCCCCAAATTTTGTGAGGCTGGAGAAGATACTGTCGACTTCCTCATGAGATTCTATGGGATTCCATTGATTCGTGAGTTGAATGGTTTGAAACAAGTAATTCAGCCATTATTAGTACATCATAACTGTCAGACTGCTCTGAATTTGATGCAAATAATTTCTATATTTTTCTAATTCAACCTGAATATAATATTATCAACTAAATCAATAATATTCAGCCATACATATAATAAACACCCTGGGAACACATTATTTACCAAATATGAAACTGTGCAATGTGACACAAAATGATGGAAATGACAGAGCCTGTCAAGAATCTTCAGCAACATATTGAGAAGGTTTAAAATTAGCATTTAGATTTAAGTAAATGTTAGTAAAGGATAAAAGCAAATATTCAAGTTTGAACTACCTTCACATTCACCTGAGATGTACGGAATGACTCTTCAACTCCATTGTAAACACTTTTTAATAATATTCATAAAAATTTGTGTTGCAGAATATATATTTTTTTACTTTACAACAAGAGAATTAAGACTCAGAGAGATAAAGTTTCTTACTTAGTATCACACAGCTTGAAGGTGTCAGAGCAAGGATTTCAACCTGTATTATATATGTGCCGTGTGTGCTCCTGAAACCCTAGTGTTCTTTCCATTCACTGATGCTGCTTCATTGAGGCACATACATTCAGAACAAGTGCATGTTTAATCTCTATTTGGGCTTGAATGAAGTAATATATTTGTCACATGACACTATTTAGGACAGAATATAAGTAAACATGCAGAACAAATCATTACTTTCCTCAAGTAGTCAAAATCTTTCAGTATAAATTTAAAGATTAGCTTAGGTTCTCCCATTGCTCTTAGGTCATAATCAATTTCTTCTTCTACTTCTGTATTTTCATATAGGTCATGTATTAAGTGATTTCTTTCCTGAGTTGCTTCTGACTCAGTGAGCATCATGTGACTTTTGAGTCAACTCAAACTGATGTTTAAAATCATTTCTTTTGTTCACAGTTACCAAGTCAGAAAAAGGCGTTTTCTCTGACTTTAGGAAGAGAGACACTAGATTTTTCAAAACAGAATCTAAATTTATCCTGAAGAATTTGTATAAATTGAAATTGCTTAAAAGTCTCAGTAATTTTGCAAATCAGGCAGGAAGGCATCCAAAGTCTATTACAAATGCTTGTGTATGTCTATCTAGTGAAAGTGGCAGGTGCAAAGGATCAGATTGTGAATCTATGGATTTAAATTTGGAATCTATTTTTTTAAACCATGCCTTGAAAAGAGAGGAATTAACAAGGGCTGTTATAACAATAGCTATTTGTTCTGACTATTAAGTTGTGTTTTTGGCTAGATTTTTCTCTCAACACTTAATTTTAACTGTATGGAATTAAATTGTTTTACAGATCGGAAACATATCAATTTCTTGTATATTTACACAATGCTATTCCTTACTCTTTACTTTAGCATAGTCATTTGGCAGAAATTTATAGATATTTTATTTAATTTTAATATTTTAGTTTTTTAAAAAACCCTCTTGTTTTCAGTTCAACCCAAATGATATGTAAATAAAAAGAGAAATAAAGTTAGAAATATGGATTAGATACAGAGTCCAGAGGGCATTGAGTACTGGCTAAGGAATTCAGACATTCTTAAATAAGCAATGGTGAGTCCATGAACATAACTAAATACTGGAAGAAGATAATCCAAAATGTGCTTTATAAATAACAATCTGGCTATCATGCATTCAGCCCACTGGGATGGGCCTATTAGGCACATGACCATGCCAGTAAGAAGAACTTTTAAGATTGTGCAGGTAATAATTTGTAAGTGCCTGTATTAAGGAAGTGATTATAGTAAGAATATTAAGCAGATACTTTTAAGGTATCAGAGAACCAGAACTGACAGGATCAGGACATAATGCAGTGAACTGTGAATGAAGTGGGAGATTGATCATGAGACCATTTTATTTTTTTAATATCTAGGTGAGTAAGAGGATGGTAATAACATTTACAAATATAAAAATGCATATATTTTCTAATTTAGACTTTGGACCTAGAAAACAATTAAGAAATGATGTGCAGATTTTGTTCATCTGAATATAGGATGGAGGTTTTAGGGAGAGGTCAGAGCTAGAGTTTTAGGTCCAAGTGTTATTTACTAAATTTGGCTGACACCCATGAGCTTTAATCATCTTTCCAAATAAAAACTACTAAGTCAATGTTTCCTAATATTTCCCCATCAACACAGTAATTATTAATAAACATGACCCAGAGATAACTTTCTGGAGGTCATCTTAAGGAAATATAAACTAGAATATTTTATTATGTGAAAAATGGTATGTGAGGGATTGTATTAAAAGAACTATAAAACCTTACTCTTTTCAATCTCTGGGAATCTAAGCTTTTATGAAAGGCAGCTTCATGTATTACAGTGTACATCACTATCCTCTCACAGATACAGTTACCATCACCACCATAGCTTTAGTCATGTCAGTCACAGATTCAGGCAGATCCTTAGTAGACTATTTTTGACCAAATAAGTGTTTTTTAACTCTGTGATTCAGCATCATCCACTTGAACTGGGGCACCTCTGCTAGTTCAGTCATGCCTACCCCAGCCCATTGACTTTGCAAGTTCTTAAACAAAATTCTCTTTGTCTCCTGGTATTCTGGTTTTTATGGGGGGGGGGGGGGTTGAAACTTGTACCCACTAAGTACCTTGCATTTCTATTTATTTTTCTTCTTTATCTCTTTGCTATCTTTAAAGCTATGAGAGAAATAGCTTTTATCTAAATTCCTTTTTCAGTAATGCTACAAATATTATCAAAACATCGTATATTTTAAAAATATTCTTGATCTTATCCAGCCAGCGAGATGGTGGAATAGGAAGTCTCAGAGCTTGTTTCCACACAGAGACACCAAATTAACAACAATATGTGGTCAAAAACCCTTTATGAGAAGTCCAGAACCAGTTAGTAAGTTGCAGCACACCGAAGTAAGCTTAAAGCCAAGAACAGCCACGTTGAAACTGGCATTAAAATTTTTCTTTTCACCCACATCAGCCCCTCTTCCAGGCTGGCACAGTTCATGATTGGGAGTAAAAGCCAAACTAGCAGCTTCCCTCTTGGGAGGGAAAAGAAAAGTGAAAAGTATGTCCAGTGTTCTGGCCTTTGGGGATGCTGCCTGAGTGATTAACTTCTGTCTTACGTGATTTGGATTGCTGATTTGGGTACCTGCATTCCTTGGATGGCTAGGGAGCATAGAGAACAAAAGAGAGCTCAGTGGCTTGTTGGCAGCACCAGAGAATCTGCAGTACCACAGGCAGACATCAGCGGGAGCAAGAAACTACAGTTGTCCCTTGAGCAACTTGGGTTTGAGCAGTGCAAGTCCACTCATGTGGATTTTTTCAGCAAACACATACAGTATTGTGATTGGTTGAATTCATGGCTACAGAACTTCACATACAGAGGGCCGACCATAGGGCATGAGCATCCACAAATGTTGGTATCCTCGGCAGATCCTGGAACCAATCCTCTGTGGATACCAAAAAATAACAGATGGCTGTACAAGCTTCTGAAAAAGAAGCTGGCAAACCTCTCCAATTGTGGAATTACATGTATAAGCCCAGAAAAGACACTTTCCCATAAAAAGGTTTGATTGGTGATCTATAGATGGACTGATTTGTGAAGGTCTTCCCCTGTATAGAGATAATTCTTCAAGACTGGGAGAAGACAGAGAGCTTATTTAAAAAAATTATGGCCCCAAATGTCTTAAATCTGAGGAAGGGATTCAAATTCAAGAAACTCAAAGCATTCCACTTATGATGAATTCAGAAATATCCACACTGAGACACATTATCATGAAACTGTCAAAACTCAAAGACAAAAAGAGAATCTTGGAAATGTCAAGTGAAAAAAGACTTGTCATATACAAGTGAGCTCCCATAAGATTATCAGTTGATTTCTCAGAAGAAACATACACAAGAAGGAATAATATAGAAGAGATGGATACATTTGTAGAAACATACATCCTGTCAGGACTAAACCATGAAGAAATTTAAAAAAAAATCAGAACAGACCTATAACTAATAAGGAGATTGAATCAATAATAAAAAAAATCTTCTAACAAAGAAAAGCCAAGGAACAGATGGCTGCATTGGAGAATGCTACCAAACATTTAATAAAGAATGACACCAGTCCTTCTCAATCTCTTCCAAAATTTTGAAGAGGAGAGAATATTTCCAAAGTATTCCAGAAAGCCAGGATTATTGTGATACAAAAATAAGACCACACTACTACAAATAATGAAAACTACAGACTAATGTCTGTAATGATATTAATGCAAAAATCATCAGCAAAATATAGGCAAACTGAATTCAACAACACATAGCAAGGATATCATTATAACCAAGTGAGATATATTCCTGGAATACAAGATGGTTCAACATATGAAAATCAGTCAATACAATACACCACTTTAACATTATGAAGGATGAAAACCACATGATCATTTCAATTGATGCAGAAAAGCATTTGGCAAAATTCAAGACATGATAAAAACACTGAATAAACTAGGTCTAGAAGAAAATTACCTCAATATAATAAAGTCCAAATAAAAAATAAAGTTTTATGTAATAAAGTTATAATAAAATAACATGAGAAGTCCAGAGCTAATATCATACTCAATGGTGAAAAGCTGTGAGATATTTTTCAAAGATCAGTAACAAGACAAGGATACCTACACACATCACTTGTATTCAACACAGTACTGGAAGTCCTAGCCAGAACAGTCAGATTAGAAAAAGAAACAAACAAAAAATTCCAAAACAGAAAAAAAATTAGGTAAAATCATCTCTGTTCACAGATGTCATTGTTTTATATGTAAAAAACAAACAAACAAATAAAGAAAAAACCTAACGATTTCACAAAAGAACTGTTAGAACTAGTAAGCATATTCAGCAACGTACAAAAATTAGTTGTGAATCTGTCATTAACAAAACTACCTCAAAAGGAAATCAAGAAAACGATTCCATTTGCAATATCACCAAAAAAGAATAAAATGCTGAGGAATAAACTTAATAAAGGAGGCAAAAGACTTGTACACTGAAAACTATAATACATTGCTGGAAGAACTAAAAGAAATGAACAAATAACGGAAAGACATTTTGCATTCATGGATCGGAAGACTTAATATTGTTAAAATGTCCATATTACCCAAAGTGATCTACATATTTAGTGCATTCTCCACCAAAATCCCAATGGTATTGTTTTGCAAAAATATATAAAATACCATCTTAAAATTCATGTGGAATCTCAAAGGATCCTGAATAGTCAAAACAATCTTGAGATAGAAAAACAAAGCTGAAGATCTCACACTCCCTGATATCAAAACATATTGCAAAGCTGCAGTAATAAAAAGAGTACTAACATAAAGACAGACATATTGACTGAAAGAAGAGAATAGATAGCTCAAAAATAAACCCTTATGTATACAGTTAAATGAGAGGAGTGCCAAGGCTACATGATGGAGAAAATATAGTCTCTTCAACAAAGGGTGTTGGAAAACTGGATGTCCACATGCAAAAGAATGAAGTTGGATCCTTACCTTACACCATATACAAAAAAGAACTCAAAATGGATTAAATGTAATACCTAAATGAAAGACACAAAACTATAAAACTCCTAAAAGAAAATATAGTGGAAAAGCCTCATAACTTTGGATTTGGTAATGATTTCTTGGATATGACACTGAAAGTACAGGCAAAAAAAGCAAAAATAGACAAATGATACAACACCAAACTTAAAAATTTCTGCACACAAAGAAAGAAATCAAGAGTGAAAAGGTAACATACAGAATGGGAGAAAATATTTCCAAACCATATATCTGATAAGGAGTTAATATCCAGAATATATAAAGCACTCCTACAAGTCAACAACAACAATAACAAAATCCAATTAAAATATAGACAAAGGACTTGAATTAGACTTTTCTCCAAAGATGATATATAGAAGGCCAACAAACATATGAAAAGATGCTCGACATCACTAATCACCAGGAATATGTAAATCTAAACAATGATATATCATCTCATATTCATTAGGATACTCAATTTCAAATAAACAGAAAATCACAAGTGTTGGCTAGAATATAAAGAAATTGGAATCCTCTGCACTGTTGGTGGGAATATAAAATGTACAGTGACTATGGAAAACATTATGGAGGTTCCTCAAAAAATTAAAACTACCATGTAATCCAGCAATCCCACTTATGGATCTATATCCCAAAATGTTGAAAACAGGATCTGGAAAAGATATTTGCACACCATGTTATTGCAGCAGTATTCCCAAGAGTCAAGAGATGGAAGCAACCTAAATGACCATTGATGGATGAATGGATAAAGAAAATGTGGTATATACATGCAATGGAATATTATTCATCCTTAAAAAGGAAATAAATTCTGTCATATGCTACAACATGGATAAACCTTTAGGACATTTGCTAAGTGAAATAAGACACTCACAAAAAGACAAATTCTGCATGATTCCACCTATAAAATGTACCTATAATATTCAAACTCTTGAAAACTGAAAGTAGAATGGTAGTTACCAAGGCTGTGGGGAGGAAGAAAAAGGAAGTTGTTGTTCTAAGGGCATAGAGTTCCAGTTTTGCAAGGTATAAAATTTCTAGAAATTTGTTTCACAGCAATGTGCATATAGTTAATATTACTGTTCTGTACACTTAAAAACTGTTAGCCTGGTACATTTTGTGTTATGTGGTTTTGGCCACAATAAAAAATTATTTTACATAGGTATGCTTTATCACCATAATAATGTATCAGATAGCTAAAAAAAACCCTTATCTGTATTTACTCTTCTGTTTATTATATTACTGTCTGATTTCCATGGTAGCCTAATCTTCACATTTACAAATTGTTTTATTATATATTTTGTCTATAATTTTAATATTATCTGAAACTCATTTTCAGAGAGCATTTAGTTTTAAAAAAGGGTAAAATAAGTGAGCCTCACCAGGATTCTACTCATCCTTTAATAACTCACAAAAATTCCTCAATATTACTCATTATTTATTTGTTTGCCATTTTTGTCTACCAATATGAGCTTTTGATACTAATAAATCAAACATTTTGGATGATGAATTTCAATTTTCTTCTGATTCTGAATGCTAATAGATAGTTATTTAGGATATTAAATGTTTTGTTTCACAGATGTTTTGAACTATCTGCTTTCTACATTCAGCAATCATTAACTACTCAGATACTTCATTTTAATTTCATTTAATTTCATTCTAAAATGTAATGAACATATATGTAAACAGCTTGCTTGAAGATATGTTTATATTTTGCATACATATGTTTTTCTTGTGACAACTGAAGTAGCTTTTTTTTTTTAATATATTTATTTATTTATTTAGGGCTGTGTTGGGTCTTCGTTTCTGTGCGAGGGCTTTCGCTAGTTGCGGCAAGCGGGGGCCACTCTTCATTGCGGTGCGCGGGCCTCTCACTATCGAGGCTTCTCTTGTTGTGGAGCACAGGCTCCAGACGCGCAGGCTCAGTAGTTGTGGCTCACGGGCCTAGTTGCTCCGCGGCATGCGGGATCTTCCCAGACCAGGGCTCGAACCCATGTCCCCTGCATTGGCAGGCAGACTCTCAACCACTGTGCCACCAGGGAAGCCCTGAAGTAGTTTTTTAATTTATTTAGTTTTCACCTAATATAATTTAGATAAAAAGAAATTTTAAGTGAATGCTCCTCTCTCTTTTTTTTTCAAGTACTTTCCTGTTTTATAAATTAACCTATAGTTACTATAAATTGTCCCAATATAGCATTGCTCGTTTTAAGTTCTTATCTCCATGCCATTTCTTATACAAGGCATTCTTCTTGGAATTATCTTTACTCCCCTTTTTAACAAGTTTCTCCCAAAGCCTTTAAAACAGTTCTAACCAACATCCCCTGTAAAACCCTCCTGGTGGCCAATCACCACGTTGATTTAGTTGGTCTTGTTTGCTTTCATAGCATAATTCATCACACAAAGAAGGTAACCAAAAATGCTTTTAGAATTTCAATGAATGATTTTGATTTACGTGAATAAATTTTCCAGTTTTATACTTTTTGAAAGTTCTATACATGGTTACATCTTACATGAAGAGTAAAAGAATTTTGTCACTAATTACAAGTGGGATTTACCAGAAGTTTCTTATGTAGGGATGATTAAATCAGATGATTATATATATTAATTATTATCAATAAGCTTCAGTTGCATTTATTACATATGACTTGAGGGTCTATTATGATTCTGAAAGGTCTGTGTAGGGACTAAAAGTCTATGTTCTTATCTGGATGCTTTGGAGTCAAATCAGTCTTAATCTGGCTTTGGAGTCAAATTGGCCTTGATGTGATTTGGGGGAAATTACTTCAACTTTTGTGGCTCAAGATTTGTAATAGAAGAATTACTGTTAAGGGACATTTTTTTTATAAAAGATTACTTTTCTTTAATGTCCTCTAGTCTCTGAGTTCTTACAACTCAAAGATTATGTCTTAAAATTTCAATCTGTGTCCCAGTGCAGTATCTGACACCTAGCAAGCACTTACCATGTGGGTGAGATGAACAGATGGGTAATGAAATTATTAGCGCTTGTGAGGAGGAAGAATATAATTCTTGGGGCTGATACTATCAAGGAAGAATTCCCAGAAGAGATGAAAATTGATCTTTACATTGAAGGGCATGTGGGACAGAAAAAAAGGAAAGAATATCCGAGTTGTGCATCTAAGCCAAAAGTATATTTTCATGGTAATCACGTGAAAACATTTTCCAAATGTCAAAGCCCATAAAATATTTATTAATAAAGGTGTTTGCAACAAATTTTCCTAAACATCTCAAATCTATGCTGTATTTATGTTTGCCTAGTCTAATGAATAGAAGTACTTTACATTTCTGATCAGCTTGCCTGCAATGCTGGAATTTGAAATAGTTGAAATATAATTGCTTAAAAAATACTCCCTGCTTCTTCTCTTGCCCCTTTATTTTTCTCTCCCTTTTTCAGTCAGTTTGAAGGGGGAAAAAAAAAAAAAAGATGCACTGAAAATCCATTTGATAGGTTCTTGTGCCCTCTTGTGGCAAATCCATTTTGCAGCACAAATACTGCCCAATCAGGCAGGAGTCATCGAATTGCTGACCAGCCCCTCCTGCCTCTCACTGGAAATGCTCTTGTAGGCTCCACACAGAGAGTAGGCACTAACACATTGGAAATAATGGCCGCATCGTAAGTAATTTGGTGAAACTGAGAAGAGTTCAGTTGTATCTATACTTTTAAAAAAGCATTTTGTTTTCAGAAGCAGTATGACCTTGGGCTAGCCCCTCTGTTGCACTGAGCTTCATTGCCCTCATTTTTCAATGGAGATATTTCTATGTCAAAACAATTTCACAGGAATGCAGAATAAATTAATGTATATTAAGGTGTTTCATTATCTAAGTGGGCAAAATAAAAGGGTTTATATCATTATTACATTTTTATGGCATATAGTTCAAATAAGATGTATTTAAATAAATTTATTCAGTAGGATAACTTTTTATTTTGACTAAAAATCTTGATGACTAGGTCTGGCCTGGTGTGAAAAATATTAAATTCAGGAAAATAAACAACTATATTCTGTATAAAATTACCTACCTAATTACTCACTATCTATCTATCTATCTATCTATCTATATATCCTAAATACAAAAATATTTTTAATTCAGAGAGGACAGAGTCATTTGCAAAAAAATCAAGTCAGTTATTAGATTCACTCGTTCATCAGATAATTAAAAATAATCTACAGTATGCCGGTATTAGCTTAAGACTAGGAAAAATATGGTGAGTTCCCACATGGAGCTAATGTTCTAGGAAATAAACACAAACTAAATAATCATATTATAAATGTAAAAAATGAACTGTGGTGATACAAGAAAATGAAATATACAGGTATCAGGATGTTTAATTGGGGAAATTATATTACCTAGGAAAATAATGCCTGGGCTGAAATCTAAAGGAATAACAAGCATTATAGGGGCAGAGGGTCAAGGGTGGGTTTGGGAGAAAGAAATATTACAAGCAAAAGCCGTGTCTGGAATGCAGAAAGACACTGAAAAAAATGAAAATGTCAGAAAGCAAGAGAAAATGTGGTTTTTGAAAAGGCAGGAAAACTGAGTAGTTTGAGCACTGTGGCCCTATGAATGACATTCATTCTTTACTTTTAGAGTCGCCCATTTTAAAACTTCAGTTGTACAGTTTCTTTTTCCCCAGGAATTTTGTAACTTAAAAACAGCTTTAAAAAGCAGATGGAAAACAGAGGTCACCCCAAACCTGGCGCACCACTCCAGCACACATACATACAAAGGTACACACTGACAAACACACAGATACGTTGAAAAGGAAGTTAACTGTAAAATTCCTTTGGTATTTAATGAACGATAAAACTTATTAGTTGATAAACATAAATTTATGATACTGGTTGCATGCTCTACAACATATGTTTATCAATATCTATATGCATATGATTTTTGTATGCTGCTTCTTTTGGCTCCTTCTTTTGCCTAATTCTTCTTTTGTGTAGGCAACTTTTGACACGGCTCCCAGTGAGTCTTAACTCTTAGTGGTCCTGCCCTTGATTATTTCCCTCCCCTTGTGCTTGAGTTGGATCTAGTTAGTGGGATGCTTTTAGAAATGACAGAATGACTTTTTGTGGCTAGGCTTCCAAAGACAGTGATTTCACCTTGCAGGCATTCTCTACTGGCTCTTCTCACACAATGGCTCTGACGGAGAGGGTAACTGAGGGCAAGGGGCCGAGGGCAGATTCTGGCCAATGGCCAGTGGGAACGGAGGCCCTCAGGCTCACAGCCCTAAAGGAATTGAATCCTGGCCACCACCGCTGAGGGAGCCTGGAGGCAGATTCTGCGTCAGCTGGTCCTGCACCCCTGGAAAGGTGACATTGTCCCCAGTCAGCATCTTGACTGAAGCCTTGTGAGTGAGGTGACCATCCATCCTGGTTTGCCTGGGATCAAGAGACTTCCTGGGATGCGGAACTTTCAGTTTTAAGACCAGGAAGGTCCTGGGCAAACTGGGATGAGTTGGTCACCCTGCCTGTGAGAGCCTCTGAGCCAGAAGATCCACAGAAGTTGAGATAATAAACGTAACTTGTTTTAAGGCAGTAAATTTGGGGGGTAATTTGTCATGCAGCAGTGGAAAACTAATACACTTATATTCAGGATTCAGTTCGGGTATCAGTTCTCAAAGAAAATCTCTGAGTCTCGGGTGTGTACCTTGAGACCCCTCCTCAAATCCTCTGCAGTATTCTGTACTTTTCCCTAGGAGAGCATCTGAAATGCTGTCTTGTCTTGGTCCACTTGGTTTTTCTTTCAGTTCTGCTAGACTACAGACACTCTGTTAGTATGGCCCATGTTAATTCCCCAAGGAATGTTACAGAATAGATACCACAAGCTGAAACAGTGATGTGTGTGTCCCCTGGCTGGCTCTTCAGTATACTGGAAAAGATGTCATTACTTGAGGAGACAATATTTCATAAGTTTAAAAAATACTTTATTTAGTTCAATTAAATTTTCATCTTCTGTGAGTAGCATTAGATTTCTTGTATATTTTTCATATTATAAAAAAACGTTTTTTAAACTTACTCCTTTTTTTTTTGTAAAGCCAAAGCTGTTTTCACAAATCTAAACTCCTCACTGTATGATTAAAGATATGATTAAGAAGTAAAGGGATTTTGATTTTGTGGCCAAGATACTTTAGAATAAATTGAAGTCTGTTGTAAGTAATAAGAAACATAATAGTTCTGATTACATTCACATAGAAATAACTTAAAACTCAGTTTTTATTTCACTAAGAAGCACGGATAGCAGTCCTTATATAACGATGATTAAGTAAACAATGATTAAGTAATGGAAACAGAAATGACAAAATGTAAAACTTTGTAAAAAATCGACTTTTTCTATCATAAGTGAATAGACTTGCCAGACATCAGGAAAAAAAGAGTTTGTAACAGACAATATGAAATCCTATTAATTGAATTAACTAAAACACGGAGCTACATGATTATCATTCAGTTCAGTCTCTGTGGGCCACTTTTCTTTTGTTTTATTCTATGACTGTAGTTTGAGCTCCAGGCAATTGCCCTTTAAATGTGAGCACTAGGTATGTCTTAGCACAAGACTGAAGAACATGAAATGCACTAGTGCAATATTTCTGCAAACCAAAAATGCATCTTAATTTTTTGATCCTTCTGAAGATGTTTTTATAATGTAATATGGGTCAGTTATTACAGTCCTTCTAAATGTAGTCTAATTATTTATTTTTAGAGTGCACTTTCTCCAATTCCGAAGCAAACATTTATCAACCAAGTTTGCTAATACAAGAATCTACCCACCCACAAATGTCACCCCCACTGTGATTGTCAGGCTTTACTTGTTCATCGGGAGCTATCTTCTGCTCTTTCTGGAGTGAGCAGGTAAAAGAGAAAAGATTTTTCTTTTTAATTACTGAAACACAGACTGCAAACAAAAGCGTTCCTAATGGCAGTGTCATAAGTGTAGGAGGAGACAGGTCTCACGCAGGATGCAGCAAATAAGGACAAAGAAAACGTAAATTCTTGCCTCAGAAAATTTATGGGAAGAAGCTACTACATAAAGTGAGGTGTTGGATTCAATGATTTGTTTATAAGTAAGTAGTCCAAAACTTTTGAGCTCTCTAGAACATAAAACAACGAATATTCAACACTTACTGCTTTTTAAGGGCCAAATATTTATGTGTTCAGCATATCAAATATGAACACTTCAGATGTTCATATTACAGTTTATTTGCAAACTTTCATTGAAAGTAATTTGGTTAACAGTGTAAATACTTTTATTGGTTATTTGATACATATTACAAGTGATGTGCAAAATAAGGATTTATTTTATTGCTTGTAAAACATTAGTATTCCTAGTTCTAATTTGAAAAGTTGCACGATGCTTCCGAAACTTCATCTGTTATTCTGGCCTTTTTTACTTTTCTATAGAATTTGCAGTCCTTACCTCATACAATCTATGAAAAATGCCAGGAGATTATCCATAAATAAAGCTGTGAAATTTACTCATTTCTGAAAAGGCTATGTGCAGTCTTGCTTATAGATTTATTCTTGCTTCAGAGAGAGCTATTAGTTTCCTTGTGTCAAAGTGAACTATGTTTTAGTACACAAATCAGAACATATGTTTTCTATGGTATCTTCTATTTAATTAGCAGTTAATCATCAAAGATAACATGCAAGTTAGAATACACTGTATTTAGAAAGCTAGACACTTAATCTCTCTAACAGATTGTATCATATATTCCAAGTCTCATGGCCCAGCATTATAAAAGAAGTTATATCTGGAATGTTTCAGTAACATCTAAATTGCGCATGCTCAACCCAGGGCTAATTAGGCAGAACTCGATCTTACTTATTTTTAGTTTCCCTTCTATGTCTTGTATTTAATGAAGTTTTTGCCACATATTCTTCAATTGAATCAATTAAGCCCCCTAGAAAGTATTGTCAAAAACATGAGTTAATTTTATATTTATACTGTTATTAACGGAAGCTAGATTTTATACAATTAAAGAAGATTCTAAATATTAAAAGCAGTTGTCAACATAAGATCAACACAAGAGACTGGGTTCATGCTAAGAAAATCAAGAAATTTGAAATTGAGACACATGCATGAAATAGTCACACATTATTATTAGCTCATGTTGTTAATGAGATAAATAAATATCCTTCTGAAAAGAAAAGGTTAGTTGTGACAATAGAAAAGATGTGTCATGCCACTTCTCACTATGTACCCATGATAAGGCTGAACTGTTGTTTGTTTTACTTCTTAAATTCCGTATCAAGAAAGGTGTGTCCTTACTCCTCTCACAAAATATACAAATTCTGCCCATAGCCCAAGTTCTAGTTTAAAGGCTGTTTGCATCATAGACGCTTCTTGGTAGCTACTGTATCCTGGATGCTTATAGGACTCATTACTCTGTTCTTACTCTTCATTTCAGTTACCTATTGACTTCCCCATCTATTAAGAAGAGTAATGTTCCAATTCTGTTGTGAAGAAAATTACCTTAGCAGCTTGTGTACAGTGCAGATTCCTAGTCTGTATGCCTGGAAAATTTTAATTGAGCAGATTTAATATATTAGACAGAAGTCTCTACCTCTAAAAAGACCATGTAAACATTATATCAAATTTATGTACTTGATTTCATGCAAATATTATTTTTCCCACTTCAAACACACTCTGAGGAATTTATTTTCCAGCCCTGGGCCAAAACTCTCATGTCTGTTTTTTTTCCAACATTTTGTGATATTGCCTGGCATCTTGGAAGTGCCCCCCAAAATAGTAGTCTACGGTTATTTTATTTCAGTCATCATTTGTGCCCCATGCAAACTCTTTGCTAAATATTTCATAAGCATTCTGTTTTATGACCATAATCATCTCACTGAATTAAATTTAATTAAATTCTGTAATTATGTGGGTTTAAGTCTTATAACGAGTCTTTAAGTCTTTATTCCCACATGCTGTGTTCTTGACTTTCATTTGTATATTGTTTAATAGGATTATGTTTTCAAGACAATGTTTTGGTAAAGCTAATTGTATAATAAAACTCCTGACACCTGATAAATGTAACAATATTTTTTTCTTGCCTTTACTCATTAAAACATGATGAAAATACAGAAATTTAAGGTCACATACCTTATTCCCCTCACAATATTCTAGATATTTATTGTCTCTGATATTGTTCTATTAATTATGAGTAATTCCAGAAGCCAGTTATTGTTCTTTTAAATGAATTGCAACATTTCTTAGAGTATAAAATTTTGTACTTTTTTACTCTGAAGTTCAATTGACTACATCACTATATATATTTACATATGTATCAACATATAGTTGTGGTTGTTAATTTCATTTTCTTGGATTACAGTGAGACTCCCTGTCTGCTCATCTATGGCTTCATTTCAGTAACATTTTCTTTCATATTTGATATTATCTTAATGTATCATTTGATACCTTGTCTTAAATTTACACTAATCAAGGCTCAGTAAGTATTCTATTGTCTATCATCCATTTCTCTCATTTTTCATCTAGTCACTTCAATCACCGTACGCATTTCCTTTGTAACTGGTGTGGTTTTCACAAGCCTCTCTCACAGGTTATTTCTTTACATTTTTTACAGCATCACTTTGATTCGGTTAATCAGAGTTCAGCAATAGCATTAAATTCTATCTTAATTTATATACTTAGCTCCACCATCTCCTTTTTTTTCTTTTTGCTTCACATTGTTTTCTTCATTCATTCTTAATCAAATATTTTATTGTGTCCATCTCTTTAATTTTCCTGAAATGGAAAGTAGTTATATTTTAAATAATTTCTATATTACCTAAGATAAATAGATATAATTCTTAAGTGAGTTTCTCAGTATTTGGAACGCTGTGCTTTGAGTCTTTAAAAACAAATCATTCATTAATCCATGTATATTTTTTTTTTTTTTGAGAGTGTGCTTACATGCCTTTGTGTGTCCCTGAGGTTTGTATTTTTAAAATCTGTTTTGGATGGGTACAATTCTGTGTACCTTTGGCTTTCTACTTGATAAAGCAATACATAGATTGTGGAATCTCCATGATTTTCCTCCATTTTTACCTGAACAGTTTAGACATTTATTTGTTCTTTAACTTTGAGTTGTAAGGCTGAATGTAATTTTTTATGCTATTTTTAGCTCTTCAACTGTGGGAAAGGAATGTAACTCTGGACATCCACAACCTGAAACTTTGAATACCTGCTTTTTTTTTGAACCTCTCAACATGTGCTCACCCTAAACTTGCTAGGGCAATTTTTATACTTAGTGGTAAAGGACAGGTTCCTTTCTTAATTTAGTCTTATGTGTTTTGCTTTGAGGAGCTTTGGATTCCATGGTAAGAAGTCAGTTTTTTTGGCCAGCACACTGTTACACATGTACAATTCATTTTTATCAGCAGCTACAAACTTGGTTCTACTGCTGCTGTAGACATATATTTGGCATTATTCTCTCCAATTAGGAGATTGATTTTGCCAAAAGAAGAATGGCTTACAAACATGGAATGTTACCTTTTGTCTTGCCTTTATTGTTTTCCCTTATGAACAAAATGAGCCTTATGTGTTGTCTCTAAATCAAAATTATCCAATTGGGGGGTTCTTATTAAGACCCTTATGAATTCTCCTTCTTACCTCCTGTGTACAATGGCATATACATTTCTGTGTCCTTGCTGTCTTCCCCAAATTGTACTGTGATTTGGGATTACTCCTTAAATCTGTGATATGAAATTCTGCAACCTCCCACACTTTTAGTGAAGATAAAGTTTACTTGTCCAACTTATTTTTTATTGTTGTGTGATTATGTCAGTGTATTTCAGGGGAAGAATTTGGTAAATGTGAACCTAACGCAACACCTAACTCAGAAATTTTGAAAGCAAAACACTAACATTCTTCACAAAATATACAAATAGACAAAAAGAAAGTTAGTTACAAAGTACTTCAATACAGTATCTTTGATTTATTTGTAAAATTATTGAGTATCACATCTATGCATGTAAAACATGTCAAATACTATGCAAATACATTTATGTTATTTATTTCACATAAATATGTGAAGTATGTGTTATTCATTCTGTTTTATGTATGAATTAACTAAAGTGTCAGGACAAACAAGATAAAGAAAATTGCCCAAAGTCACGTTGTTTTGTTTTGTTTTTTAATCTTTTTTTTTTTTTTTTTTTTTTTTGCGGTACGCGGGCCTCTCACCACCGCGGCCCCTCCTGCTGCGGAGCACAGGCTCCAGACGCGCAGGCCCAGCGGCCATGGCCCACGGGCCTAGCCACTCTGCGGCATGCAGGATCTTCCTGGACCGGGGCACGAACCCGTGTCCCCTGCATTGGCAGGCGGACTCTCAACCACTGCGCCACCAGGGAAGCCCCTCTGTTGAGGATTTTTGCATCTATGTTCATCAGTGATGTTGGCCTGCAGCTTTCTTTCTTTGTGACATCTTTGTCTGGTGTTGGTATCAGGGTGATGGTGGCCTCGTAGAATGAGTTTGGGAGTGTTCCTCCCTCTGCTATATTTTGGAAGAGTTTGAGAAGCATAGGTGTTAGCTCTTCTTTAAATGTTTGATAGAATTCACCTGTGAAGCCATCTGCTCCTGGGCTTCTGTTTATTGAAAGATTTTTGATCACAGTTTCAATTTCCGTGCTTCTGATTGGTCTGTTCATATTTTCTATTTCTTCCTGGTTCAGTATCGGCAGGTTGTGCATTTCTAAGAATTTGTCCATTTCTTCCAGGTTGTCCATTTTATTGGCATAGATTTGCTTGTAGTAATCTCTCATGATCCTTTGTATTTCTGCAGTGTCAGTTGTTACTTCTCCTTTTTCATTTCTAATTCTATTGATTTGAGTCTTCTCCCTTTTTTTTCTTGATGAGTCTGGCTAATGGTTTATCAATTTTGTTTATCTTCTCAAAGAACCAGCTTTTAGTTTTATTGATCTTTGCTATTGTTTCCTTCATTTCTTTTGCATTTATTTCTCATCTGATCTTTATGATTTCTTTCCTTCTGCTAACTTTGGTTTTTTTTGTTCTTCTTTCTTTAATTGCTTTAGGTGTAAGGTTACGTTGTTCATTTGAGATGTTTCTTGTTTCTTAAGGTAGGATTGTATTGCTATAAAATTCCCTCTTAGAACTACTTTTGCAGCATCCCATTGGTTTTGGGTCATCGTGTTTTCATTCTCATTTGTTTCTATGTATTTTTTGATTTCCTCTTTGATTTCTTCAGTGATCTCTTGCTTATTAAGTAGTGTATTGTTTAGCCTCCATGTGTTTCTAGTTTTTACAGATTTTTTCCTGTAATTGATATCTAGTCTCATAGTGTTGTGGTCGGAAAAGATACTTGATACAATTTCAATATTCTTAAATTGACCAAGGCTTGATTTTTGACCCAAGATATGATCTATCTGGAGAATGTTCCATGAGCACTTGAAAGGAATGTGTATTCTGTTGTTTTTGCATGGAATGTCCTATAAATATCAATATTCTTTGTTCGCACAGCTCCCGAGGTTCAGCCTTGGATTTGGCCCCGCATCTGCATGTAGGTCGCCTGAGGGTGTCTGTTCTTCGCTCAGACAGGATTGGGTTAAAGGAGCAGCTGATTCGGGGGCTCTGGCTCACTCAGGCTGGGGGGAGGGAGGGGAACGGATATGGGGCGAGCCTGCGGCATCAGAGGCCGGCATGACGTTGCACCAGCCTGAGGCGCGCTGCGCATTCTCCCGGGGAAGTTGTCCCTGGATCCCGGCACCCTGGCAGTGGCGGGCTGCACAGGCTCCGGGAGGAGAGGTGTGGATAGTGACCTGTGCTCGCACACAGGCTTCTTGGTGGCGGCAGCAGCAGCCTTAGCATCTCATGCCCATCTCTGGCGTCCGCGCTTTTAGCCACGGCTCACGCCCGTCTCTGGAGCTCCTTTAAGACACGCTCTTAATCCCCTGTCCTCGCACACCAGGAAACAAAGGGGCAAGAAGAAGTCTCTTGTCTCTTCGGCAGCTCCAGACTTTTTTCCCAGACTCCCGCTAGCCGTGGCGCACTAGCCCCCTTCTGGCTGTGTTCACGCCGCCAACCCCAGTCCTCTCCCTGCGATCCGACCGAAGCCCCAGCCTCAGCTCCCAGCCCTGCCCGCCCTGGCTGGTGAGCAGACAAGCGTGTCGGGCTGGTGAGTGCCGGTCGGCACCGATCCTCTGTGCGGGAATCTCTCCGCTTTGCCCTCCGCACCCCTGTTGCTGTGCTGTCCTCCGCGGCTCCGAAGCTTTCCCCCTTCGCCACCCGCAGTCTGCGCCCACGAAGGGGCTTCTAGTGTGTGGAAACCTTTCCTCCTCCACGGCTCCCTCCCACTGGTGCAGGTCCCGTCCCTATCCTTTTGTCTCTGTTTATTCTTTTTTCTTTTGCCCTACCCAGGTACGTGGGGACTTTCTTGCCTCTTGGGAGGGCTGAGGTCTTCTGCCAGTGTTCAGTAGGTGTTCTGTAGGAGTTGTTCCACGTGTAGATGTATTTCTGATGTTTCTGTGGGGAGGAAGTTGATCTCCGTGTCTTACTCTTCCGCCATCTTCCCCTCTTCTCTGGATGTAAATCTTGAAGCAAAGTTCTGCCATTTGTCTATGTTTATTGGACATATGATTTATATAATGCTGGTGAGGTTACTGACTAGGTGGCATGTATTTGTGAATTCAAATGAGATAATGAGGGCAGACATTCTTTAAAGCATGTAAAACTTTATAAAACATGAAGCTTTATTTTAGTCATTATGCCTGAATTAAGGGAACTGAAAAATATTACATATTTATTTCTACCTTAAGACTAGGCTAAATAACTGTAAACAATTTAGTTGCTTCCCCTACTAACAGATAATACCCACTAAAGCTTACTTATCACAAATTGGCATCGATATGATATCCATGTCCTGATCAAATAAATTATCATAATAATTAGAATTCTCCATGTATATATTCACCATCACAGGGATTTACCTGTTTGATATAGGGAACCAAATTCCCCAGGTTCCATGGTATCGTGGCATCAAAGTTGGAACTTTGGAAGAATGTTTTCCAAATATATGTGTGATTCAGAGTAGTCACTTACAGTGGGAAGATACAAAATAATAATCTATTAAAGTAACCACCTAGAGGGGTGGGATAGGGAGGGTGGGAGGGAGGGAGATGCAAGAGGGAAGAGATATGGGGATATATGTGTATGTATAGCTGATTCACTTTGTTATAAAGCAGAGACTAACACACCATTGTAAAACAATTATACTCCAATAAAGATGTAAAAAATAAAAATAAAATAATTGTTTAGCTTTTCTAAATAAGATAAATGATCCTAATAATGACCCTGTGAATTGTGCATCATTCTCTTTGACAGAAGAATCCAAGGGTCAGAAAAGTTAAAGACTGTGTCAGAAATTATGTTGTTAGTAAGTGGAGGTCTTAGAATAAATCCCATTTTGCCTATTTTTAAGTAAAATGAAATTTTCACAGGGTAAATATCATCACACTTAAAACACATTTCCTCTATGGGCCCTGAGTGAGTCTCTGAGAAGAGTGACTGAATTCTTCACTCTTATGACCCAAGGGTGAGTCCCTGGCCTTAGCACAGAGCAGTCTCAGTAAATTGGTTTTGCTTAAGTAGAGAAACATGGAGAGATGAAAAGAAGAAACGTGAGATTGACAGCTACAACCAAAGTGATTCTGAACACAGAACAATGGACAGGAAGTCTATCATCAGAAATGAAAACAGAGGCAGCTATTTGGAAGATCCCTTGTTCTATTATCTTGCTCTAACAAAAGATCAAGTTTACATGTTTTCTTTAAGATAACTATGTGGAGATGTTTAATTTCATGAAAAGTATAATCCATATTCAGAATATCTATATATTAAAAAAATAGATTGTGAGAAAATTAATAAAATTCAAAAGTCTAGTGTGATATTTTGGGGAAAGCATTTTAAATGGGAAACAAAAGAAAAGCTTGAATTCTCTCAGTTATCTTTATTGATTTCCACAGTCATTTAAAGAGATAAATTTAGGTGTTTTTCTTGGTTCTGTATATGGGTTTAATAAATATTAACAGTTTAAATTTATAAAAATTTAAGAATTCATGGGTCATTTAGTTTAAAAAGTAATCACCCGTTACTATTCCTTATTCTCCTTGCTTTTAACCACCCATGCATACACACACATTTACTTTCCTTACTGAGGTATGCAGGGGAGGATGGGAGGGAAAGAACACTTACAACAATGGTTATTCTGGAGAACGAGCAGTTCACTAATAAGGTGAGCTAAAACCTAACTTCACTGGATGAGAGTACCCAGAATGATGATGATTGCTCTTACATCAACTAGGTATTGAAGGTTTTAGGTATTCATATCTGATTATGTTTGATAACCACACATCTGTATGTCACATTCCATAATGAGAGTGATAACAAGTCATTTTGGTTTATGAACCAAAACTAAGCACTGCCATGTCTTGTTAATATCAAGGGATATTGTAAATTAGAAAAACAGAACCTTAAAATGTCAGCATTTATTCCTCCTGTGAGCACAAGGGGGAAATGCTGTCATAAGATCAGAGACCCTAGTCAATATTTGGGGTGTTCCTCAGTTGAGGATTGTGGCAGGAACTGAAAAGGGACCTTTCATCAGCTACACAACAGCTACTATGGGAAATTACTGCCAAATGGAAAAATAAAGCAAACACTTCCACATAAGCAGAAGAGCACTTGTAGTTCCACATAAGCAGAAGAGCACTCGTAGTTCCACATAAGCAGAAGAGCACTCGCACACCAATTATTGTTCTGTGGGTCTTGAATGAGTGAGGCTTTTGCAATAAAAGTAATGAAGTTTCCCTTTTTTTCCCTTTTACAGAAGAGGAAGTTATGAAAATTTCCATACTCTGAGGTTTTTATTTTATTATGTAAGATACTATTCTGATAAAACTGTGTGAAGCAAACATACATCCACCGGAGTTCCACATATTAATTCAAATATTAAACTTCATATCAAGAGGCATTTTTTCATGAGAAGTGAGAAAGGAATTAATTTTCTTTTTATTTCCCTTTTCTCCTACTACTTAAAAAACAAAACAAAAACAAACAAAACAAAACAAAAAAACACATTTCCTACATGTTGTTACCCTTCTAAAATTTCTGCATCAGGGTCTGAGACCAGTGGTTGCTGAGAACTACAGCTTATCTGAATCCCAGAGTCTATATCCAGGTCGTTCCTTTGGAATGTGCAGTGCCCCGGAATCTGGCAGCAGGACCCCTCTCTATTGGTTTGGAGAAGCCTGCAGGAGGTCTGCTCTGTCATCACCTCATACTGCCCTGAGTCTGCTACTAGGAATCTTCTCAACCAAAGCCTCCAAATTCTCCTGCATCTGCTCTTTCTGGTTCCACAGATGAAGAGCTGTTGTCCACATGCAATACTTCCCCCTTCGCTACTATTGCCAATGCCCAGCCTAGCAAGAGTTAAAATTAACAGTTACATCTACCGAATACTGGACATATTTGAAATTATTTCTTCAAATTTTTTTTTTCTAAATTATCCCTCTTGGGATAACAATTAAATGCATGTTAGACCACTTGACATTGGCCATCAGGTGATTCTGTTTATTTTTTCCACCTATTATAATTTTTTTCTGTATCTTTCACATAAGATAATTTCCACTGATTTGTGTTTAAATAAGAAAATTTTTCCCATGTACAATCTGCTGTTAAGCTCATTCAGTAATTTTTTAAAAATTTTAGATATCTTATTTTTATTTCTAGAACTTCCATTGGGTTTTTATTTTTGGTTTGCATTTCTCTCATGTGGGTCTCCATCTCTTCCCTCATAGTGACCCATCTTTTCCCTTAGGTCCTTGAAGATATTTTTAATAATTTCTTCAAAGTCTTTGTCTGCTGGCTCAAATCTGCTTCATCTCAGGGTCAATTTTTATTGCTGTCTTTTTTCTTGATTTTTCTGGACGTTGTAGGGAGACTAGACTGTGTTGTGTACATGTAATGGGTATTGAATTTTATTCTCACTGTCAGTTGAATTACTGGCATAAACTTTTGGTCTTACCCATCTTGTCTTTCTTTTTAGACTGAGTCTGTTTCATTTCTCCTTAGTTCTCCATCATGTCTCTAACTATAGAGAATGATCTTTAGTATTAACTCATGACCTTTCTGATGTCTCAACTTAATGCCTGAGGTTGCCATAGTGGCCTCCTTACATGGCTAGACAGAAAATCCAGTGTCTCACAACATTCCATGTCTTCTAATATTTCTGTTTATCTCTCAGTCCTGCAGCTGGCAGTCTCTGATGCCTTTTGGAGCCATGCATAGTCAACTCTTGCTAAAGACCTAGGCTGGACTGACTCCATAATCTTGCTCTTTCCACTATACTTCTTGAGTATCTGACTCAAGGCTTCTCTTCTTTCTCGTACTCTGCAAATCTCAGCCTCTTCAGCTCTAATTTGCCTGACCTCCAGTCTGCCCAGAACTCTTCCCTTGTGTTCTAATTCCCCATGTCACACAGGAAGTGTCCCCAGTCAGATAGCCTGGGCAAACATGGGTTTCAATTTATGAGTTCCCATTCTTTGAAGGATCATAGTACTATGCCACCAGTTATCTGATATATGAACACAATTGCCTCATGTATTTTGTCCAATATTACAGTTCTATGGTGAGCAGACAAATAGTATACTGGTTACTTCATCATGATTGCATGCTGAAATTACCCATTTCCTTTACATTTAATGAAGCCTTATTAATTTCTTCCAGTAATAACCAGAACTGCCATCCAATTATGATTCTTTCACACATGATTAAATATTTTTCTTTAAACTGCAATAGCAATAATAATTTTGGAAAAAAGTCCAAGTCATCAACTTCAATTATTTTAATAATAATCATAAATTATTAAGTTATTGCAAAATACCAATGTACATATCACTATATGTGGATTCCTCATTATTCCATACAGAATTTATAAAGTAGGTACTCTCCTCATTTCAACTATGAAAGAAATGAAACAGAGAAATTAAGTAGTTCTTTATGGTCTCATAGTTACCTAGTACATTTTGAATTCAGGAAAGAAACTCAGGGAGTTTGCCCCCAGAGCCCATGATCTTGACTGTTTTGTCATGTGAAGAATACTGAAATAACAAATTAAACAGGAACAACACAACAGTGATCAGTACTAAATAAACAATTTTTAGAAAATATTTGAAAAGTCACAAAAGGAAAGCACAATTAATATTTGCAATTAAAACAAAAGGAAGAGGAGAAAAAACATACATTTTGCAAATACAGGCATAGCCTAGAGATACCGTGGGTTCAGTTCCAGACCATAGCAATAAAGCAAATACCATAAAATAAAGTGAGTCACAGGGATTTTTGGTTTCTCAGTGCATATAAAAGTTATGTTTGCATTATACTGTAGTCTATTAAGTGTGCAATAATAGCATTACATCTAAAAAACAATGTACATATCTTAATTTAAAATACTTTATTGCTAATAACAGATCAACATCAATCTGTGCCTTCAGCAAGTCATAACCGTTTTGCTGGTGGAGGGTTTTGTCTCAATGCTGATGGCTGCTGACTGATCAGGGTGGTGGTCGATGACGTTTGGGGTAATCGTGGCAATTTCTGAAAATGAAACAGCAATGAGGTTTGCTGCATCAGTTGACTCTTCCTTTCACAAATGCTTTCTCGGTGGCGTGCAGTGCTGTCTGAGAGCACTTCACCCATAGTAAAGCTCCTTTCAAAACTGGAGTCAGTACTCTCAACCCTGTTGCTGTATCAACTAAGTTTATGTAATATTCTGAATCCTTTGTTGTCACTTCAACAGTCTTCACAGCATCTTTACCAGGAATAGGTTCCATCTCTAGAAAACACTTCCCTTGCTCATCCATAAGAAGATACTCCTCATTCCATTAAGACAGACATTAAGATAATTCCGTTATCATGAGATGCAGCAATTCAGTCATATCTTCAGGCTCCACTTCTAATTCTAGTTCTCTTTCTATTTCTACCACATCTGCAGTTACTTCCTCCATTGAAGTCTTGAACCCCTCAAGGTTATATATGAGTGTTGGAATCAACTTCTTCCAAACTCCTGTTAATGTTGATATTTTGACCTCTTCCCCTGAATCATGAATGTTCTTGAGGGCATCTAGATGGTGAGTCCTTTCCAGAAGGTTTTCAATTTACTTTATCCAGATCCATCAGAGGAATCATTATCTATGGCAGCTATAGCCTTACAAAATTTATTTTTTTAAATCACAAGACTTGAAAGTCAAAATTGCTCCTTGATCCATGGTCTGCAGAACGGATGTTGTATTAACAGGGATGAAAACCACATTAATATCGTACATCCATGTCAGAGCTCTGGGTGACCAGGTGCATTGGCAATGAGTAGTAATGTTTTGAGAGAAATCTTTTTTTCTGAGCAGCAGATCTCAACAGTGGGCTTAAAATATTCAATAAATGATGTAAACAGATACGCTGCCATCTAGGCTTTGTTGTTCCATTTCTAGAGCACAGCATAATTCTTAAGGGCCCTAGGATTTTCACAATGGTAAATGAGCATTGGCTTCAATTTAAAGTCACCAGCTCTATTAGCCCCTAACAAGAGAGTCAGCTTGTCCTTTGAAGTTTTGAAGCCAGGCATTGACTTCCCTCTAGCTATGAAAGTCCTAGGTGATATCTTTTACTAATATAAGGCTCTTTTGTCTCCATTGAAAATCTGTTGTTTTGGGTAGCCACCTTCATTACTTATCTAAGCTAGGTCTTCTGGATAATTTCCGGCAGCTTCTACATCAGCACTTGCTGTTTCACCTTATACTTTTACGTTATAGACACAGATTCTTTCCTTAAACCTCATGAACCAGCCTCCTCTAGCTTCAGACTTTTGTTCTACAGCTTCCTCACCTCTCTCAGCCTCCACAGAATTGAAGAGAGTTAGGGCCTTGCTCTGGATTAGGCTTTTGGCTTAAGGGAATATTGTGGCTGGTTTGATCCTCTACCCAGACCAATACAATTTTCTCCATATCAGCAATAATGCTGTTTTGCTTTCTTATCATTTGTGTGTTCACTGGAGTAGCACTTTTAATTTCCTTCAAGAACTTTTCCCTTGCATTCACAACTTAGCTAACTCCTTGGTGCAGGAGGCCTCGCTTTCAGCCTATCTTGGCTTTCAATTTGCCTTCCTCACTAAGCATAATCATTTCTAGCTTTCGATTTAAAGTGAGAGATGTGTGACTCTTCCTTTTACTTGAACACTTAGCGTCTAATGTAGGGTTATTAGTTGGCCTGATTTCAATATAGTTGTGTCTCAAGGAATAGGAAGGCCTGAGGAGAGAGTGAGAGACAGGGGAAAGGCTGGTCATTGGAGCAGTCAGAACACACACAACATTTATTGATTAAGTTTCCCATCTTGTATTGGCACGATTTGTGGAGCCCCGAAAATAATTACAACAGTGAAGATCACTGATCACAGATCACCGTAACAAATATAATAACAATGAAAAAGTTTGAGATATTGCAGAATTATCAAAGTATGACACAGATGTGAAGTGAGCAAATGCTCTTGAAAAATGTCACCAATAGATTTGCTTGACACAGGGTTGCCACGAATCTTTAATTTGTAAAAAAATGCAATATCTGGAAAGCTCAGTAAAACTAGGTATGCCTGTGTGCCATAGTAAAGAAGGTACCAAGGAGAAGATAGGCTTGGTAATTAATGTGTAGAAGAGTGAAGTTACTGACTATAAATATCTTAAAGTTGGAACTAATTTCTTATTCTGTCTTTAAAGGGAGGCAGGAAACACAAATCCCTAAAACTGGATGCAGGCATAGAACTTGTTTGAGAATCCCTGCTTGCAGAAGATTTGTAAACCAGCATGAATTTGCAAATATACTTACTTAAGTGATTAAGGGACTTAACTATCACTGCTAGGGCTTAAACTAGTTTTAGATAAGTCACTGGTTTCTGGCAGCACTAGAGGGGAGGAATGAGCCATGAGTCATGGATGGAAGACAAATGGTTCTTGTCCCAGCCCATAGAAGGGCAGTCCATTGACCTTGGGCAGGTCATTTCTCCTTTTTGAGGTCTCTGTGCTTTCATCTGCAAGCAAGGACCTTGAATACATAATGTTTAAGTACGTCCCCTCTCTACCTTCTATACATAATTTATCAACGGAATGAACAAAAAATCTAAAATAAATTCCATCCAAAAATAAATCGATCTATTAAATGAACACTACTTATTAATAGAATTCTGTTATGTTATTATACATTTCATTGTAAATAAATAATTAACAATAACCTCCTTGGGATTTAAAGCTGTCTCGTATCTAATCTAGAAAAAAATAATAACGGGTCCACTACAATGTCAGTACTCAGTCAAACGTACTCTTACTAGATCTTGATTCAAGCTCTGTCCATGGAAGTTCTTGTAAATACTTAGAAAAGCGATCATGCGAAACTCTTCTAGGATAGGAAATATGGAAAATCCTGAGCATCTGGCCATCACAGTGTCCTGCCAAAGTGGAAGTTCTGTGATGACAGAGAAGTGAGAAAAGCATCAGTTTACTGAACAGAAGCTTATTTTAAAATCTGTGTGATGTTAAGTGTGATAGTAATTTGTTGAACTTCAATTCTGAGTCTTTGAAATAAATTAATAATGCCAAATTTAGAAATTGGAGGATTGCTGATGTTTGAATATAAAGGATTGAGCATATTGTCTGAAATTCGTTAAGTTCTTAATAACTGGTAGTTTTCGTTCATCACCTTTCTTTTATTAGTATAAAAACAAAGATGCTATTTTATAATGTGTACTTTTTAAACAACTTTACAGAGATATCTCTGACATATAAATTGTATATATTTAAGGTGTACAACTTGATGTTTTGATATATTTTTACATTGTGAAAACATCACCACAATTAAGCTAAAGAACTTAACCGTCACTCTACGTAGTTACCGTGTATGTGTGGAAGACTTAAAGAACTATGCTTTTTGCAAATCTCAATTATAGAAAACGTTAACTATCATCACTACACTGTACATTAGATCTCCAGAACTCATTCATCTTGCATAACTGAGACTTCATATCCTTTGACCATTTTTTCCTCATTTCCTTCATACCTCCTCCCTGGCAACCACCATTCTACTCTCTGCTTCTGTGAGTTTGAGGATTTTAGATTCCACATATAAATGAGATCATGCAGTATCTGTCTTTCAGTGTCTGGGTTATTTCACTTAGCATCATG
The DNA here is from genome assembly GCF_003676395.1 of Aethalodelphis obliquidens. Lineage (NCBI taxonomy): Eukaryota > Metazoa > Chordata > Mammalia > Artiodactyla > Delphinidae > Aethalodelphis > Aethalodelphis obliquidens. The sequence continues at coordinate 34,081,613 of NW_020837956.1, forward strand.
TCCTCCAGGTTCATCCATGTTGCTGCAAATGGCAGAATTTCCTTCTTTGTCTTTTTTTTTTTAAGGCTGAATAACATTTCATTGTATGCACACACCACATTTTCTTTATCCATTCATCCATTGACAGACCCTTAGGTTATTTCTACATCTTGGCTATTGTGTGTGCCCCCTTGGTGGAAAGGTAAATTGATACAGCCGTTATGAAAAACAGTATGGAGATTTCTCAAAAACTTATAAATAGAACTACCATATTCAAGCAATACCACTTCTGGTTATGCATATATCCAAAGAAAATAAAACCTGGAAATCAGGTGGTTGTTTTAAAATTTCTACATATTCTTTAATGTATAAGAAACAAGATCCCAGGACGTAAAAGATAGCTATATATACTTCAAACAGTTTCAACAATTCAGTAATAATTTATAAAATGGCAGTATATAAACAAATATCAGATTACTTATTTATTTATTTATTTTAATATGAGATTATTTAAACAAGAATGTACAAAAACATAAAGTTCAATAAATGTATATAATATAGTGTCATTGATTTTCTTGAAAAATACATGTAAATTAATGTACATTAAAACAGTTTAAAACTTGACTGAACAATTTGTCAAGTTATAATAATTAGAACTTTGTCTTTATTATATTTTTAATTAGTCTCAATTTCATATTTGAATGAAAGCAATATTCTACCTCTTTTCAGCACTTATTCTTTCATTCCTTTAAGTCTATCTTAAACAAATTTTCTTTACATAAAGAAAACTCATTGTTCACTCTCTAATATCTGTACTAGATGTTAGAAAGGTATAAAAATGGTGAAATATGGACTCTGCTTTGAAGGAATTTATAATAGCAAAGTGTGGTCATAATAGAGATTAAAAAATTGTGAGGTTGAAGATAATTTTGTCTGAGACATGAGAAGTGTTATCCAGAAGAGACCACTGGACAGAAGACATTCTAACTTTGAAATAACGAAGTGCTTTAATCAATAGGAAAGACAGGAGGAGCAAAGCCACAGATCATTGAAAAGTGTGGTGTAGTTTGGAAACCCGAAGTCTGATAGAATGGGGAGCAACAGCTTAGAAATATTGGTGGAGGTAACATGGAAATTGTTGACTTGTGCTAGATCGTGGAGGCAGTTGAATACAACATTAAGTTTATGTTAAAGTGGAGAGTAGTTCGGGGCCACTGACGTTTTCTAAGATGATGAGAGATGTCAACAGAATTAAGTTTCGGGGAAAAAAAACCACTTCAGTTTTGACAGGGGAAGATTTGAAACAGATCAGAAAGAGTGCTTATGGGAGATGAGAAGATACCAGGGTTATGGTAGGTGTATGTTTTCACTGAAAAATGTGAAGAAGAGGAGGTGAGGTTTCAAAATGTCTGGGTTCTTCCTGGTGTTTCTGGAAACCTGTCCAGACTCCCAGCCATAATCTGGGCATAACCAATCTTGGTTTGAGGCTGCTTTGATGAGATTCTCCATGATCCTCCTTTAGTCAGTAACTCTGTCTCCCTCTGGTCTTACTTGTCTGGTTCCTTGAAACCTCTGAATCCCCCTTTCTCCTTTGAGTTGATCTGTAGATCCCATCCACCCTCTAAATCCCAGATTCTTCATCAGCCACAGAAGGCCTAATGATTTGAATGTAGAACTGGAAACCCAATCAAAAGCTGGTCAAGTGATGCCCCAAGGTTGTGTTATTTTCAGATGTCTCTTTCTTGTCACAAAAGGCTCTCCTCCCAGCTATCCACATGGACAATTCCTTCGATGCCAAGACTTTGTTCAAACATTACCTTCTTGAAAAGGCTCTACAATCTCTCTGTTTAAAATTTCAGCAGCCCACCACACACCCACCTCTGAATCTGCCATAGACTGCTTTAATTTTTATAAATATATACCTTGCCTTAAGTATACAGCGTCTTCTTATATAATATACTATTTATTATATTGATTTTTTTGGTCTGTCTCCCCTACTATCACAACAGAAGGTAAGCTACGTAGAGAATAGAATCTTTTTTATTTTCATTGTGTGTCTGCCACATAGTGGGTACTCAGTTAACTGTTGAATGAGGATAAAAGCAATTGTCACAGGGTATTTGGTGAGTGAAAATTAAAGTTATAATTAAGAGATTATATGGCTCGTTCAGAAAACTGAAAGAAGTTGATTAGAGTACAAGTAGGTTGCATTGGGAAGAACACTGAATGGAGAAAGAAACTGGCATCGTTTACACCTTCGGTGCACAAGGAAAACTTTATACCTAAAAAGCTAACCCTCCTTCACATTAAAGGAGCTCCAAGTCCTCTCTTTCAGTAAAACTCTTCACAGTGCTACCATGCAACAGGCATTACTAACTGACTGGATGGAACTTTTGTGGGATGTGAATAGCAAATGACGCCTTGCACTTGTGGGAGGCAGAATAATGGTCCCCAGAAATGTCCACTTCCTTATCCCCAGAACCTGTCGATATGTTTTGTTACATAGCAAAGAAACAATGAAGAAGTCAGATGAAATTAAAATTGCAAATTAGCTTGACCTTAATGTATGGAGATTATTCTGGTTTACCCACAAGTAGTCACAAGGGTCCTAAAAAGTGGAAGTGGAAGCAGAAGAGGGGTTCAGAGAGGTGTGACGTGAGATTAGCTCAATCCACTATTGCTGGCTTTGAAATGCAGGAAGAGAACGTGAGCCAAGGAATGCCTGTGGCCCCCGGAGGCTAGAGGCAACAGAGTAATAAAATCTCCCCTAGAACCTCCACAAGAGAATGCAGCCCCACCAGGACTTCAGCCCAGTGAGACTTGGGTCATCTTCTGACCTGCAGACTGTAAGATAATAAATCCATGCGTTTTAAGCCACCACGTTTGTGGCAATTTGTTATACCAGCAATCAGATCCTAATACAAAATCTTTCCTGAGTGAATGAACAAAGATCCTAATACAGACTCTTTCCTGAGTGAATGAACAATGACATCCTAATGCAGACTCTTTCATGAATGAATGAACAGTGACAATGAATGAAATCATCCTCACCTTCCATGAGCTTGTAAACTTGATGCCTATTCCTTATTACAGTGCACCCGTGATTTTGCATGCGATTCTAACTTCAGACAACCCCTGCTCTGAAAGTTTGGAAAATCTTTCCAGATATTTGGTAACAATCTTTCTAGAATGTCTATTGCTAAATAGAAAACTATACACTGAAAATAAATGAGGGAGCATATTTCCAATCTCAGATTCTTGCAGTTCGCTCACTCTTACTCTTTTCAGCTAACATCTGTGAGGAGAAGAGCCAGATGTGAAGTAGCATGGAAAACACTTTGCTGAGAGGTGCTCTGGAAAAAAAAAAAAAAAAGACCATGGCAATTGTTTTTACTTAGGAAAAAGTAAAGGTAGGCTTTAAAAACTGCACAGACTGCATTATAAAAATACTCTTCAAAGTGTATTTTATTTTGAGATAGTTGCTCATTAGATGAAAAGCATTGCTATATTACAGAAAGAGTATCAGGCTGAAAGTCAAGCTATATGGTTTCTATTATCAGTTCTGCATTTTTTAGGCTCTATGTTAACCCCAGTTCCTATATTTAAAAGGTGATAAAGTTTTAATGAACCTATGTGTATGACTTTATGATATTAAAATGTAAAGTGTTTAAGTGATGTTTAAATCTGAAGGAAAACTATGATAAGTAATGGAAAGAAAATTAATTAAATAGTCAAGAGACCTGGATTCATTTGTAGGAGAAAGAGCAAAGTTTTCGAATTACAATGAGCTTGGTTTGAATCCTCACTCTGCCATAGCCTAGCTTCGCTTAATCAAGTTATTTATTCTCTCTGGTCATCTCTTTCCTCATTTGTAAGAAGAACAGCAATTCCAATTTTAAGGGTCATTTAAGGGATTTATTGTAATAATGCTATTAGTTTCCTAGTGCAGTCTCTTGGCTTTAATAAATGAATGGTGTTAAATTGAAATAGATTCCAAGCAAGCTTCTCTGTACCTGGGTGTCTTCTGCAAGACTTAACTCTCAGTCTTCATCTACAAGAAGTGACTCTCACCTCTTCTGTAAGAATTAAATGAGATAACATGGATTTGCCTAACAAAAATTAGGTATTCAATAATCACTTACTAAAAAATGCAGAGTCCAGAGTCCATAGTTTCCTAATTCTGACTAGGGCTGGACATAGGCAAAGAAACATGTCAACATCTCAACCACATGGCCCCATCTTACACAATGCATTTCCATCTATTTCAAAGGACGTCTGAGTATAAAGTTGCCCTTTGGGGTGGAAGAGATGGGCACAAAACACTTAGGGAAGGTGAAATGCAAATTGTGGGAGTCTGTAGGGTTTGAAGCAGCTACTAGCTTAGAACTATAGCAACAAGGCGAAAGAAGGCTCTGAAGTAGCTTATAAGGTAGATAATGCTAAGTCCAAAATTGAACAAAAAGACGCCAGGAGAAGAAAGAAAATCTCAAGTGTGATTTCAGTGACTTAGCTTTAGAGGGAAAGGTAAGGATTAGAAAGTTATTGCTGTTGATGTTCTCATGTCAATGCAATCTCTGTCTGTGGCCAAGAGTGTTTACCCTTTACGGTATCATGAACCTCTTTGGGAATTTAATAAAACATGTTGACCTCCCTCACCAAATTCAAATGAACATATGCACAGAATTTCAGGGTGTTTAAGGGTGACCTGAAGCCCATCCATGGACTCCAGGTTAAGATCTCCTGGAGATCTCCAAATATATATTCTTTTTTGACTGAAGTATAGTTGATTTACAATATTGTGTTTCTGGGGTACAGCAAAATGATTCAGTTGTACATATATACATATTCTTTTTCATATTCTTTTTCATTATGGTTTATTGCAGGATATTGAATATATTACTATACAGTAGGACCTTGTTTTTTCTCTATTTTACATATAGTAATTAGTATCCCAAACTAATTTATAAACTGTTAATCCCAAACTCCTAATTTATCCCTCCCCTACCCTCTTTCCTCTTTCGTAACCATAAGTTTGTTTTCCATGTCTGTGAGTCTGTTTCTGTCTCATAATAAGTTCATTTGATTCATATTTTATATTCCACATGTAAGTGATGTCATATGGTATTTGTCTTTCTCTTTCTGACTTACTTCACTTATTATCTTAATCTCTAGGTCCATCCATGTTGCTGCAAATGGCATTATTTCATTCTTTTTTATGGCTAAGTAGTATTCTGCTGTATGTATATATATATATATATGTGTATATATATATATATATATATATACATATATATATATATATATATATATATATATATATATATATATATATACAGCACATCTTCTTTTTCCATTCATCTGTCAGTGAATATTTAGGTTGCTTCCATGTCTTGGCTATTGTGACTAGTGCTGCTATGAACGTTGGGGGCCCTGTATCTTTTTGAGTTACAGTTTTCTCCAGATGTATGCCCAGGAGTGGGATTGCTGGCTCATATGGCAACTTTATTAAATACGTATTCTTAATCTGGAAAATCCTTGATGAACATGGAATCAGAGTTCAATAAATGTTTAGTGACAGTCAACTAAAAAAGCCTAATATGCTTTCCACAGAAATGACAATTCTTTTGCTGGGCTAATGAATGGATAAAGAAGATGTGGCACATATATATACAAGGGAATATTACTCAGCCATAAAAAGAAACGAAATTGAGTTATTTGTAGTGAGATGGATGGACCTAGAGTCTGTCATACAGAGTGAAGTAAGTCAGAAAGAGAAAAACAAATACCACACGCTAACACATGTATATGGAATCTAAAAAAAATGGTTCTGAAGAACCTAGGGGCAGGACAGGAATAAAGACACAGACGTAGAGAATGGACTTGAGGACATGGGGAGGGGGAAGGGTAAGCTGGGATGAAGTGAGAGAGTGGCATGGACAGATATACACTACCAAACATAAAATAGATAGCTAGTGGGAAGCAGCCACATAGCACAGGGAGATCAGCTCAGCTCAGTGCTTTGTGACCACCTAGAGGGGTGGGATAGGGAGGGTGGGAGGGAGACGGAAGAGGGAGGAGATATGGGGATATATGTATACATATAGCTGACTCACTTTGTTGTACAGCAGAAACTAACACACCATTGTAAAGCAATTATACTCCAATAAAGATGTTTAAAAAAAAAAAAGGACTGTCTCTGAGTCTGGAATTCTCATTTTGAGATCACTGCCAATTTGATCTTTGAGATTTTCTTCTTCAATGTTTCCTTCAATATGACTTAGTAAATTCCCAGCTATAGACTTCTTAGTGGTTTAGTGGATTTCTTGCCAAGTCATAGAGATATGTCTTTACTTAGAAATGCTGATTTGTTTTCAAATGTATTGATATAATTGGACTCTGAGGAATTTTTTTTTCCGTTTCTAGTGGAGCTGGGAGCAAGCCATCAATCCTGCCCAGCCACCTATCCATCCCTGCTGTGCCTCTTTCTATGAACCTCTCCTAAGCAGAATTCCTTACCTTCTTAAACCTTTGTTCATGGGCCACAGAAAATAGACCAACCCACCTGCAAGTTAAATCAGCTCTGCATTTACATGAACTGCCATATTGGTTCATTTCACACCATCATGATTACTTCCAGCTCAATCAAAGATTCACTGTCAGACTTTATAGTAGTCTCCTAACTCTTCTCCCCAACTTTCACCATTTTATTTACCTATTTGTTTTCAACACAACAAGCTAACTGATTTTTTTTTTAAGTATTGCAGTGAAACATAGGGAACCAATATTTTGAAGGTCAAAATATTGTGTATTAGACATTTCATATGGTTGAGATAATACATCATATCACTCACTTGCTCAAAACCCTCTAATGGCTTTTTATCATTCTTAGAATATGTCCCAAACCCCTTTTCTTGCCCTACAAGGCCAACATGACATAGTCTTTGTCCAGGTCATCCACATCATCTCAAACAACATTGCCTCACTTACCCCAACCTCAGTCACCTTGTCAGTCTTGCTGCTCATTGAAAATGACAAGCTGATTCCTGCCTCAGGGCTTTTGCACTTACTGTTTATCTCTCTAGAGTAATTTTTTTTCCCCAAAAATTTTCTCATGGCTGGTTGCTTTTCAACATTCAGATCTCAGCTCAACCATCACCCTTTCAAAAAGAAGAGATTCCTATACTGGCTACAATAACTCTCCACCCGCATCACCATACTCACCGCTCTCTACCATTGTCCATCATCTGACTTTAATATAGATGAAATTTTTACCTATAAGCCCATATGTACTTATTTATTTTCTTGTCTAATTGTTAGTTATCCCTATAATATTATGAACCACTCAAGGGCAGGAATTTGTCTGACCGACTGCTCTAGTTCCAATACTAGGAGAATATCTGATGTATACTTGGTATTTGACAAAAACAAAATAGTTGAGTGAATGAAAGGCTCAATCAACAAATGAGGAAAGTGAGTTTATTCTTTCAAATTAATTAATTGTTTATTTTTTAACCAAACTTCACTGGGCATGAATTATGTAATAAGGCACTAAGCCAGGCACTGTGAATAAGATCTGTACTAAAAACAATAGGTCCTGTAAATAGATGCATAGTTCATAGTTGAGGAGCACAGATTCAGTAAAACGTGTAATACTCCTAGTACGCTAAGACAGATGCAAATAATTTGCTTTTGAGTTCAGAAACAAAGGGTAAATGTTTACAGCAAGATGAATTGAGTCACTTAGTCCATTCCTTCTAGAATGGGCAGTAGCCTTTCTGCTACTCCAGGTTCTAGGAAGGTTAATGTGCTGACACATATATATTCCATTTAATGAATGGGATGAGATAAGAATTAATTTTAATTTTAATTTTAATTTTCCCGTATATATGACCAATTGTTCTACTCTTTTGAATGGTCATTCTATTCCCACTGTTATTAATGCAAGATTTATCAAAAATTAAAATGGATTTATTAATGTATCCTTCATCCTATACCATCTTCAATTATCTATCATTGCATAAAATCACAGTAATTAGTATATAAGTTTTGATATCTGTACATAAGACTCATGAGTTTTCTTTATTAGAGTATTTGTAAATATTGACTCTTTGCTATTATGGGAAAAAGATTTGTCTTGTTGATTTCCAGTCATATTCATGCAAAGAAAGTCTGTTCTGAATTTATTGGAATTACAATTAATCTCTATAACTTTTGTTGGGGTTCCCGTTTTTATACTGGATGCTGCTTATTCGTAACCTTAGTATATTCTCCACTTATTCAGGTTATCTTTAATGGCTATAAAATACAATTGTATAATTTTCTCTCTAAGTATTGTGCATTTCATTATTATGTTTATTCAAGGGGATTTTATTTTTTGTTGTTGAAAATAGCATTCTTTTTAAACATCACATTTTATAAGTATTGCTGGTAAATAGAAATGCAGTTTACTTTTTCTTGGTAATGATCATATATCAGACAAACTTGTTCAACCCTCTCATTAATTTCATAATTATTTATAGATTCCTTTGGGGTGTTATTTGAAAAAAGTATTTTCTGGGAATACTGACAGATTGCCTTCCTTTTTCAACCCTTATAACTATTATTTTTCTTTTGTTTTGTTTTGGTTTGTTTTTTGTTAAGACTGTAAATTACACAACCTGTTCTCAACACTATGGTATATCATTATCTTCGAACTTCAGTTTCTTGGTATTACGTCATGTATTCTGTGTAACCGTGCTATTGTTAAGAGTAGGTAAACATGAGACAAAATCACATGAGTCCATGGCATACAATAAATACTTAAAAATTATCTTTTGTCCACTCCTTCACACATGCACAGAGAAAGCTAAATATTTGTTTGAAGTTTAATAGTTTCCTCTCATTACTCTAGCTTAATAGGATTTCTTAATTGGAAAATATATATCTGGTAAGGATGGTGATAGAAGAAGGTAGAAAACACATACACACACAGTCACACACACACACACACACATACACACACACACACACACACACACACACACACACCCCATGGCTAGAAAGAATGAAAATATCCTGAAATCTCCTTTTCTTTCTCTGTATCCAGTTAGACACCTTACAATGACAAAGGAAAAGTGGCCTTGAATTATTTTAGCTTAAAAGAGGTACTCATAATTGTCCTAAATCTCTGTGTAATATTTTTGTCCAGGAGGTATAACAAAATGTCTCCTGTGAATTAAGAATGGTAAGGACTGTCACAGGAAAGTGGAAAAATATGGAAACTGAACCTCATTTACATTGACACATTCATTATAGAGAGAGCTTTTGAGGAAAATCACTCTGTTATATATTTTTTCTAGGTGAATCATAAGTAAAAAATGGAATAAATTTGGTTTGTGGGATTCTGAATTGAATTCTGCCAGGTACATTCCTCTGATTTTCTTTGAAGTCAGCTCTAATTATACTCTTTCAGAGGTCCTCTGTGAATATTCAGTTTTACTACAGTTTTGACTTTCACTAATTTGAACATTAAAGGAAAGAATTTTCAGAAACCATCTGAGCAAAATACTTTTACAACCCCAGCAGTACTATTGATTCTAAAAATTAAAATCTGAAACCAAAATGAGAATCGTATTTGGAGACTGAAAATATGTAGGTATTCCATATCACAGCAGTTAGAAGCCAGTGTTTCTGTCTTATAGCAAAGTACTGAAGCAATTTCTATAACCTTAGGAAAATTATATAAAACTGTATATCTGCTAAATTATTTATCCTCCTTTTTCCATAAGCCTGCTCTAATAAGCCTGCTACCCTCTTTCTCTAGATACAATGAAGTTTGGGTTAGAATTTTTTAAAACTTCTAAAAGTGTGACAGAAGGATCCAGAGGTGGGCTGATTCCAAGGACTAGAGAGAAAGGAGGAGTGCTATGCAAAGAGTGAGGAAGCCAGAGTTCTGTTGCTATTCTATGAATGACTAATTACATATTCTGATAAAAGTCACTTGGTTTCTCTTGGTTTATAGTTATATATGTGTGAAATGAAGAAGATATTGGAGTAGGTTCCTCTATAACAAAGTATTCCTTTAAAATCATATATCAGTAATAATTGGCACAAGGAAACACTGAACAAATCAGTTGAGGATCAACCACATCAAATGCAATACTCAGGCACCAATAAAAGTGGATCAATATCAGGCAGCTAAGTGATGAGTAAAGGAGAAACCAGCTTTTCTATCACTCACTTCTATTTGCCTCTTTGAATTTTCATTTGCTTTGCTTTTCTATATCCCTTATTGCAGAAGAGCATCTTGGAATGATCTCTTACCTCTGGGAGGTGCCCTTGCCTAAGGTGGTGTTTTTCAATGAATACTCAGTTTTATTGAATGTGGTAGTTATTAAGTTGGCTCCGTAGCTATGAAACCCTGAGTTGGTTCATCTGTAAAGTGGCGTTGATGGTTGTAAGACAGTGTTCTAACAAATAAGATGATGCATATAAGGTGAGTGCTCAGCAAACAGCAGCTGCTATTCTGAGTATAATAACAATTATTATTTCCCAGTGTGCTTATTAAAATTCAGACTTCTTGGCCTCTTCTCATAATCTGATGGAATGAGCTGAGGCATGCATCTTTTTAGCAAGCTCTCCAGGTGTTTCAGATTCATAGTTGTATTGGATAAGTATTAGCGAAAGGGAAAGGAAAAGGAGGTAAGAGGACCTACTTCTACTGTTGCTCTTGGCCAAAGAAACAAAATGAGCCTTTGCATCTTCTTTGTGGTCCAGCTTAGCTCACCAGAACAAAGAGTCTAACCTATCCAAAAATCACAGTGTTACATATATTTGGTTTTGCACACTGTGTTAGTATCTCCTTCAGGAATGAAGGGGCATAGTTGTAGTCAGAAAGAGCTGTGCTTGGGACTTCCCTGGTGGTGCAGTGGTTAAGAATCTGCCTGCCAATGCAGGGGACACGGGTTTGAGCCCTGGTTCGAAAAGTTCCCACATGCTGCAGAGCAACTAAGGCCGTGCACCACAACTACTGAGCCTGCACTCTAGAGCCCGTGAACCACAGATACTGAGCCCACGTGCCACAACTACTGAAGCCTGGGTGCCTAGAGCTTGTGCTCTGCAACAAGAGAAACCACCGCAATGAGATGCCCATGCACCACAACGAAGAGTAACCCCCACTTGTTGCAACTAGAGGAAGCCCGCATGCAGCAATGAAGACCCAACGTGGCCAAAAAATAAATAAATAAATAAATTTAAAAAAAGAGAAATAGCTGTGCAGGATCTTCCATGTGCAGAATCATGTATCACAACCAGTGACTCCATCTCCACAACATAGGATGAGCAGTTTTATATAAAAAGATAAATAGGCCATTGTCTTTTTTAAACTTGAATTCTACTTCAAACTCCAAGTGTGAACTTCGGTGTTTTTGAGTTCTGTAAGTGTATTCAATTTTAAAGAGTAACTTAGTCCTCTTTCAGGGGTCACAGTATGGGGAAAAAAAGTTAATATTTAGAATATACTTCACAGAAACTCCTCCCCCATTCCTCATTAAAAGGACATCACACCATAAAACTCATTTTCTTTTCTAGTATTAGTGATTTGTTCTTATTTTGGTACTAGGTGGCTTATTATGTTGAAACAGGTATCCTAAAGCTAGAAGTGTCGGAAGACAATTTGAGACTATACTATCAAGCAGACCATTGGAGAGTGGCCCCTTGGAGAGATGACATTTCATCATCTTTTAAACAGCTCTTTTGAAAGGGAAAAAATTATTATATTGAGGATGGTTTCAGATTACCTTCTACCAACACTTCTAATTATTACCTAAAGTTACTGAGGGATAAGGTAACTTATTGTAACTGAATCAGGCAGAGAAATAGGCTGGAAAAGTCACATTTTCTTTCCCATACTTAGTCTTCTGAAATCCTTTATAGAATAAAATATGAACATATTTGTTCATAAACTGATAATATTCACCTAATGTGTTCCTAAAAAATTGTTTAAGAATTGAGGTTGACTTTGAATGTGAGACATTATTATTAAATAGGCTATATATGCAATTTTGATTTTCCCATTAACTCAATAGGTGAGAAAGTTGTTCTCATTTTAAATTATAATAGTTGGAAAATTTGTAATATAAAATTGTATTTCTTTACTTTCTTATTAATTTATTTTGTGTTTTTAATACAATTATGAGCAGAGAATATGAGACAAAGGGCAGAAGACCTAAATTGACATTTCTCCAAAGAAGATATACAGATTGTCAACAAACACATGAAAGGATGCTCAGCATCACTAATCATTAGAGAAATGCAAATCAAAACTATAGTGAGGTATCACATCACACCAGTCAGAATGGCCATCATCAAAAATCTACAAACAATAAATGCTGGAGAGGGTGTGGAGAAAAGGGAACCATCTTGCACTGTTGGTGGGAATGTAAATTGATACAGCCACTATGGAGAACAGTATGGAGGTTCCTTAAAAAACTAAAAATAGAACTACCATACAACCCAGCAATCCCACTACTGGGCATATACCCTGAGAAAACCATAATTCAAAGAGAGTCATGTACCACAATGTTCATTGCAGCTCTATTTACAATAGCCAGGACATGGAAGCAACCTAAGTGTCCATGGACAGATGAACGGATAAAGAAGATGTGGCACACATATACAATGGAATATTACTCAGCCATAAAAAGAAACGAAATTGAGTTGTTTGTAGTGAGGTGGATGGAACTAGAGACTGTCATATAGAGTGAAGTTAAGTCAGAAAGAGAAAAACAAATACCGTGTGCTAACACATATATATGGAATCTGAAAAAAAAAAAATGGTTCTGAAGAACCTAGGGACAGGGCAGGAATAAAGACGCAGACGTAGAAGATGGACTTGAGGACATGGGGAGGGGGAAGGGTAAGCTGGGATAAAGTGAGAGAGTGGCATGGACTTTTATACACTACCAAATGTAAAATAGATAGCTAGTGGGAAGCAGCCACATAGCACAGGGAGATCAGCTCGCGCTTTGTGACCACCTAGAGGGGTGGGATAGGGAGGGTGGGAGGGAGACGCAAGAGGGAGGAGATATGGGGAGATATATATATATATAGCTGATTCACTTTGTTATACAGCAGAAGCTAACACACCATTGTAACGCAATTATACTCCAATAAAGATGTTAAAAAAAAGAGACAAAACTTGAGATTTTACTTGTATGTGTGTGACTTCCTCTTAGTGGACACCTGCTGTTTTGTCCACGCAGTCGTTCTTTTCATTGAATGCTGTTCCTTCTTGTCTGGAAGGGCTTGATTCTTCTCCATCTCCCCATCAGCTGCAGGGAGGGGCTCATTGCTCAGAGGTGGCTTGTCAGAGGACTGCAGCATCATAGCAACCATGAATGATTAATGTAGGTAGGGACAGAACTAAACTCCAATCAGCATAACTCTGGGATTTTTTCTCTTAGACCTATTGAGTAAGATTCCTTTCCTACCAAGATCAGTGAACTGGCAGGACAGGAAATGCATGACATCAGCCACCTTGCTCATCAAGTACAGAGTCTATTTTAAAGTAAGGAGAGCCGAGCTGGTTGCCATCCTTGGAATTCCTCATTCCAGCTGTGATGCAGCCAGCAGTACCTCTGGACTCCCTATTCACATGCCCAAATACATTTTCTTTATTGGCTAGCTGATGTGAAATACATTGTGTCAGCCACAACTAAAAGAAACCTGATAAAATGTCTCTAGGATTTTATTGTTTCTAATATCTACATTATTTTCAAGTACCAACATCTATAATCTTGGGGTAGTACATTCAATGCTTTTCAGTATTATATCATATGTGAATTGTCATCATTTTCTTTTTTCCTAATAGCACACAAAATAATAACATGCCTTTAAGTTAATGGTGTCTTAGATATAGTGAAATATATTTCACTATATATTGAAATATTGTTGAAATATTGAATTTTCAATATTTTGAATTGAATAATTCAATTCAATGATTGAATTGAATTCAAAGTAATTCAACAATAATTGAATATTGTTGAAATATATTGAAATATTGTTATATAATAAATATTCTATCAACATGACAAATATACTGGAAAAAAATACATTCTATATAGCTGCATTACCTAATACTGTAGTCACTAGTCTCTTGGTTTTTGACCACAAATGTAGCTGGTTTGAATTGAGTTGTGTTTTGTATATAAAATATGCCTTGGATTTCAAAGATTTAGTATGAACAAAATAATGTAAAATATCTCAATAAGTTATATTAATTTCATATTGAAGAATAATATTTTAGAAATATTTGGTTAAATTAAATATAGTATTAAATGTATTTCACCTGTTTCTTCTTAGTTTTAAAAATCTGGCTACTAGAAAATTAAAAAAAATTTAACATGGCTTACACATTAAATACGGCTTACATTGGACACATTATATTTGTGTTGGAAATATAATATTTCAATAGGGTTTACATGACTTTGCTAAATGTAAATATATTAGCGCTATCACTCTAATTCTCAATGTCATCATTCATTCTTTTTTGAATTTTAAACAATGCGCCAAATACACAATGAGCAATCATATGTTCCTAACAGCTTTTGTCCCTTATTTTTTGATCTAGTAGTCTTCGATGCACATAATTATGTCTATATATATATATCCCTTTGTAATATTTTTCTTCACTATGTAATTTTGATTTGTAATTAATACTGGATCCCTATTTTATATATTAACAAATAAATCTTTGGTAGTATTTTATTTTATTCTGCTTTAAATAACAAAGTTTGTTTGTTCTCCTACCCTCATAGTGATAAAATCCATCCTCATCTTCATGAACTATAAACAGTCAAGTGCCTCAGGTCTGTTATTGGACCTTTCTTCTGTATCTCTGTTAATTCCCTAAATAAGACCATACAATGCAAGGGCTTGAGAAACCATCTCTATGCTCATAATTCCCCAACCTGTATTTTCCACACTTTCTTAAGAGCTTCTATTTCCAGCTGCCTACTTAACATTCTTCACTTGAAAATCTAATAGATATCTCAAATATAATTGTGAAAAAGTAATTTTAATTGTTACACTCTTCCAGACCTGCTTTGCAGAGTCCTCTTCTTCTTGGGAAATAACACCATCACACACTTAGCCATTAAAGCCAAACACCTAAAAGTAGAGTAATCCCCAGGAGTAGAGAGCCTATTTTTCTCAAATACCATTGCCAATCATTCAGCACATCTTGTAGAAACTAATTTTAATATATATTGTCGTCCCTTTCCAGTCTCATGACTATAGTTCTAGAACTCAGTTATTATCTCTTACCTAGTTAAATGCAGTAGTTGCTTGCATGTTCTCCCAAGGCGATTCCCCAAATTCTTCAGTAAATTATCAAGAAAACAACCATAGTGAGCTTTCAAAGACCTTAGTCATATTTTTAACTTTCCCCTGCATAAGATAATCCTCTAATAAATTTTCCATCACACTTAGAATAAAAAGCCGATGCTTTGCTGTGGCTTCCCATGGTCTATGACGAGTGCATCTCTCTGACTTCACCCCCTTTCCCTCTCACCTTCCCTCAACACTGTTCTAATCACACTATGGTTCCTCATCTGATCCACATCCTCAGGTCTTTGATCTTGCTCTTTCATTACACCCTTCAGGTCTCTGCTCAAACGTCACTTAGAAAAGTCGTTCTGGACCAATTCCGGTTAAAATAGCTCATTTCTTATGCTTCATTTCCTTTCCCCAGTTGCAGTGTTTCTTTGGAGCACTTATTACAATTTGCTATTATAGTATATGTCCATAAATTTGATTTTTAAATTTGTCTTCTTCCACTGAAATTTTAGTTTCTTGCACATAGAAAAAAATCCATCCATTTTATTAATCATTATAGCCCTAGGGCAAAGAAAAGTGTTGAGCACTTAATAGAAAATTTAATAAATACATGCTTAATTAATTAATTGTGCAGAAGTAGAATTATTGCCTGGTAATTTATGCACATAAGCATCTTTACTACAATTTGGAAATATTATCTTCAAGAGTGGTTACACAAAATTACTTTCCAAACAATATAGCATTAGATGGTAATTTTCCTCATTTGTGTGACCACTTAATATTAGCAGACTTTTTCATTGCTGCAAAACAAATAGGTGTAAAATTATAACCACCTCTTTTTTTTTTTTTCTTTTTTCTCTGTCTGCTATGATGTTGAGCAGCATTTTATTTGTTTCTTCACTATTCAGGTCTCCTGTTTTGTGACTTCATTGCTCACATATGTTTGCAGAATATTTAACGATTTAAATTTTCTCATTCATTTTAGGAGCTTCTTTATGTATTCTCAATATTAATTTGTTAAGAGGGGTATGCCTGCAACTATCTTATGCAAGTATGCCAGTTGCCTTTTCATGTAAAATGATTTTTTTTCTTTTGCACTAAGTACAATAAAAGATCTAATATATTTTCTTTTAAAATTTTAAAGATTTACTTTTTGTATTTAGGAATTTAATTATCCTTGGAATATATTTTAGAATATGGCCTAAGGTTGAGATATAGTTTTACATTATTTTCATATTCAAAACCAACTGTCATAATCATTTATTAAGTATCCCATGTTCAACCCATTGGCTTTTGACTCCATGTCTGACATCTATGATCTGTATATATGAAATTACCATATGTCACTGGGTCTATTTCTAGGTTCTTCTACTATGTTGCATTGGACTCTGCCTATGTCTGCTCTCTGTTACACTAATTTAATTGTGGTTGTTTCACATGAATTCTTTATAATAGAAAAAATTCTCCTTCATTAGTTTCCTTCCAGCAACTTTGATTCATCTTGAGTGCTTACATATCCATATGTATTTTTAGAGTCTGCAGACACATTCTGTGAAAAAAACTTAAGATTGTGATTAGAATTTTATTTAAACAATAGTTTAATTTGACAAGAGAGCCACTGCACTTTAAAAAATAATAAAGGTGATCTTTGATATCAAATCTGTAAATAAGCTTTTGGTATACTCAGGAAAGATCTTTTTGTGGAAAGAAATGTTTTTTAAGGCTGAATTGGACCCGAATTCACCTGTCCTTCAAACTATGTTTGTGAACATATTTCTCTTGATGTAGCTTGGGGCAAAAAGAAACAGACACATTTACATGTCTTTCAGTATCTGTGGAGGGATATTTATGGAGAGAGACCAGAGAGAAGGCCTCTGTATCTTTCCAATTATCTCAAGCACTGAATATATATTGGTGTAAGTAAGCAGTTAATTACTGCAGGAGCCAGACAAGCAGGCCAAATCTTTACTTTCTGCCATCTACTAACAGTTAATTCTTGATAACATAGAGAGGTCATCTATTTAAGGCCTTAGCATCAGACTTAATTTTTGTATGGAGAATATTGTCCATAAATTCATGAGATGGAGCAATGTTCTCTCATTCCCTGACCTTCTCAGGGAGCTAAAACATGAGAAGATGCATATTCAGCTCTTCCCAAGGAGGGTAGTGACCTGCTGAAGAAGAGGAAGAGAATGGCCATCCAGTCAAGTTGAGGATCTTAAGGAGAGTCGTATCCACAAAGCACAGAACAGAGAATTAGGGAATATACAGAGCATCTCATTCTGAAGAATTGAATTTTCATTACAAATGTTGTGAACAGATAAAATTCCTCCCTGAAAGTATATCTCTGTCATTGTAGCAGAAATATGAAAATGATATTAAAACAACTCTAGAATTTTGTATTATTTCTATGGAGGGAGGAGATATCTCACTTTTGTTCTTTGTAATAAATTGAGTCCTTTAATTTTTTTGTCTGCCATTAGTGATGGATTATTACAAATTTGATCACACAAATACTGGGTTGATTTTAAATTAAAAGACTGCAAGGAAAATAGGAATGCTTTCTGTTTTTTTTCCTCCCCAAGGCAATTTTATTAGACAAATCATTAAAGGGAGTTCACTAATTTTATAGAGAAATGCCAATATTTTTCAATTAAATTACGCCAACCTGTGTGTTTTTAAATATTTAATAAACAATTAAAGCTGTATCTTATAACAGCATTATAAAATAACACAAACAGAACAAGGACCTAAATGAAATGGATGTTGCTCTAAAAGCAGGAAGGCACTGAGTGAATAAAATTGGTAATAAAATTTAAACAATGTGTGACCCAAAGGAATGATATTTATTTTTCTTCCTCAGGCTACTGTTATTCAAGACTTTAGATTCATTTTCTTGACATGGGTATAAAGTAAGTGTAATGGAAGAATTTTGAAGAGTGAAGGAAAAGATTATAGGGTATGAATGTGCAAGATTTCTGCTTCCCCTCAATTACTTAACACTTCTTTTTTTTTTTTTTAATGGGGACTCTCAGTGAGGAACACAGAAGGCTTTAGCAGGGGAAATCCTCAAAATCACCAAAAGGAAACATCAGGGCACATGGAAAGAACAGGAACTTCATTAGCTTTTTGCCTGTCACATTTCTAACCCGGCACATACAGGAAGGTGATAGGTGTGTTGGCTGGTTAAAGACAAATGCTGGGCGGTTTTTGCTCATCATCAGTTATGCCCTAACTTCAGCTGCCTCTCGTACCTTCAACCCCATGCCCTTGACTGGTTCCTCACACCTGATTCTCCCAACTTAACTGCAACTTCTACACTCTCACTTCTGACTTCCTCCTAAAACTACGGTAATCAGATTTTTAGACCCCAAACTCAACTGAGATTGTCTTGTTAAAATCACTGTTAACTGATTAATTGATAAATCATGTGGAATCTTTTTCCATCCTTTTCAAATCTGTCTACTGCATTTGTCACTATTGATCCTTTCTTCATTGAATTCTCTGTAGTGCCAGCATACAGACCCGCCTGCCTCTTCCTTCTCTGACCTTCATCAACAGTTCTTTCTCTGCTCCTCCCTCTAACAAGTCTCTGTCCTCGGGACTCACTCCTCTCGTAGGTCAATTATATCCTGTCACCTTGTTTCACCTGCCATGTATATACTGTGACTCCAAATTGGTCGTTTGTAGCCCAATTTTCTCCCCTGACATCCCCTGTGTTTAGTCTTATAAATACAATTAAGACTGGAAATATTCATCTAACTATTTTACAGTGGCCCAAGTTGAACTTGTTCAGAAAGTCAGTTATCACATTTACAATGAGATTGGACTGGGCAAACTACTTTGATTCCTAGACGAGGAAATAGATCCCAGACCAGCTGCTTTAACTCCAAATAAGAACTTTTTCCCAACAGAGCAGCATTTTTCCCCAATAAACAACTTTTTAGTATTTTTTCTTCCAAATTTGATTTTCTCCATCTTATTATTATGTCAAAAAGGAAGAAAGATACAGACATATTTTTTACAAAAGGGTATATTTACTCTGCATAGGAGAAATGTATTAGATGTAGAGAGGAGAGGACTTGGAGGAAGCTGACGAAGTCTTGAATGCATGCCTTAGCACTTGGTCACTGACTTTTAATCCCTAAGACTCTGGGATTCTAGACTGCCCTCTTCCCTTGTGTGATCGTTAATTTTAAGCGTCAGCTTCACTGGGCTAAGGGATGCCCAGATCTCTGGTAAAACATTATTTCTGAGTATGTCTGTGAAGTGTTTCCAGAAGAGATTAGCATTTGAATTGGTGAACTGAGTAAAGCAAATGGCCCTTTCAAAGTGGGTGAGCTTTACCCACTCTGTTGAGGAACTGAATAGAACAGAAAGGTGGAGGAAAGGCAGACTCACTCTCTGTGCTTGAGCTGAGACATCTGTATTCTCCAGCCTTCATACACAATGGTGCTCCTGAAACTTGTACCATCAGCTCCTCAATTCGCAGGCCTTCAGACTCATACTGAATTTCACCACCAGTTTTCCTGGTTCTTCAGCTTTCAGACAGTAGATTGTGGGACTTCTCAGCCTCTGAAACTGTGTGAGTCAATGCCTATAATAAAGTTTTTTCTATATACGGTTGATCCATCAACAATGCAAGGTGTAGGGGCACTGCACCTCCGTGCGGTGGAAATTACACATGTAATTTATGGTCAGCTCTCCACATCCATGTTTCCTGCATATCCACCATTCTGCATCTGTTGATTCAACCAAGCTTGGATAGTGTAGTTCTATAGTATTTTACTATTGAAAAACATCCCTGTGTAAATGGGCCCTCGCAGTTGAAACCTATGTTGTTCAAGAGTGAACTGTAGATAGATGACAGGTAGATAGATAGATAGATAGATAGATATGCTATTGTCTGAAGGACCCTGACTAATACAGCTGGCATCCACCTTGTTATTCACACATCATCTGAGGGACATTGGTCAATTAGGTACCGGACAGGACAGTTGGATTTTTTCTTTCTGGAAGAGCAAGAGAAACTGAAGGCTATATTGTGTCACTGATATATTCCATTCCATATATATTTTTAATATCTCAGCACTATGTATTCAACCTTATATCACATCAATCATTCTATATTCCTTATATCAATCATTCGAAGGAGATAGCATTATCTCATTTTATAATGAATTGAGGCTCAAGAAATTTTAAACTGCTATCCCAGGGTCAAACTCTAGTAGAATTAGAGTTGACCACACACGCACTTTCTATTAGCTGCTCTCTACTCGCCCAAAATGACCTTCTGAGCATAGTTTAAGTGATTCTGTTAGGTCAAGTTCTGCTAAACCCTCAT
Organism: Aethalodelphis obliquidens; assembly: GCF_003676395.1. Taxonomy (NCBI): domain Eukaryota; kingdom Metazoa; phylum Chordata; class Mammalia; order Artiodactyla; family Delphinidae; genus Aethalodelphis; species Aethalodelphis obliquidens. The sequence continues at coordinate 34,102,251 of NW_020837956.1, forward strand.
CTTCCACCTCTCGCCACTCCAGGCTTTTGGTTAACACTGTCAGCATGCCTACCTTTACACACCACGCTGTTTCACGTCTCTGTTCTTTTATCACGATCCTCTTCCTAACCTGAAATGGATTGCTCGCTCACCCCTTCTCCTTCTTCTGGCTAACTCCTACTCAGGTGCCTGCCTGCTTGCCTTCCTTGCTTCCTTCTCTCCTTTTTTATTCCTTCTTGTTGTTTTTTAAAATATTTTTGCGTGTATATATAATATATGAGATAACTGTCAGGGGCTTGACAAACAGTGAAAAACAAGACACAGTCCTTATTCTGGAGAAATTCTGTTTATTGGAGTAGATGGACTTTCCACAGATAATTTCAGTATGGTGTGATAAGGGCTATAATGAGGCAATTACAAAGCAGTCTACTGGACTAGTCATTTCCTTGTCCAGGAATCTCTCCTAGACTCCACTTGCATAGTAAATATACTTAAATAGTATAGTATTAGGTAATAGTATAGTATAAAATACTTAAAATTAAAATACTTAGCATTACCTAATACTGTAGTCACTAGTCTCTTGGTTTTTGACCACAAATGTAGCTGGTTTGAATTGAGATGTGTTTTATATATAAAATATGCCTTGGATTTCAAAGATTTAGTATGAACAAAATAATGTAAAATATCTCAATAAGTTATATTAATTTCATATTGAAGAATAATATTTTAGAAATATTTGGTTAAATTAAATATAGTATTAAATGTATTTCATCTGTTTCTTCTTAGTTTTAAAAATCTGGCTACTAGAAAATTAAAAAAAATTTAATATGGCTTACACATTAAATACGGCTTACATTGGACACATTATATTTGTGTTGGAAATATAATATTTCAATAGGGTTTACATGACTTTGCTAAATGTAAATATATTAGCGCTATCACTCTAATTCTCAATGTCATCATTCATTCTTTTTTGAATTTTAAACAATGCGCCAAATACACAATGAGCAATCATATGTTCCTAACAGCTTTTGTCCCTTATTTTTTGATCTAGTAGTCTTTGATGCACATAATTATGTCTATATATATATCCCTTTGTAATATTTTTCTTCACTATGTAATTTTGATTTGTAATTAATACTGGATCCCTATTTTATATATTAACAAATAAATCTTCGGTAGTATTTTATTTTATTCTGCTTTAAATAACAAAGTTGGTTTGTTCTCCTACCCTCATAGTGATAAAATATCTGAGCCATGCTTTCACTGTAGTGGGCCAACCCATGGGTACCATTTCATACAGGGGACTTTAGCATCCTTGGAATTTGGTATCTGCGAGGATCGTGGAACCAATCCCCCGCAGATACTGAGCGACATCTGTACTTAATATGCCTCATCAAGGTTATGTCTTCTCCTAGGAAGTGGTCTGTGATCAATGATGAACTGACGTGGGTATATGTATGTCCACCCCTTTGTCTCAATTTGAGACAGCTCTGAAGGACCATCCCATCTCCAGATCTCCCTGTAGGAACACTTGAAACTTCAGTTGAAATCCCGGTGGGTCATCGTTTCCCTCTGCCCAATCCTGTTTTCCTCCTTCTTCCCTGTGTATCTCCTAAGACTCCCCAGAGAAGCCTCTGTACACAGCTGTCAGTCTCAGAGGTTCCTTCTAGGGAGCCTAACATAAGACACTAGATGCACACAATTTAACAAAACATCTCAGTGCATTAGTTTCCTCATCTATAAAATGAGAAATAAAATAGTTATTTGGAGGATTAAATGAGAGCATTCATAAAACAACAACAACAAAAATAAAAACACATGGCACGTAGTTGGTAATTCCTCAGTGCTTATTTGTTTATTTAATTTTTAAATGCTGACATACTAAATCACAATAATAAATAGAATAGTTCATCTATATATAATTTTACATTTTCTGGAACATTATAGCTCTGTCATCTTATTAAAAATCACGCATGTCCTGCTGGGAAGATAGCAAACTTTCCCAATTATGAACTTACAGAGAACTTCTTGTCTATCCTCTCCATCTGGAAATGAATCTTATTTCATGACACCATTTCTGAGGTTAATTGAGTCTTTCTTATCATTGTTATTTCTTTTAAAGTTTTATGGCTATATAGATGCTGGCCTATCTTGAATGAAGGGAAGATAATTGGAAATCAGTTTCCTCATTGGCTAGTTTTTATTATTTTATTTTAGACACGAAAAACTAAATTCCACATATAGGTAAGCAAAAGGGAGTAATTTTTTCTGGCATTAAAACGCAGATGTATAAGCAACAAAACCAAGAGTGTGGAAGGAGTATGAAAGAAAAAGCAAGAAGTGTGAAAATCAGAGGATAAAAGAAGAATCAGAAGAAAATGAGAACAATCAGGCTTTTAAATCGACTATAAAACACACGCTTATTGGTTTAACTGACTTTTTTGCAGAAAGTTAAAATGCAAAGTAGGATTAGCCATCTTTAAAAATAAGGAGTGTATTTTATGAGCTAGATGCCCATCAACAGCTAATTGAACAGCACGTTACAGAAAACTGCATGAAACCTCTCTGCAGCCCCATTCATGGTCTACAGCATTCTGCTTGAAGGAATTAACATGTCCAAGGCCTCAGGGCTAATAAAAGGCAGAGATAGAGTAAAAATCCAGGTTCTCCTATTCCAAAATCCTGCATGATGCCCCATACCTCCACTGTGTTCATTATATCAAATGTTCTTCCCTGTTGAACACATTAGTGGGCACAGTATTTTTATAGGGTATATAAATAAAATCAGTGGATGCAAAGTACCTAGCACAGTCCCTGGAACACAGACATAGACACAGTTGAATGTTTGTTAAATCTAAATACATTTAATTACCTAAGAATGGTTATGCATTCTTAGGTAACTAAAAAGATGAAGTGACTTGTATCCTTTGATGTACGCAATGCAACATAGAATTGCAGTTTTAATTGTAATATGGATCACTCTGTTAGAGGTGGCTTTGTGACAGCCTTGCTAGCCTAGATCTACAAGTTCCTAAAAGGCAAGGCTTATCTGTTTCTGCATTTCCCAGTCTGCTTCCACTTTGTCCCATCACAGAAAACAAATCCAGCAGAGAGCTTGTGAGTCCGGAATCAGATGTGCCTGGACTTGAGTTCTGGATCCAAGCACATAAGTTGTATGGCTGCAGAATTGTCATTTTACATTTTTGTGCTTCAAAGCTACATATATAAATGAAAATCACAATGTCTGTTTTACATAATTATTATTAAATATAGACTAAATAATATCCTCTTCTTCTTTCCCATCTGATCTTATATATGTGTGTGTGTGTATATATATATATAAAACATATATATCTTCTTTAATAAACATTAGTTTTCATCCTCTTGTAAGTAAAAAGATAAAAATATCAAACCATAATCTTACATTTAAATATATATTCAATAAATGTATAGAACCACTGATTTTGAAGACAACTGGTGACCACTTACTAAAAAGTCAATTTCATAATTTTTTATTGCAGGAAATATTATTTATCTTACTGAAAGGGAATGATTTTACCTATCTAAACAGTAGGACCATAGCAATTTTCTTTCCTGATTGTCCTAAAGCCCCACTGTTCTCAAAGCAACATGAACCCTCTTTACTTGAAGGGAGATCTGTGTCTCTTGACTGATCATGTCTACTCCCAAATTGAGAACTATTAACAGCTACCTAAAGCATCACACTTGGTGCTAAGATCTTCCAGCATCGATTTTGTTTTTTCCACAGCTCAGCAAAATGTATGTGAGAACTATTTATTTATTTATTTTACTTTCTCCTAAAATACTGTAAAGAACTCTCATTTTACCAAATTTATTCTCCAATAGCTGTCTTTTCTGCTCCCCTGTGTTTTTATTTTTCACTGGATGAAAAATTAAACATTTTTAGATGAAAGCAGGAGTGAGAGAATTAACTGCTTTCATAAAAGCTTCCAGAAATGGTATTGTAAAAGCATCTTGCATTTGTTATTTCTATTTTTCCTCCATAGTTCTTTAATTTCTTCTTTGTGTTTGAAGGAATTCTGTGCTCTTTTCAGCTTAAGAAGAATTAAAACCATACTCAGTTCTTCAAATTTAGACATTGACATTGCAATGATCTTTAGTGGAAGAAAAAAATACAGCAGAGACTTCACACATGTCTGTAAGTTGTGATTCGGCTAGTGCTCTAGACTGGGCACAGAATGGAAACTGGATTGCTCAAAACCAGGACACAAACTGATATTTGAGGCATAACTGCTGGCCTCCTTCCACAGCTTAGGATGCTACCCCTTCACCAAACATTGATGAAGGAGTTTGAAAATGATACAAAGAAGCAGAAAGATATGTTGTGTTCTTGGAATGAAAGAATTAATATTGTTAAAATGACAAGACTCCCCAAGGCAATCTAAAGATTCGACATAATCCATATCAAAATACCCATGAAATTTTTCACAGAACTAGAACAAATAATCCTGAAATTCATATGGAACCACAAAATACCCCAAATTGCCAAAGCATTCTTGAGAAAAAAGAAAAAAGCTGCAGGCATCACACTTGCTGACTTGAGACTATACTACAAAACCACAGTAATCAAAACAGCATGGTATGGGCACAAAAAGAAAGATCAATGGAAAAGAATAGAGAGCCCAGAAAAATAAACCCATGCACTTATGGTCAATTAATCTACAACAAAGGAGGCAAGAATATACAATGAAGAAAAGACAGCCTCTTCAATAAGTGGTGCTGGGAAAACTGGACAGCTACATGTAAAAGAATGAGATTAGAACACCATGTACAAAAATAAACTCAAAATGGATGAATTACATAAATGTAAGACCTGAAACCATAAACCTCCTAGAAGAGAAACTAGGCAGAATACTTCTTGACATAAATCATTACAATATTTTTTGGATCTGTCTCCTAAGGCAAAAGAAATAAAAGCAAACATAAACAAATTGGACTTAATTAAACTTAAAGCTTTTTGCACAGCAAAGGAAATCATTAACACAACAAAAAGGCAACCTGCTAAATGGGAAAAAATATTTACAAATGATATGAGTGATAAGGAATTAATGTCCAAAGTATATAAAAAACTCATACAGCTCAATATAAAAAGAATCAAAACATGGGCAGAAGACCTGAATAGACATTTTTCAAAAGGTATACAGATGGCCAATGGGCACATGAAAAAAGTCTCAACATTGCTAATCATCAGTGAAAGGCAAATGAAACCACACTGAGATATCACCTCATACCTGTAAGAATCGAAATGTCTACAAATAACAAATGTTGGAGAGGATGAAGAGAAAAGGGAATCCTCATACACTCTTGGTGGGAACGTAAATTGGTGCAATCACTATGGAAAACAGTATGGAAGTTCCTTAAAAATCTAAAAATAAGCTATCATATGATCCAGCAGTTCCACTTCTGGGGATATATTCGAAGAGAATCAAAACACCAATTTGAAAATATACATGTACCCCAATGTTCATAGCAGCATTTTTTTTATAATATACAAGACAACAGACAAATGGATAAAGAAGTTGTGATATATATATGTGTGTGTATATATATACACACACACACACACACACACACATATATATACACACACAAGGGAATATTAGTCAACCATAAAAATAATGGAATTTTGCCAGTTACAACAATGTGAATGGACCTAGAGAGTATTTCGTTTCATGAAATGACAGAGAAAGACAAACACTATTATATTATCACTTATAGATAAACTCTAAAAAGTAAAACAAATGAATGTGTATAGCAAAACAGAAACAGACTCACAGATATACAGAACAAACTAGTGGTTACCAGCTGGGAGAAAGAAGGGGGGAAGAGGCAAAATAGAGGTATGGGATTAAGAGACACAAACTACTATGTATAAAATAAATGAGTAACAAGGAAATGTACAACACAGGGAAAGATAGCCATTATTTTGTAGTGCTTTAAATAGAGTCTAATCTATAAAAAATGTTATATACTATGTTGTATACCTGAAACCAATTTAATATTGTAAATCAGCTATACTTCAATTTAAATTTTTTTTAAAAAATAACATTAACAGAGAGAGGATATGCAGGCAGCTGACTGCACAACCTCTGGAAGAGGTGCCAGAGTCCTGAGCTGGTGATGTGACAGTAAACAATGCAAACACAAGGAGATCAGAGAGGGAAATCCCATTCTTTAAAAAGTATATGGCACGTAATTTTGTAAGAGTCTGATTATCTAAAAATGTGTTTGTTCTATCTCACATTTAATTAATAGTTGGAATGTAAAATGTTAGGTTGGATTTTTTTTTTTCCTTGTCAGAAATAGGATGCATTATATTTCTGGTTTTCATTGGTGCTGATAAGAAGTACACTTCATTTCTGATACTTGTTATTTTGTTTGAGGCAGTTTCTTCCCCCACTTTTTCGAATTTTGTGGGGACCCCTCATTACTCTCATTGGTCTGCAATTTCACAATTTTATTTACTAGGTATTGTCCTAAATTCGTCTTTTGGGCTAAGCACCAGCTATTCATTTCAATGTGAAACAGCATTGTTTTCCTTTTGGGAAATTGTCAGGAACTATTTCTTTGATGATTTCTTCCCTCTCTTTCTAAAGGTCTGTCTTTCTAGCACTCTGATAGTTCCGATGCCTGAACACCTGTGCTCGCCCTCTCACTTCCTTACCTTCTGTTTCCTATTCCACTGTTTATGCTTTGTGTTCTTCTTCTTGGAGATATACTTAATTTTATCTTCCAGATACTACGTGAATTTTCTTTAATCCATGTTCTTTTTAAGTTTTGTGTTGCCATTTTTATGTCACTAAATTCTTTCTTCATAGATATAATATATTCTCTCATCTCAGTGAATTGCTGCTTATTTGTGGGGACTTCTTGTCTTTTACTTTTGTTCTTTTATTTTGCTGGTTTTTAAGTATTCTCTCTACCTTCTATCTGTGTTTTCATTTTAAATATTGCCTTTTTAGTATGATACCTTTGTTTTGGATCTTCTGTAATAGACACATTACTCTACGGTTTGGTGATCCTTACATGTCTGCTTATATTTACAACTAGGAGATCAGAAAGCTAACTTAGGGAAATACTATACAGCAATTAAAATGAATGAGCTACTAAAACATGTGACAGCAGTGATCAATCTCACAAATATACCGTTGAACCAAAGAAGCCAGACCACAAGAATACGTATTATGTGATTTCATTTATATGCATTTCATTCAGGCAAACCTCATCTGTGTTGTTAGAAGTCAGGATAGGTGTTATCTTGGAGGACTTGTGGGTTGGAAGAGGACTTAGGATGGCTCAGGAGTACTGGTAATATGTTATTTCCTGACTTAGGTGTAGTTTATCTAAACATGTTCAATTTTTGATAATTCGTCACATTTTAACCCTGTACATTTTGTGGTGTATATTATATTTTTAAAAACATTTAAAAAGTCTTATTAGAACAATCCTTGCACAGTTTTTTAAAATGCACTATAAGCTGTCTGTGTGAGGAAGTAAAACGTTAATTTAAAAACACAGGTCTTTACTGTGGGATCATCTGCCTGAGCTGATCCTATTAAAAAAAAATAATAATAGTAGTATCTTTTATTCTTTCCTATTGGGCTGCTTTTCTAGGAAAGACTATTTTCATCTCCTGACTGAAGGGTAGAGCTTTATCTACCACATTCAAGAAGCTGAGTAGAGAAGGTGGTCCATTCTGTTAATCTTCCTCCCTCAACTAGGAAAGCACTATTTTCACTATATCCATGGGCTTTTAAAAAACGAATAACATGTTTATTAAGATATAATTCACATCATAATATTCACTCCTTTAAAATATACAATCCAGTGGTTTTATATTTATCAACTCCATTAATTATAACAACCCTATAGAGTAAGTATTAATATCACCTCCAGTTTACAGATGATGAAACCAAGGCCAAGAAAGGTTAAATGTCTTCCCCAAGGCCTGAATGATATCATTAATATAAACTGTCAGACAAGATACATTTAGCAAGGTAGATAATAAATATGAATTATCTTTTCCCCTTATTAAGTAATTAAGACACAATTTGTAAATTGTCACAATAAATCAATCATTACTTTATGGAACATGGCCTTGGTCATGTTCAGTTCCAGGCACGTGTGAAACGCCAAGTTTACAGTGATGATAAACTCAATGCCCCTGGCCTCAAAAATGCTTACAAATGTCTGAGAAACAGGCAGGCATGTGGCAAAGGTTTAGATAGATTTTATCACCAAGGCTTATCTGTAACCAGCAGAAAGTATGAGTTAAGGAAAGCAGTTGGGAACCAATTTTTCAGAACAAAACCATTATTTAAAACGTACTCTTTTAGGCATCTTGTAAACATATGAAAGGAGCAAAACACCGATTGTTTAATGGAGCCTCAGTGAGAGACACAGCATATAACCACACAGTAAAATGTATAATATGTGGTTTCTATGGGAAATAGGAACCCAGTTAAAAACAAATCAGCTCCAGCTGGGGTAGTCCAAGAAGACTAGAATTAGCACTTAAAGGACAGCAAGAATTTAGAACCTTAGAGGGGCAATAAGGACACTCAAGATAAAGATGTATTTAATTGTATTCATTGATTCATATTACATAGTTATTAGACGTATAAACATGCTGGACATAAGGAAATTACAAGTGGTTCAAAGATGAATAAGATATAATTTCTACAGGAGAAGAGCTGTAGAACAGGAGAGAAATAATTACATAGACTGAGCTGAGAGCAAGTTATTCTCTGTGACTGAATGCACACGTACAGAGGTGATGAGGGCCCTTAGTGGGAATTTGGTCTTCCAGGCAGGTGTTGTGCAAAGCGACCCAGAATAGTGCAGCAATATAGAAAATTATGGTTCTTTGGGAAGACTCAGAAGCTAAAATCGGCAAAGGCAAATGCCAATATAAATAAAGTAGAAGCAGAGGCAAAAGCAGGAGTGGACTGAAACATGAATGAAAGAGTGCAAGTTGGGAACAAAGTGAGAAAGCAAAGCACTGAGGGATTCTTACAGAAGATGCTGAGTGGCCAGTACAGCTGCTGTGGGTTGATGGGTTGTGTGGGCATGGACAGTGCGCCTGCCTGCAGGACAGATGTTTTGCTAGCGGTATGAAGAGTATTCTCTGATCAAAGAGGGGTACAGGTCAATGTTGTTTGTCAAAGGGGTGGGAAAACTTTCCAGAGGAGATAATGTATATATCAGCCTTTGAAAGTTGGGTCGGTTTTTCCCGGGGTGGGGGGAAGGACGGGGGCAGGAAAGGTCACTTGATGCAAAGGGTACAGCAGGCTCAAAGGCTCGGGGGCATATGAGTGCATGGCCACATGGGGTGTTCAGGGAACATGAGTATTCTGGCATTTTTAGCACATCACACGAGTGGGAAGAAACAGTGGGGTATGGTGCTTACACAGAATTTCAGAGAACTCTAATTGGATGTGAATGGGAAAAAAGAGCTTTGTTGGAGAAATCGTGTAAGTTGCTACTTATTTTTCAAGTTAGACCTATATTCCCTTTAGGTCCAAATAGGATTAGCTTTATACATTTTGGCAAATTGAATGAGCTTTATGTTTTTTTCAAAATGAAGGGTTCACCAATGCTGTGATGGTTAATTTTATGTGTCAACTTGACTGAACCACAGGGTGCCCAGATAGTTGGTCAAACATTATTCTAGGTGTTTCTGTGAGGATGTTTTTGGATAAGATTCACATTTAAATCGGAAAACTGATTATAACAGGAGATATATATATATATATATATATATATATATATGTACACACACACAACTTATATATATTTATTTTATATGTATATATTTAAATACATTTTTATACACATACACACATCCTGTTAGTTCTGTTTCTCTGGAAAACCCTAATACAAATGCCAAGAACCTCTCTTCTGTGTTGGTGGTATAGTGGTGAGCCTAGCTGCCTTCCAAGAACCTCTTTTCTAACCTACTAACAGCCATTCTTTATCCAGTTATCAGACTTAGCTGTTAAGCATGCCAGCATTTCAGAAGGAGCAACCTGAGATGAATCCGTGGAGTAAGAAGCGAACTAGAAGGTTTAAAGTTCCCTAGTAAAACTCCTTTGGGGGATAATTATTGTCTTTATCTCTTCATACACACACACGCACACACACGCACACACACACACACCATGGCTTAGAGACAATTGCTTAGGATTTTGAGTCTCGCAGATCTCAGTCCAAATCCTTGCTCCATTTCCTACCACTCCTTTAATCAGAGGCAAATGATGGAACTTCAGAAGCCTCAAATCATTCTTCTGTAAAATGGGAACAATAAGAAAATGTTCCTGTAGGCTCAGGTGAGATGAGCTATGCAAAGCACTTGCCATGTAAAAACTACTACAAATATCAGTATCCTCCCCTAGTCCCAGCAAGTGCCGCATGTGATAGTTCTTCCTTCCCTCTGTTCTCCTTCAATTTTCCTCTAAATCCTCCCCCACGAAGAGAAATGCACAATAATTGGAATAAATTCCCTGTTGTAAACCATTGGATTTCATTTTTCTTCTGAGCATACATGCTGGTTTATAGTCATTGGAAGCACTAAAAATAAACTTCCATTGTCTATGGCCAGGTGTTTAATACACTGGATACTTGTCATCCAACGAAGAGGTGACTGCACCCCTAAAATATTTTGCCTTGTAGTCTATAGGAAATCATTCAGATAATGAAATCTCAAGAAGAAGAAAGCTAAGGGATCACGCAAATCTGTTTCTGCAGAGCTGGGACTGTGGTTGAACACACACACACACACACACACATTCATAAACACGAACAACCACCCACAAACATGTTTTACGAGCTTTCATGAAAAGCCTTCAGGGGCTTCTGCAAAGTCACCTGGTTAATCTCTAAATTAATCTTTGTGCAAACAAAACTCCTGTAAGCTGTTTAGCAGGTGACCTCAGAAACAAGGCAGTATATAAGCTTCTGACAATCTATTGTGGGCTTGATATCTTAAAGAGCTCTTTTCTGACCCCACGAGCACACTGCGTGCTTCAAGCTGCCCTCCCTGAATCCTGGTATGTGTGCGTGCATGCACATGTGTGCCGTAGTGGTATATTTTTATCTTTTCTTTCAATCCAAACAAAATCTCCAGAATACAAAAGTATCCTCAATCTCCTTAGTGTCAGAGCTGTGGTATGTTTAGAATTGGGAAGGAAGTCAGAGATCACTGGCCTGAATCCCTCTTTCTAAAACCGTGTTAAAAGATAGAAGGAAAACATTTATTTTCTAGCGTCCCTGTTGTGGGTTAAATTGTGCCCCCCAAATGATATGTGGAAGTCCTAACCCTCAGTACCTGTGAATTTGACCTTATTCAGGAATAGGGTCTTTGCAGATGTAATTAAGATGAGATCACACTGGAGTAAGTCCTTAATTCAATATGATTGGTGTCCTTATAAGAAGAGGAAAACTTTAAGAGAGGACAGATGCACACAGAGTGGAGAACACTGTCGAAATACACACACCCAGAGAGAAGACAGACGTGGCTACAGAGGCAGGGATTGGAATCACAGGGCTGCAAAACAAGAAATGCCAAGGATTGCCAGTAACAACCCGAAACTGGGAGAGGAGTCGCCATGGCCCTGCGGACACCTTGATTTCGGACTTGTTGCCTCCAGGACTGTGAGAGAATACTTGTTTTAAGCCACCAGTTTATGGTACTTTGTTAAGGAAGCCTTAGGAAGCGAATACAGTCCCACGACAAAACAGAGTGGGCCCTAACTTGAACCCATGTCCTACACCCCAAGTCTCCTGCTCATTGAGCTTCACTCTGATGAGTTTCTAGGTTGATAAATCATGCAGTGATAGTGGCGGGATTTCTTTATAGGAAAGATTTAATAGCAGACACCTGATAGAATGGGAGATGGAAGGTGCCTGTGCACAGTATGAGATGTTGATTTTTGATATCAAAACAACAGGAGGGGACAATTGAAATCATGGCAGGTCATACTTAATATCCCTATGCCAGCTCTTTCTTGATATCAACACTCCTGTATGCTCCTCAGTAGCATAAAGATCGTGTCTTTCTGTTTTTTCTTCTTGCAAAGTACCCTCATTCAGCACAAGGCATATTGTAGCAGCTTAAAAATAATATTTAGCTTACCAATATTTTTTGACCTATTGGTCCATCCTTTATTGAATTTTTTCTTCAGTTTGATACCTGTTTAAATCTATAGAGTGTGGAGGCAAAGTTCTTGCTCTCTGAATTTCTCTGTTGGTTCTTTAGCTCTGAGCATTTCTCATAATTTATTTCCTGGTTCATTTTTGATCAACTTTTTCTTTCTTCTTTTGCTTTGACTCTGGAGGAAAAATTTTAAGCTCGGATTGAAATCATTAAAAAAATTCTCAGAAAAGTGTTTTGTACTCCTCAGAAGAGCTACTATTATTTTAATTCATAATTATAATTACAGCAATGTTCACTGGGATAATTCTCCAGTACTCCAAAACAACATTTTCTATAAGCACATTTTGATGTTAATGCACCATAGATTCCTGGGAAGAGCTAATCTATTTATTTGGTATATTTGGGTTTGTTGCTGGCTGAAAGAATTAGTTTCTGATACATTTTTACTATATTCAGTAGTTCACAGATGCTTAGGTGAATATTAAACTAAAATTGTTTTAAAATTTTGATGCACAGAGCAGATTAGAAAAAATCAAAAGTTTTAATCCCCATATATTATTTATTTTTTACTTCCTTTAAATACAATTATTTTAAATCTGAATCTATTCAAAATGAAAGAAATAAGAATAAGGTATAAAGGGACACGAGTTCTATCTTGGATTCAATAGATACAGAATAGAATGTAGAATATAGAATATATCTCATAAATATATTCAGAAAGTTTGGGCAAATGGATCCTCTGGTCCTCAGACTAGGTATGATAAGGAAAAAAGAATCATTTGTTTCTTAAATTCATATATAATAAGGAAAAAAGAAAATTCATCTGTGTACTTTCCTTCTTCCTTTCAATTTCCCTTCACTTCCTATACTTCCTTTCTTCTATAACAATTATGCTGAAACTAAGTCATAAAATACTACAAAACAAAATTTTATTTCATCTCCCACCATTACTCTAACTTGAGTTACATGGGAATATTCTTTCCCCATTCCAGGATGGAAACTGGAGCATATCTTGGTGCATGTTTTCCAAGTTTGTTCTTAAGTAATTACATAATCCTATAGTCATTTTTCAGACCTAAAAAAACACACAATTTTTAATAGTCCCAACCAGTATTTGAACAAAATGAATGCTTCATTCAAATATTTGTTCCAGAATAAGACTTGCCCTCTCTCTTGCCTATGGTTTGTGGTTACCTATAGCCTGCTTTTGCAGGAGTTAATCTGCTCTGTCTCACTCTGATGAACCCCTCTCCCACCTTCTCGTTGTTCTTTAGGATCGGCAAATAAAATAGTTTTGCAGAAAAGTCTGGATTGACCTCACATGCTTCTTAGTCCCTCTACCTCTGTTTCTAACTCGGTCTGATCTTAAAATGACCATCTCAGTCTTGGTTACGTTGCTTACCTCTACTGAGATGTAAAGGGGTGATTAAGATGTCATGTCATCACTGATTCAGTTATATTTTCAGCCTTTGGATTCAATGTCTGCCTTGATGTCACCTTGTCTCACAGAGCCCTTTTATTCTGATTTTAAAACTCTGCTATATCACCTTCTTCCTGTATTGACTTGCCTAGAACTAAAAAAAGAAGATAACCTTTGTTTCAAAGATTGGCTGTTGTAATAATCATGCCTACCTGCTAGTCATATAGTTAAACTGGGAAATCCAATTCAACTTAGCAAGCTCCAAGAGGTGATGCCTCACACCACTACCCAGGGTGACAGGGTCCAAATTCACATAAACTTGGTTCTTAGTCAGTCATAACGTGGGCAATGGGTTTACTTCTCAAGAATCCCATGTAACACCCTTCACTCCACTGTTTCTTCATAGGTCAGAGAATTCCTGGCCATTTAATAGGTTAATAAAGGGTCCCGAATCAGCTTCTAACATGGAATACTCTAACTGGAAGCCTCCCTTCTGTTGAATTAGACAATAATGCCCTAATGTAATTAATGACAATTAATTAACCGGATTATATCACTTTTTGCAGACCTTTTTAGTGGCAGAGGAGTTTCTAGGGAATGCCCTTGACTGACAGCCAGAAGGCTTCCTAGGCTCCAAATCCCCTCTTTTCCCCAGATTCCAGTCTCCATGACACCATGGAGATTCTATTCCATCCTACTGGCTCCTTTATCCAGGCTCTTTTTTGTAACATGCAGAATTTGGGCCTCTTTCTGAACTCCTACCAATAGAAGGCCAGAGTTTTCTAAGTCCTCTCAAATGGATCTAAGTAGTAGATAGTACTTTTTCTTTGAAGGTTAAAAGTATATTCTCTCAGAAGAAAATCTGTTCTCATTTACATGCAGTTGAGTTAATAATGATGGTTAATCAACTTTTTAAAAAATTAATTTCTGGCTGCGTTGGGTCTTCATTGCTGTGCATGAGCTTTCTCTAGTTGCAGGGCTACTCTTCGCTGCGGTGCGTGGGCTTCTCATTGCTGTAGCTTCTCTTGTTGTGGAGCATGGGCTCTAGGCATGTGGGCTTCAGTAGTTGTGGCAGGTGAGCTCAGTAGTTGTGGCTCGTGGGCTCTAGAGCGCAGACTCAGTAGTTGTGGCTCGTGGGCTCTAGAGCGCAGACTCAGTAGTTGTGGCACACGGGCTTATTTGCTCTGCAGCATGTGGGATCTTCCTGGACCAGGGCTTGAACCCGTGTCCCCTGCATTGGCAGGTGAATTCTTAACCACTGTGCCACCAGGGAAGTCCCTGGTTAATCAACTTTAAACCCTGGTCTTTGAAATTAAAAAGAAAATAAGAAGGGGAAGAACATTCATTTCAATCAAATGTAACTTAGAAAATGAAGATAAAATCATGTTTTTTCAACTACTTAAATCATCTTTATCAGGCTCACTACAGGAGGACTTAATTTGAAAAGATAAAATGTATTGACTGAGTAGTGGATCTTTGGGTATTTGATAGAGGAATGAGGCCACGAGCAAGAAGCTTATCTTTCATAGAGGTTAATTCTTAAATGGAGAGATTTGTAGACTGAAGCTCAGTCTTTTTGTCGTTGTAACTGGTTTTATTTCCCTTTCAAAAAACACTGTTCAATTTAAGTAATGTAAAAACATTAGTTAAAATCATAGAGTATAGGCATAATAACTTCTTGACAAAGTCATTGAAATCTTGGTGAATGCTAGTACAATTATGACCTACTGTAAAAAAAAAAAGCTTTATTACTTTTTAAAATTTTCATCATTTTCTCCTAAACAAATTTATTGTTTAAGTTAGTAGGAAAATAATGATACTTTTTATTTTCCTCTTTAGAATTTGTGACCATTTATTAAATTGCTCAGGGACAAATACACATTGGTTTTTTAAAAGGAAAAAGCCAGCATGGTCTTTAAGCAAGGACAACGTTGTGTGTGAGTGTGCATTTGTGTGTGTGCGCAGGTACATAAAGCAGAGACGGTTCGATCATATCTCCAGCAGAGAGCCCTAGAAATGTGGTTTACCAAAGCCTCATTTTCCCCTGAGAAATAGTAAGAGGATTAAAACCAGCAGTGATAAACTTCACAAGTAAAAATAGTTTGACAGTTCAAATTATGTCCTTTTTCTAGACCTCATTTTGCCCAATTAAAAAAATGAGATTATCAGTCTAAAGTAAGACTTTGCTTCCACTCAACAATGACTATGCTTCCTTGGGACGTTAATGACCTGCAATCTATGTACTAAAAGTTTATCATAGTTTTGTTTTTTTTTTTCGGTTCCTATTTGTGTTGGTGTGGGGTACTAGGTGGGATGCAGAAAATTATTAGCTAGTAGGCATACAAGTATCTGTCCCATACTCTTTAAACATACAGTCTCCTATTAAATACGTGTAGTAAAAGGTCACACAGCAAATAACAAATGGTCATTAACAGAAGAACTGTGAGGTCAGTCCTATGGCTTAATTAATTAAAATGTATGCTTATGACTTAGATCATCTATTTGTGTACTATGAAAAATATAAAATTGATGTCTTTAAGAAATTTAAAGTAATATATTATTTAATTTGGTGCTATATCTTAGTCTTTATTATGTAATTAGTGTGGAAATAATCACATTAATTATTTACGGTGCCCAGGAGGAAATAGTGAACTGTCTGCTGCAAGTTTAAGAGTCTCTGGACTAGATGATTTCAAATGCCCCTGCAACTGCCCTGTCCACACATTCCGTAATTCTGAGCCTATGTCTTTTTCTGCTCCCCACATTTCACGGGAGGATGACAATTGCATTGCATTTAGAAAACAGGTATACAAGAGGGGAAACAATAATAACTAGTTAATATTAAAACTTGGAGAGAGGAGAAGTGTTTTGTCATATATGCTATAAACATCTATTAAATATTTAGTGGAGTGAAAGTATTGTGGAAAGTTACATTCATAAACATTGGATGGAGAGACTATTGTGAGATGAGATTTTACTACCAAGAGGCTGGGTGATGCAAAGGAAAGGGTAATGCCGAGGAGTTTAGAAAGACTTGGGTTTAACATTTGCCAGCGAGATTTCTGGGACAAGTTACGGTGCATCTCCAAGCCTTTAACTTCTCATCTTTACAGTTGGGAAGATAATCCTTGCTTTGTAAAATTACTATGAGGGTTAAATGAGACAGCATTTGGAAGGCAACCTGCTCAAACTGTTGTTCAAAAATATTAATTCTTTGTTGTTGTTGATGCTGTGTCCAGTTTTTATACATGCTTGGAAGTGGTCTATATTTAATCTCTTCTCCTATCATTTTTCTCACCAAATGGGTATATCCCAATTATCATTGCAGCCACAATACTCACAGATGACTTGGAAAGGGTGATGTCCCATGAGAATAATCTCGCCAGAGTTATCTCCTCTCATGTCCTGAGTTGTTTCATCCTTTCTTCCTCCTATAAAGTGGACTTGGAACTTCCTACTCTGGGTTGTAGCGAATAAAAAGCACACTATGTAAGCATCAAAGCCAATTTAATCCTCGTTCAAGTCTCACAAGCCTCTTCTTGCAAACAATAATCCTGCAGGACATCTCATTACTCACTGGGATAATTGCTTCAAATATCGAAAGCTACATAATAAAATAAGAAAATCCTTATTTTAACAAAGCTCACTCTGGGGCTTCCCTGGGGGCTTCCCTGGTGGCACAGTGGTTGAGAGTCCGCCTGCCAATGCAGGGGACACGGGTTCGTGCCCCGGTTCGGGAGGATCCCACATGCCGCGGAGCGGCTGGGCCCATGAGCCATGGCCACTGAGCCTGCGCGTCCGGAGCCTGTGCTCCGCAACGGGAGAGGCCACAGCAGTGAGAGGCCCGCGTACCGCAGGAAAAAAAAAAAAAAGAAAGAAAACTCACTCTGGCTATCTGGAAAAGGACAGACTCAGGAGGAGCACGTGCAGGTAGAGAGAATGGTTACTGGGCTGTTAGAACACTCTACATGAAACTTAATGAAGTCCTGTACCAAGGCGGAAGACGCCAGAGAAATCTGAAGAAAATCTTATCAAACTTACTGGAACAGACTCTATGTAGGGAGAAGGTCAACCCTAATAATAACCCTAAGAATTAAATAAACCTGTGCATTTCTGTATATGGTGTGTGTAGTAAATGAGAGTAGAAGGAATCATGAAATCATGCTGCCAAAGTAGGAATAAAGGTCTCTGTGGACTCTGAATAGAGTTACACAGAGATTTCAGAGGAGCTGACCTTTCATTCCTTAGTAATCCCCGAATGACTCACAGCCCAGCAAGGGCCCAGCGTCGCTGCTCTGGGAATCAAATGCTCTACTTTCTCAGCACAAACACAAAATTGTAGCTCTATGAATACCCAAGAGATGTTGTCCTGGCCTCCAAAAGCAGCAGTCATGATTTATTGAGCACCTACTATGAACCAAATGCTTATGTGCCTTATAAAAAATTTACAAGTTGTAATTAATTCCATTTTCCAGATAATAAAATTGAAACTCCAAATGCTGGGGTGGCTTACTCAGGATTACACAGTCAGTAAATGGCTAAACTGAATGAAAGATCAGCTTGTGTCTAATTGCAAAGCTGCGTCTCATTTCACACCACCATTCCTCCTCTATAAAGACTATATACATATATTCAAATTCAAACAGCTACTGAAATTACACAGAGGTAAATGTATTGAATTGCAGCAATGTTGCCAATAATTATTCATTGAAAAAAACATATGGTCACACCATACCCTGTACACAAATGTTCATCATAGTGTCATCATAATAGCCAAACACTGGAGATGAACCAGCTGTCCTTTACTGAGTGAATGGATAAACAAACTGGTACAACCATACAATGGAATACTACTCAGCAATGAAAAGCAATGGACAGTTGGTACATGCAACCACTTACATGAGTTGCTGAGCAATTATGCTGAGTGATAAAAGCCAGTCTGAAAGGTCACATACTGTGTGATTCCATTTTGTCATTCTTGAAATGACAAAATTATAGAAATGACGAATAAATTATTGGTTTCTGGAGGTTAGAGACTGGGATGGGGATGGCAGGATGGAGGTGGATGTGGTTATAAAAGGATAACACAAGAGATCCTTGGGGTGGTGGATGCACTAATCTACACATGTGATCAAATTACCTAAAACTAAACACACACACACACACACACATGCACATACACTAAGAAGTAGAAATAAAACTGGGAAATCTGAATAAGACCTGTGGATTATATCAATGCCAGTATTCTGGCTGGGATGCTATTTTATGCTATAATTTTGCAAGAGGTTAATATTAGAAGAACCTGTGAAAAGGATACACAAAATCTCCCGGTGTTATTTCTTACAATCGCATGTGACTATACCATTCAAAATAAAATGTTTAATTTAAAGAAGACAACAGACATTTATTGGGTGTTTGATGTTAATAACAATTAAAAATAATAACAGGAAAGTTTTTAAAATGTATGTACAATCAAAAATGTGCTTTTAAAAATATATTAAAAATATTGTTTTGCATTATACAAGTAATTTAGGATCATTCAGAACAATTAGAAATTTTAGAATCACGATAACCAAAAACACCTACCATTTGACTGCCCAATAACAATATTTCGATATACATCCTCTTAGACAATTTTCTATACACTTTGTACATTTTTTCTTTATAAAAATTTTATTATTCAGTTTTATAATCAAGAATTTTCAGTTAATAATTATTGGCAACATTGCTGCAACTTAATACATTTACCTCTATTGTATAATTTCAGTAGCTGTTTGATATTTCTCTGGCATAAACACCCAAGAGTGCAATTGCTGGGTCATATGGTAATTGTATGTTTAGTTTTATAAAAAGCTGCCCAACAGTTTTCCAGATTGACTGTAACACCTTTTATTCCCACCACTAATGTATGAGAGTTCAGTTTCTCAGAAGTATTTGGTGTTGTCACATTTTTATTTCAGCCATTCTGATAGGGTGTATACTGATATATCATTGTGGTTTTCAAACTACAAAGCTAATCAAGTTACAATGTTCAATGCTAGCAGAGGAGAGAAAAAATTGTCCTTTCATACAGTGCTTTTAGTCAGGTTAATTCCATTTGACATGGTAAATCCACTTCTTGGAATCTGCCCTACAAGAGATTTTTCTCATTTCAAAATCACAAAGTCACCTTCTGATTATTTAGTGTTCCAAAACAATTTGCCAATAGTTAAGGACAGCTCAGGTCACAAAGATGTTGGCCTCTTTTTTAGTGCAGATGAAGAAAGTAAAGAAATAAGAAATAAGCTTTCTGGTCCAAGGGTCAGCATCCTTAGGTCAGTCTATGTGAAGCTGTCACACGGATAGATCTGAGCTGGGTGTAGCGAGCAGTCAGGTTTCTATGAGCCCACAAGCATGAAGGCCAGACCCAGGGCCTTGGAAGGTTTTCCAGAATAATAATGGTCAGTTCAGAGACTCAGCAATGAGCCTCTCTCCCGAGGAATACTCAGCAGCTACGCAGACGTTCAAGGGCAACCTGTGCAAGAATTATGCTTGTTTACAGGTGAATCTTTCAGGTAGAGAACATTGATAGCCACAGGTATGACCACGGTATTTACTTCAAAAACCAAAAACCAACCAAACAAATAAAAAACTTCAAGAAATAAAGGTCTGGAGTTTTTTTAAATGGAAACTCTTCTTCCTAATATTATCTCAGATTTAATTCCTAAAAATGCTTAAGATTTTGTTAGGTGTAAAATCAATGACCTGAACACAGAGATTATCAGCAGGGTCAAAGTTACTTCTCCCTGAGAAAGAATCCGGAAGCCTCTCTCATTTACTTTAAGCAGGATTAAAAGAAAAATTAAGACCTTGAAAATTCCTTCTGTCTTCCCGCCCCACGCAACACATGCGCGCCCCCCACCCCACCACACACACAAATGGAGGCAGAAGAAATATTAGTTTACTCCCATTGGAATTAAAGTACTGTTCTTACCTTGAGCATCAAGTATATTCAACCCACGATTAGATTTAAGACATATAATTGTGTGTTTATGAATGAAGGAAGAGCCATTAGACAAACATTGCCTTATTGGTTTTCTCTATATTATTAGTAAAATCAGTTACTAATCCTTGAAGATTATTCAATAATTGTTTCCAAAACATTTAAAGGAAAATTCATGAGATGATAAGTTCTTCATGATCAGTGTCTAAGTATTGTTGCTTCTACATTTAGCACATTAAATATTTACTTTTAGCACTTTGTATGCGCCAAACATTTTTTTTCATTTTTAAAAAGTAATCTTTGTATGCATTAATCCTTTTAATCCATATAATCATGTTTTAGGTACTAAAATCAGCTTTTCTGAAGAGGAATAATAACTTTTTACATAACTTGTCTAAAGTCTTGTAGCTAGAATGGGTGGAGCCAGTCAAATGAGGATTAGTAATCAAAGCTAAGGAAAGTGAAGGGTGACTGAAGGAAGTCTGTCCTAGAACTCGGGCCCAGGTCTGCCCCCTATGGGTGTGTGACTTACAGCTGCAGAGGCTGCCCAGCTAAGGGGGTAAAGGATGGAATGCAGCTCTGCTCAGCCTGTGTAAACAAGAGGAAGGGGCACCGTACGTGGAGCTTCTGTACCCAAAAGGCACCTTTTTGAATTGGCAAACTGAGAAGTTTATAATTCACCCAAAGGTCCAGTTCCACGTGTGCTGGTAAGAAGCTCCTATCCCACTCTCAAGTATGCCCCAAACTCTGAGGGATCTTGGACAAGCCTGCTTATTTATTTATTTATTTATTTTTGCGGTACGCGGGCCTCTTACTATTGTGGCCTCTCCCGTTGCGGAGCACAGGCTCCGGACGCGCAGGCTCAGCGACCATGGCTCACGGTCCCAGCCGCTCCGCGGCATGTGGGATCTTCCCGGACCGGGGCACGAACCTGTGTCCCCGGCATCGGCAGGCGGACTCTCAACCACTGTGCCACCAGGGAAGCCCATGCTTATTTATTAGTAACCTCCTCCTCCCTCCTCCCTGAGGTTGCTTGAGGACCTAAGCACATGATTCTAGTAACTCCTTTTGAATAGCATTTGCTCTTTTTTAATCTTTTTGGATGCAAAGCTTGAATTCTGTCTATATAGTCTTTTAGGACAGGTTGACACACTGAGGAACTTTCAGCTTTCAATATATAACCATTTCTAGTCCCTGAAGGCAAAAAGAAAAAAGAAAAGAAAAAGGAAAGGAAAGAAACCATGGAATGAAGACCATACTTTGTCTTCAACTGGGGTCTGACCCATGAAGGGTAAAAGCCTAAAATTTCAGAGCGTTAGTTTACTTGCCTTTTACAGAAGCAAATTCTCCCTTAATGAAATTCTCCAAGAACTGAAAAAAACTGAAAAGAACATAAACTGCATCTTAAGAAGTTTGATGTGTGACTTGAGGGCTTAGCAACACATCCATCATGTTCTCCTTAAGTCCCTCATATTAAATATGGCACCTCTAATAGTAATACAGGTAAATTTGAGGTTGATTTTGAATTGAAGAAAATTGGAAGGATATTTGGTGGAATCATTATGTTGTCAAGAATTCTTCACATTCTCAACAATTTGGAGGCTAATTATTCTGCTCTATGACTGTTCAGACTTTGCATTTTCCTGTGGACCTTCTCTTTTAACCACCTCATTAGTGTTTTCTCTGAAGGATAGCAGGGGAAAGAAAAGGACACTCTACTCGGCCTTGTAGGGCAATGAAGATGGAGCTACTGACCCTCGTGAGATTCCGGCCTGGTCCAGGATTACAGATACCTGTGATCAGCACAGAATCCCCCTAGCTGTGAACTGACGGTGTACTATAAGCATTTAAATGGAAACACCATTCATTATAAATGCGTAAGCATATGTTTTATTAAACCATGTTCCATTTTCTCTTAATAAACACCTATAATATGCATAATCATTAAAATATATATATGTCTTTAAAGCCTCTGCTTCTGCTTCCTTCCTTCCTTTGTATCTCCTTTTCCCTTAGGCTACTAAGGCTTGTACTGGGTTGAACAGAGTCCTCCAAAAATTTATGTCCACCTGGAAAATGTGAATGTGACCTATTTGGAAATAGGACATTTGCTGATGTAATCAATTTAAGATGAGGTCCTATGGTGGGCCCTGAATTCAATGATTGGTGCTCTTCTAAAAACAGAGATTTGAAGACACAGAGGAGACATGGGGAAGATCACATGAAGACAGAGGCAGAGGTTGGAGCTATGTTCCCACAAGCCAAGAACCCCAATGATTGCCAGTAACCACTGGAAGCTAGAGGAGGCAAAGAAGGACCCTTCCCTAGAGGCTTTGGAGGCAGCATGACCTTGCCAAAACCTCAGTTTTAAACATTTAGCCTCCGTGACTGTAAAAGAATAAATTTCTGTTGTCTAAGCCATCCAGTTTGTGGTATTTTGTTACGGAATTCTAGGAAACTAACGCAGATAGTATCTAGAGACTTTCCCCTGGGCACAAGAGTCTTTGAGACCTTGGAGGTGCCATTGTGAAACCCGGGAAAGGTAAGATGCAAAGAGATAAATTGATGAACACAGAGAGGGCTCTGCTTTCGAACTGGGTGGATGCAGCCCCATGTGTTGGTCTGTATTTCCACCCTCCTTAGCACTGTTTTTCTATGTTCTAATTGTTGGTGAACTTGATTGTCTCCTAAACTGTAAGCTCTAAAAAGCAGTGTCAGAATTTGATTTACAACTGCTTTATTGCCAGTGCCCTGTATAGTACCTAACGGACAGTAATTGCTTAATAAATGTATGTGGGAAGAATGAAAGAAGGAAGGGAGGGAAGGAGGGAGAAAGGGAACAAAGCCAAGCTCTCTTAAAATGAAGTTGAATTATTCCTTCTATTGAATTGATTTCCAAAACTATTAATGATGTCAGGAAAACCTGGAAATTCACTACTATGTTCACACACTTACCTTTTATTCTAAAATATAATTTACCGTTTGTGGTAATGAAATCATTAAATTTTGCGTCATTTGTTATGCTCAGCTTTAGAAAAGCAAAATAATAATAGAGTTTTCGTGTTAATAGGGACTCTAGAAATAACCATTTCTACCCTATTATTGTATAAATGAGAAAATACAGGCCCGGAGAGATGAAGTGGCAGGATCCAGGTTTCCTAACTCCTGGCTTTGTGTCTTTCCTACTATATCACATTGTCTTCTAAGGCATAGAAGGTGATGGATAAGACAGTCTTCATTTACAAGAATATAACTTCTAACCCTATGTCATCCCACAGTGCAAAAAACTGAATCCGAATAGAAGAAGACTTCTTAAAGTAAAGCTTTTCTCTCTCTCTCTCTTTTTTTTTTTTTTAATCACTGACAGGTGATCAGAATGAAAAACAACAAAATGGTATTTTTCCTTGTCTCAAGTACTCTCACACGGGGCCATGAATTAAGGCAAGGCCAACTTCCGTCACTCAGTTTCCTCCTCAGAATATGACAATACTTCACTCTCTTTTAGTTGCTAATTTCATCCTTAAAATATTGCTGAGAACCAAATGAAACAGTGCCTGTGAATGCTCTGCAAAAATATTTTATACATGTTCTCAGTCTCTTGTTATCCAAACATTCCCCTGGTCTCCAACCAGCCTCCCCTCAATCAGCCCCTTGTTGACGGCAGCACACACTTCATTTTTGGGAACCGTCTCTCCTTCTATTTCTTTATTCTCACCAATGAAAACATCCCTGGTGGTGTTCAGCTAAATGTCATGTCAAGCTAATTCAGTCCTATTGTTTTTCTAATTTAGAACAAAAATAAATGTTAGTTAATTGTGGCAGGCAAACATTCTTCTGACAAACAGACCAGTGTCTCAGACAAGGGCTGGCAGGATTTTAAAATTTTACAAAAGAAGTTGCTGCATAGACGACTTGATTTCAACGTGGGGATTGTCAACGTTGACTCCTTTGAAAGAAAAATAATAATGGAATTCATTCTGCAAACAATAACACATCCAAACTTTATTCTTTGCATCAAAAATATCCCTAAAATTCATCAGGGGTCAAATCTATTTTGATCAGCTTGCCTTTTAGTATATGCTCCAATAATGGCCCCATAAATTTCTTCTGTTTACTGATAAACAGCCGTAATTTAAATAACATTGGGATTCATTTCCCAGGCATTTTATTAGCTTCTCTGAATTGATTAATGCTTCATAAAGTCTGCTTGAGGGGAAAAACAAAGACAGTGATTATGTATTTTGTTTTTAATTTCAATGTTATACCTTTACAGATTTATAACACAGTGCCATCTGTTGGACTAAGTGTGCTTTTCAGCACGAGCCAAACTTAAAACCATTCACTCTGTTGGCCTCAAGAGAGCCACCAGTTATTCAAAAGGAATATTCAATTTGAGCACAGATTAAAGCTCCATGAAGAATATGGAGCCATAGGTAGCAAAGAAATATGCTGTTATATTACTATGTTATAATTATGTGTTATTATGCTGTTATATTGAGATACTGCTTTATCAAAGAAAGCATTGTAGCAAGATTTCCTGATTTTGGATTTTTATACTCTCTTGAGAAATATATGGTTAGATAATCAAAGCAAATGGAGTTTGTGATAATACAGACTCCCCCAATACTCCAGAAATACCAAGGAGATGTTTGCTCTGTGCTTCCTTTGTGACTTGTAATGCCACACTTTGTAGCTCACATAGCCACAGACAACAGTGGGTAGTTACCATCTACTTGATGTCTGCATTATACTGTGGATTTAGGAGGTCAAGGAGCTTTTCAGATCTATATTCCAGTATTAAGACTGGCAGAGCATTGGTTTCCAGAATGTGGGGAGAGTATCATAGGAGCATAGTTTTCAGACCTCTCTGCCTCATCAGCATATTATCCTTCCTGCCTCACATGAAGAAAAGTGCCCATTGGTATAAAGAGTGACATATTCAAAGGAGGCAACTATTACAGATCAAATTTGGACAGTGTTTAATACCATCCTGATCTAAAAATCTTAGTTCTAATTTCATAGCTACAGAATGAATTTAAAACATTCAATCCACTGTTGTTATCTCCCTTGCAAATATTACATTATTTTTCTGTTTTGTACTTGTCTTAAATACTCACATGTGATCAGAGTGTGTTAAAGGAAGGGTCTTCATTTGAGAACATTGGTCCAGAGGATATCATTTTCCAGATCTTTTTCATTGGTAAAATCTCTTACAATAGATTTGCCTGTAAATATCTTGAATTCATAAATAGTCCTTTCTCTTCTTTATAAAAGAAATCCATATGCCTTATCTACTATAAGTTTTGATATGGTGATTTGCCTAGGATGTGAAAGGTCTTATAAACCTCTATGTTTGGGAGTGGAATGGAATGGGGGATATAAAACTCAGTAATAGAAATGTATCTTCACATTTCTGAATTCAGATATATGGTAGCCTGGTATAGAAATACTAATAATGGTCATTTATGTTTTTCTTCTACTCCAACTTTTGAGCTTTTTTTTCAAAGAAAGTATTCCTTTTGAAGGAGAGACTCCTGAAAACAAAACAAAAAGAAAGCTTTTAAGAAATATTTAACATTAAAACAGTATTTTTTTCATTAATTTATACCTAAGAAGTTCGTTCCAGCTATTCTTTTTTTTAAATTTATTTTACCGAAGTATAGTTGATTTACAATGTTGTGTTAATTTCTTCTATACAGCAATGTTATTCAATTATAAATATAATATACATTTTTCTTCATATTCTTTTCCATTATGGTTTATCACAGTATATTGTATATAGTTCCCTGTGCTATACAGTAGGACTTTGTTGTTTATTCATCGTATATATACTAATTTGCATCTGCTAATCCCCTTGGCAACCACAAGTCTGTTCTCTATGTCTGTGAGTCTGTTTCTGTTTTGTAGATATGATCATTTGTGTCATATTTTAGATTCCACATAAGTGATATAAGTGATATCATATGTTATTTGTCTTTATCTAGCTTACTTCACTTAGTGTGATAATCTCTAGGTCTATCCATGGTTGCTTCAAATGGTATGATTTCATTCATTTTTTATGTCTGAGTAGTATTCCGTTGTATATATATACCACATCTTCTTTATCCATTCATCTGTTGATGAACATTTAGGTTGTTTCCATGTCTCGGCTATTGTGGATAGTGCTGCTGTGAACATAGGGGTGCATGCTTCATTCTGAATTATAGTTTTGTCTGGCTATATGTCCAGGAGTAGGATGGCTGGATCATATGGCAACTCTATTTTTCATTTTTTGAGGAATCTCCATACTGTTTTCCATACTGGCTGCACCAATTTACATTCCCACCAACAGTGTAGGAGGGTTCCTTTTTCTCCACACCCTCTCTAACATTTTTTATTTGTAGATATCTTTTAATGATGGTCATTCTGACCAGTGTGAGGTGGTACCTCACTGTAGTTTTGATTTGCATTTCTCTAATAATTAGCAATGTTGAGCATCTTTTCATGTGCCTGTTAGCCATCTGTATGTCTTCTTTGGAGAAATGTCTATTTAAGTTTTTGCCCATTTTTTGATTGGGTTGTCCAGCTATTCTTAAGATCCAGCCCTTGGACCAGTCATTATTTGAAAAGATTATTCCTATGAGCTGACAAAGGAATATTTTAATCATGAGGATTTTTAAAATGTAACCAGAATGTTCCCTGGGACTACCAAATTTGTATATTATATCAGATAATACCCAAGGATAAATTTTATATGTTATTATTTTCACATTCACTGTGTATTATTCAACAAGGTAGTCATAAACAATTTGTCAACTCATACCATAAAACTGTTATTCCTATCATAATTAATCCTCATCTTATTTACTTTTAAATATGATCACTTTTTCTACCTCCAAAAAAGATACTGTGTTAGTTGTCAGATGATTAGTTTTTGCAATATGCCTTTTTATATTAAACAAAATTTTCGATAAGGTTTTATTTCACTACTGATATATTTCCACTTTACTTTCATAATTATCAAGTTTTGAAATATACGTCATTTTAGCTGTGCACTATTGATAACGACAATAATAATAATTCTTTGACTCAATTCAGAGGAATTTTATAATATATGGGATCTCTGTTAATAAAACAAATATAAACAGAGTTATAGATACAGAGAACAAACAGATGTTTGTCAGTAAGGAAGGAGGTAGGGGAGGAGAGAAATAGGTGAGGGAAACTAAGAGGTACAAACTTCTAGTGGCAAAATAAATGCGTCATGAGTATGAAATGTATAGTATGAGGAATATAGTCAAGAAAAAATCCA
Organism: Aethalodelphis obliquidens; assembly: GCF_003676395.1. NCBI lineage: Eukaryota > Metazoa > Chordata > Mammalia > Artiodactyla > Delphinidae > Aethalodelphis > Aethalodelphis obliquidens. The sequence continues at coordinate 34,130,122 of NW_020837956.1, forward strand.
ATTAAATGGCAACAGTATATGAAATGAAGATATATGCTGAAAACTCTCAAAAGAAATCACTCAGAGATTGGAAAATACAATAATAGCTCTCATGTACTTTACCTTTGATGTTGATAAATATTGTTCATGTTCCAAATATGAGTTTTTCAGGTACTTTGTTAAAATTAATAAAATTATAATTATATAAGAATTGATATATGCATGAGAATAAATACAAATATATAAATTTATATACATTTATGCATTTATTTTTTATTTAAAGTAGTTAAAGGAACTCACCATTTAACTATGAACATACTGTTTTAAATTATGAATTACAATAGTATCAAGAACTTTCACCTTCCTTTATCTGCCTTTCCTAGTTCATCCACTTACAGCCTCCCTTCCCAAACACAATCAAAATCTTAAATTTTGTCTTTGAGCTTTATAAAAGTTTAATCATGCTGTGTTCTACAAAATACAATGATCAGAAAAGAAAAATATGTTCCTGATCTTTCTCTTCAAGGGTTTTCTCCATCTTCACGTCTCGTGCACTGAATAACTCTCTGTCCATTTTAATCATATTCTATTAACATTTTCTTGTGGTATAAAAGAAGACAAAACTCAATAGCCCCAACTCAAAAGGATGGCCTGAGTCCAAGTTGGTTGGCAACAAAATGACCATTGCTTTGAGTATTTTAGTTTTCAGTTTTCACATCACCCATTTGCTAAATGATTATAGAAATAGAAGAGATATCTAAGGAAAGATGAGTTGTTAATTTAATATTTTATAATTAAAAGTTAGTATATGTTTGTTATTTTAAAAATATAGAGGTAAGAATTTAATTACAATTATAATTTAAAGAGAAGAAAATGGATAAATCCATAATCTCCCCTTTCCAGTTACTATTCATATGTCTCTATATTAACCTTGTAAACAGCCTTGAATTTAGCCTTCCATCCATTTTTAGGTAAATGTGCATAAACCATGTTAGGATTCTTTAAAGCATAGTTGGTGACAAAAAAAAACAAAAAAAAAAACAAAACAGGTGTGAGCAACAGCGCCTCAGAGAGTCTAGAGGTATAGGAACTAAGCACACTAAGAGGTGTGCTTCTTCTATGTTACAGGTGCTATTTTAAGTATTCTAATGGCAATAGCTCATTTAATCTTTAAAAAAAGCAAACAAGCTAGATACTGTCATTTTCTTTTTGTGGAAGTGAACAAATGCATTTCCCAGGGTTAAACAGTTTGTCTCTGTGCTAGAACCAAGACTTAAATCTATGTCTGTCTCTAAAATCTTGGTTTCTTCCAAGGAATCAGAAGGAAGAGTACTCTACAAACACTAAGCTCGGATGGAAGAGGTGGCCGCCTTTTTTTTTTTAACATCTCTATTGGAGTATAATTGCTTTACAATGGTGTGTTAGTTTCTGCTTTATAACAAAGTGAGTCAGCTATACATATACATATATCCCCATATCTCCTCCCTCTTGCATCTCCCTCCCACCCTTCCTACCCCACCCATCTAGGTGGTCGCAAAGCCCTGAGGTGATGACCCTGTGCTATGTGGCTGCTTCCCACTAGCTATCTATTTTACATTTGGTAGTGTATATATGTCCATGCTACTCTCTCACTTCATCCCAGCTTACCCTTCCCCCTCCCCATGTCCTCAAGTCCATTCTCTACGTCTGCCTCTTTATTCCTGTCCTGCCCCTAAGTTCTTCAGAACCTTTTTTTTTTTTAGATTCCATATATACGTGTTAGCAAGGTGACCGCTTTTTGAAAGGAGGGTAGAGAGAAAAGAAAGGCATTTGTAATCATTGCCTTTTGAAGTGCCTGTCAATTTTCTCAACCAAATAGAATTATTCAGTGTGACAATAAATCCATTAAGTTGGATCATAGTGGCCTCTTCTGGTGAAAAATGAGAATATCAGAAATCGTCATTAAAAATTATAAATAATTATTAAATATGAATTTTAAATGAATTATACATAATTAATTTCTACATATTTTCAAATTAAACTGCCTTGTGAATACTAATTTAAAACGTGATAGTTTGTATAGCAGCTCCTTCTGGGATGGTTTTCCTATATGTCATCTAAATGTATTATGTTACAAGGAAAGCATATTACACGGGAGAAACACAAAGATGGGTCTGATCAGTGCTGCTATCTTAGGTAAATTTCTAATTCTTTCAAGGCCTCAGTTTCTGAGAAATAAGGAACGTTGTGAAAACAAAACAAGAGCTATCACAACTACTACTATACTTGATGATCATGGTACACAAACAAATATCGTACATATTATCACAATGAGTCTCATAATAATCCTGTGAGCTTCACAGGGTGAAGTTACAGATCCCAAATTATATTAGAGGATACTAAGACTAACATAGATTCCATATTTTGATAAGTATATCTCTTAGGAGTGAATCCAAGTTGTAAACCAAAATCTCCTCATTTGAAGTTGAGTTGACCTTCTGCTACAGAAGAGTATTTGTGAAGAGGTAGTGGATCCCATCAGTCTCTGCCTGTGAAAACCTTTGTCAACTCGAGTTTACTATATTTGCTATCATGATACACTCGACAATGTCAGGGTAGAAAATTACTGAGTCCAGTGTTTTTCAAAATGTGTATCTCTCTTGAGCCTTCACGTTCTTCTCATAAATAAGAAGTAATTAAATGACAAAATTCCAGTCCCCTGCCCCATGTTAACTTTGTTTCAGACAGAGTACAGTCAGGGAATAGACACCACACAATAATTTGAACAGGGAATATGTAACATCAAGAATTATTATTTAGAAACAACGGATTCATTTTAAATGGTAAAGAGAACTCTAAATAACCTAGCTTTGAGGAAGAATATGCAAGGAAAAAATAAACTTGGAAGTGGGGAGCCCTCACCAAGCGTGGGATTTAGACCTTATTGGAGAAGCTGTGGTTAAAACTCCTTATGGAGTTGTTGTCCTGGGCCTTGGTTGTTCTGGGCCAGAGCTGGTCCACTGCTGCTGAATCAAGGCTGGTGGGCAAGAAACCACAGCTTGCAGTGCATGCAGGAAACACCTTCCGTGTTGCAGGTGTGTGGGAAGCCAAGAATTGCAGCTGGGCATGGCAAGCAGGAGATAGCCCTCTGGGATGCAGGCAAGCCCAGTGTGGGAAGCCAACAGCTGGAGTACCTGTGAGACTCATTGGCAATTTACCCATGAGATTCTGAAGTTTAACCTGAAGTCCATGAAGGTGTGGGTAAAACTTAATTGGGGTAAACATCACTGCATCTCCCCAGATATGTCAGTGGCTTCCACGAGAAGAACAAGAAGAATACCTTAACCAGAAAAAGAAATCGCTTCCTCCTGCAACGTCTCTTCAGCACTCACTCTCTACTGAAAAATCGGAATGCCCTGTTTGATGCTAAAGTGGAATGCTTACAGGGTCCAGCCCCATTATCACAGAGCAGGTAATGAAGGACATATTTGGAGCTGAAAGGCAGTAAAGTGATAAATAGTACAGGCCTCAACCAGAACAGTTCAGTTCTCATAGGTTTTATATGTTAGGGGACAAAAGAAGTTCTGCTTGACCAAAAGAGAGAGAGGGATATATATATAGAGAGAGAGAGAGAGAGATTCCACTAATTTAAAAAATGTGTTGGAAACTACCAATGGTATTAAATCTGCTCTACTTCGTAGATTAGAAAATTGAGGTCCAGAGAAGGAAAATGGAATAACCTGGGACGCACTGTCTGTTAAAGGCAGATCAAGGGTTAGAACCCAAATTTCCAAACGTATAATCCCTAAACTTCAGTTAAGCCTTTCCCATATTATTCATATGGCCTCTCTGACCATACAGAGAAGATAAAGATACACTTTAGTAAGCATGTGTCTGGACAGTGTTAGGCCTTATGACTAGACTATCATATTAAATATAAGGCCAACTAGAGGAATTAGGTAACTGATACTACAATATGTATGATCCTTGAAAACATTTACCCAAATTACTAAAAGAAGCTAGTCATGTCCACCAATGGATGAACGGATATACATATATATATTTATACACACACACACACACAAGGGGATACTACTAAGCCATAGAAAGGAATGAAATCTTGCCATTTGTGACATGGATGTACCTTGAGAGTATTATGCTTAGTGAAATAAGTCAGACAAAGACAAATACCATATGATTTCACTTATATGTGGAATCTAAAACACAAAGCAAACAAACAAAATAAAGCTCATAGATACAGAGAACAGATTGATGGTTGCCAGAGGGGAGGGGGTTTGGGGAGGTGAGTGAAACTGCTGAAGGGAATCAAGAGGTACGAACTTTCAGTTATAAAATAAATAATTCATGAGGATGTAATGCACAGTATGGTGACTATAGTCTATAATATTTTACTGAAAATTTGAAAGTTACTAACAACGTAAATTTTAAAAGTTCTCATCACAAGAAAAGAATTGTAACTTTGTATGGTGACAGATGTAACTAGACTTATAGTGGAGATCATTTCACAATGTATACAAATATCGAATCATTATATCATACACTTGGAACTAATATAATGTAATATGCCAATTATATTTTAATAAAAAGAGAAGCTAGTTTTCAAAGGACCACATATTGTATGGTGTTACTAATATGAAATATTGAGACTAGGCAAATCTATAGACACAGAAAGCGTATTAGTGGTTCTCTAGGGAGAAATGCTGCTCTTATAAAACATATTCTAAGATCGGGCCTTGGCAGTTTAGTTGTGGTAGAATGTTGAGAACTGACAGACCCTGAGTAAATAACCTGAGTGTTACCAGGTGAAAGTGAACAGCTCAGTAGAGACTGTGTAGCTGCAAACCACCTGGGCTTCAGCCAGGGATCCCTGGCACTGGCGTCGCACTGCTCTTAGTCAGGCAGAAGCTGAGTTGCACTTGAGACTAAATGATGGGACCTTCTGGTATCAGGCAATCTGGTTACTGAGTCCATTCTTAAGGATTATCTCAGAGTTTCTGCATTTTTGGCAGGTGGCAACACAGAAGCAACAAGAATTTCTGATGTGTAGACAAGTATAAGCAAATGTAAGGATCCTTAAGAATACTGACAGCAGTTAGCCCTGGCAAAAATACTAGCGTTTCTGCTAAGTTGGCAAGATTGAGCTGTATAATTTGGGTAATAAGGGAAATGTGATACTGACACACGTTGGCAGGGTCGGGAACATGGTAGCAACTCATGTTATTTGTAGTCCTCATAAGAATCCTCCAATGCGTATTATGTGTGTTTTACAGTTTAAGAAATTGATACTTGTACAGGTTAATAAATAGTCCAAAGTGTCCAGGCTAACAAGTAGAGATGTGTGCACTGACATCCAGCCTTACGGAGATCAAGCCTATTCTAAGCGGTCCAGGTTGTTGTATGGGATCTTTAATGTTTATGGGTATTGAGGTTCTTGAAAATTTATTGTAGTCCCGTGCCTTGGGCCACATTTCAAAATTTCTTGCTCTATCGTATAATATCACTTATATGTGGAATCTGGAAAAAATGATACAGATGAACTTATTTGCAAAGCAAAAATAAAGATACAGACGTAGAGAATGGACATATAGATACCAGGTGGGGAAGGAGGGGGTGGGATGAATTGGGAGATTGGCATTGACATATATACACTACTATGTATAAAACAGATAACTACTGAGAGCCTACTGCATAGCACTCAGTGCTCTGTGGTGACCTGAAGGAGAAGGAAACTCAAAAAAGAGGGGTTGTATGTATACGTATAGCGGATTCACTTTGCTGTACAGCAGACACTAACAACACTGTAAAGCAACTATAATCCAATAAAAATTTTTTAAAATTTCTTGCTGTTGCATTTATCAGCAATACTCCAAGAACCCCCGAGTGCTTCAGAATAACTATTTATTAAACTCACTTATTATTGGTAAGTTCATTTTATAGCACAGATTTCAGTTGTTGCAGTTCTAGACCAATTGCGCATGTTCAGTCTTCCTCCGAACGTGAGGTAAACACCCACATTACTTGGTGCTTCATATTTAGGGGGATTGCAAGTGTTGCTCTGACACAACAGTGGATATTGACTGAGCATCTTGTGGCACAAATAAGGTTTCCTTTCCTGTTCACACGCAACCACACTTCTGTAATCAAGTGGACAGCAAATGGCCATTAAGCAAAAATGCATGAACACACATAGGTAACATTTAACACAAATGTTATTTTTAAAATGGAATCTCTTTTAGCCCTTTGAGAATTGCAGTGCAATTCTTTCCTTCTCCTCTTATTTTGAGAACATGTCCAGACTGTCAACATAGTAGAAGAGAAGGGTCACTTGGAAATGCCCTGAAAGTCAGAGCTTGTGCCACTGAGCTTGTGGCCTCTGCTTTTCAGCGCCAGCACAGCTGATTCTTCAGAAAAGATTCTCGAGTTTCATTTAAATAAATGGAGTTGAAAAAAACCCATTAAAAAAAGCCTTTCAAGGTCAAGCTTACTTCAATTTCTGTTTACACTGGGTAGAATTTTTACGGTTTTGGCTTAAAACAAAGTGAGACAAGTCAGCAGCCTATATACTAGGCTTATTAGTATAGCTATGATCCCTGGTTTTCCACTTTCAGTTCTAAATAAATATACCCCCGCCCCCAGAAGTAAAGGGCTTGTTTTTTTTCTGATTGTGGGTGTTTATCTCCTCTTTCCCTCCTGTCTTCCCTTTGACCTGACTGGAGGGGGCTCTGAATTTGAGCAGGCTGAGGATGTGCTGAAGGTAACTTTGTCCGGGAATGTTTCCAGTTTTGCAAAGTGGAGAATAATACTTCCCATCAGTACTTCCAGTTAAGCATTTCCAACATTCTGCTCTGTTTCTCAGCTGTCAATGTCGATGTCTTCCATCATACAGCTGATGTGAAACCTCTTCGAGGAACTCTTACTGGATGTCCAAATTGGACTCATTGTCTTTCAGTGTTTTCATCATAACTGACAATGCTTTTTACGAAAATTCTGATAAAGCTGAATTGCAGTTTCCTATCCATCTGTCATCCCTATCACTAAATTGTAGATTGTTGAGTGAAAGGATGAGCCCTGTACACAGAGTAGGCCCTTAATAACTCTTGTAGAATATATAAAATTAACTAGCAATGTGTGCGTTAAAAAAGCATTGGTACTGTTTCAAAGTATGCTTAACACAAGCTGATAAATGAAGTAGCCTCTTCCCATGCGTGGATCTGGTTTGATGAAACCAGGTCCAACAGCCATGGCTCATGTAATATCCCCAGATAAACTAAGGAAGCTCAAAGGCAGAAGAGCTAATGGAGAAATTAGATCTAGTTATAAACTGTATCTTTTAGTTCCCATCTTAGCCTCTGGTAACCTCTCATATCTATTCTATGGTAGCACAATTGTCACCTCCTCCTGAGCTTTTCCTGAACCTGGCAGGCTGAACACCGGTAGTTCTCAGCACTCACTTAAGAATGCAGATAGGTTGGGATGAATAACCAAGCCCTGAATTCAGCTGACCCCAAACAACTTTTAATGATTGACTCACTGTGCAAAATAAAGAATTCTCAGTGTGGTTTAGTATAGCTTATTTAATCATTGCCCTTCTAGAGTTGTATAGGCTGTTTCACTGGAATTGTTAGAATTCTTAAAATGAAAAGTTCTTCTTTTGGTGATAATCCTTCTTCTTCACATTAAAAATGTAAAATTATCCCTTACATTATCCACTTAAAAGAGTCTGTGATTTCACTTCATAATTCTCTATGTCTCTACAGGATCTTAATTCTCTTAAATATTCATTTTTTTTCCTGTCTATTCAAATGACAATTTCAAATAATCTTTCTTTTCTCTTTGTGTATTAACCTTTCGGTGCCAGATCCTTTGATGTTACACTCTGCTGGCTCAGCTCCATATTCTCAGTCCCTCAGGGGTTGACAGGATGCGGCTTTGGAATCTCACTAACTGAACGCCCTCACACACACCCACTGACTCAGTGAGTGTAGCCCTCCCAATTTCCAGGTAATATGTGAGCGTCCCCTGTCACCCACCTGCAGTCCCACCCGTACTCTATGAAGTTCTATCTTATTTCCCACCACACGTTTCTCTCCTGTTAAGGCCAGTTCAGTCTACCTCACCTAAAGGAGTCCAGGAGAGTAGCTCCGTGCTCTCTTGAAGCTATAGTCGTTTTCACAATCCACGACATCTGTCTTTGTCTTCTTCTTCTGAGCACAAACAGAAAAGGGAAATGGCGTATCCCACCGAAGTTGCCACAGTGCTAGTGACCAACGTAAGGGCTACTGTTGGCATAACCGTCAATGTCCATGCCCCTGATCCCCAAAGGGAGGGCTCTTGTGTCTGGCCAAGGCTGTTATCACCTAATTGCTGCAGAAACTGCTAGGATGCACTCACAATTTTCTAGATCTTTACCTTCTACTTACTTTTTCATCACAACCCTACCTGGAATTTAAGTACAGTTCCCAAGGGACTAAGAAATGGACAATTTTAAGAAACAGACAAGTCTGCTTCCCCAAAACAGACTCTAGGCTCCCCCAACAAATCAGACTTGAAAACACACCCTGCCATGCCTGAATGTAGCAGTAAACTAGGTGAGGTTAAACTTTAAACCCATGTTTTTTAAAAAATTCCTTGATTTCCTCTTTTGCATTTGCCCAATGCATAGTGGTTTCTTGAAGCCACAGCCCTAGCTTGTGTCCTTCGTTATTTCACACGTAAACTGTAGGTCCTACACTTTCATCAACCCCACAGCAGCACGGAGGTTGCTACACAGAGCAGGCAACTCTCAGGCAGGAGCCTGCAGCTAGTCACAGTGTCATTGATCCACAGTTGGTCATATGAGTGAAGAGCTGGGAACTCCATCTTTTTTAATGAGGCCTGATCTAGGCCATGTCATATACATTAGTTATAGCAGTGGAGCCATTAAGGAACAGAACATGTAGGAATATTTTCTCAATGGCCCCTGAAGGACAACTGGAGACCTTCATTTTCAAGATTATATTGATAATTAACCAACAGAAAACCTAATCCTGGGGAGGTGCCAGACCTTTTTAAACCATTTGAGGCAACAAAAGAAAAGCTCTAATTCCGGACGAGAAGAAAGGCAAAGCTTCGAGTATGAAAGAGCAGGGACTCAGAATCAGACGTTCCTAAATCTTTACCTTGTATCTACAACTATAAAGTGATCTTAATGACACTGTCACCATCAAGGAACCATAGTTTCATCATTTATAAAATGATAATTATTTGCAGGACTGTTCTAAATAATTCAGATGATAAATATAAAGTAACCTGCATAGTTCCCATACCATGGAATATATTCAACAACTAGAAGGTATTATTTTTAAGACTTTATTATTATTCTCTAGCCAATGCTCACTAGCCATTAAAATATCCCTAAGAAAATTTCCATTAGAATTATAGAATACAGAAAAAATATTGAAAAAATGGTGCTAGCAATCACTTAGTCCAGTGAGTTGAGGGAATTTACACATCTTCCATCCATGAAAGATGCCTGAATGTCAATTGCACATCGATCTAGTTTTTAATTGAAATCAGGGAGACAAAATTGAATCAATAATAAGTACTGTATGATTCCAACTGTATACCATTCTGGAAAAGACAGAACTATGGAGTGAGAATGAGTAAGTTAGCAGCAATTGTTTTTTGTTCTTTCCAAAAGTAATGTTTATTGAGCAATTACTGTGGGCATTTTGTCCCGGGAAGAGGACTGAAAGAAGAATAATGATTCCTTGGCCAAGTGGGTTTTAACCCACAACTTCTGAGGGCGAGGTCCATGCTCACTGTTCTTTCATCACACAGTGGGCCCTTTCTAACCAGTTCTAGGACCTGTTCCTTCTCTCCTTAGTCAGCAATATGCCTCAGGCCATTGCCTTTCAGCTAGATCTTGTTTTCTTCCTCCAGAAACACAAAATGCAAGAGCAATGGCAAAGGGCAGAAATAAGTTAATAGCAAATTACTCAGAGTAACCCCTGGGAAGAGCAATGTTTATAGATCGTTAGTGAAGAGACTTGCTAAGGATTATTAGACAAATCAGTAGTCAAAGTCTATTTCTTTTAATGACATAGTTTCAAATGTGAAATCCAACTGAGTAACTTCCTTACTTTTGACAATAATCATCTATTTTTGTATGTCATAGCTATTTTGTTTATATGTTCAGCTGGATTTAGTTAGGATTGGAGAAGTATGATTCCTTCCTTCCTTCCTTTTTTCTTTCTTTCTTTTCCTTCTCTCCTTTCCCCCTTTCTTCTTTCCTTCCTTCCTTTCCTCCCTCCTTCTCTCTCTCCGTCCCTTTCTTCCTTCTAAAATTGCCCCTCACAGTTTCTTAATTCTCAGTAGGTTCACAGACTTAATGTCACCTCTAGCATAAGCCAAGCACGTGTTACCTCCCAGTGTCTCATTTAGTGATGAAGCATTGACTGAAAGGAAGGGGAATTCTTACATTTTCAGAAGTGACATATGGGAAAAGAACCTTGAGACAGGAGTGCCTGTATATACACCCCTATGCGTGCTGGCTCCGTGGGCCATTGATGACTTTGCGTTGATTCTGAATCACACAGGAAGTTGCATCGGTTACTGCCTAGGGATTCACTCTAACCCCTGGGAAAGACAGAGCTGGGATTCTACTCACAATACATGCTCTTTAGTGGACAAAAAGTGTTTTGTATGTAAGTAAGCCTAAACTTCTAATCTAAGCTTCTTTTTAGACAGATAATGAAATTGAGGCCTCCTGAGGGAAAATGGCTTGCTTAGGGCCACAGTGCCTTGAGTTTTAATATTTATAAAAATATTAAACTAGAACAGAGGTCCCTTGGGAGATGCCAGTACCCTACTGCAGTTACTTATTCAGTGACCAGAACGATAAAGGGGCAAACCCTCTTCATTGCTCCCAAACTGAATCATTAACAGCAACACTTATCACCTCACTTTCTGGCTTGCTTTGTCCAAAAGACAAGAATGCTGGGATGAAATTGGATAAAGGTCAAGGGACCCCAGTTCTAATGTATCATCACTACCTTGTTCTCTTAATATCTGAAAGGTTACTTTTCCCCTCTTATTAAGAATCTAAAATATGTCATCACCTCATTGTGGTCACTTTCCTTAAAGCTGAGTTGTGCTTCCAGGGGGGCTGGCTGGATGATATTGTGAGTATAGACAGTGGCTGCCTTCAAAATTATTCCCTTCCCTCCACACCTGGAATAGTGTGATAGGATCATTCCTATGTGATTTGACTTTCATGTCCTTTCAGGAAAGCTCCTCTCCAATAGGCAGCTATGGTCCTCATTGCAAACTTATGTGATGGGTCGTCTTCCAGGCCCCGCAGTCACTCACACATGCCTGGCATTAAGAATGGATATAATTGAGATTCCTAAAACGATACTCACCACATCAGTTAAAGGGGTTTTCACTATACTCTACTGAAAGCAAAGATACTGAAGGGTATTCAGTAGATAGGCAAAATGAATTAGCATTTTAAAAACATTCTTCTTTAAATTAGGACCTGTAAGAAGGACAGGTATATGGCTGGACACAGAGTAATCGTGAAAGTTCAGATTTACAATTATGAGTCCTGGACTACATCAATAGGTAAGAAACTTTTTCAAAAATGCTAAGAAGGAATGGTTGAAGGTTTGGATATCAAATAGAGGTATGGAGAGAAGGAGAGAAGGTTTAGAAGGGGAGAAACTTGAATTAATGGTGAAGTGTCTTAAAGTAAGACATGTCCCCTCTTTGGCACTCAACATAGTAAACACAATAGTTAAGTGATTGATACATTGACATTAAATCAGACACATGTATAATACTTTCACCTACCTTCACCCAGACTTTTAAAGAGCAACAGAGAGCATCGTTATCACTTAAATTTGTTGTCTCTTTGATGATTACTTAAGTTTTTCACAAGTAGATTTTAGGAGATGAAAGTTTAAAGCAAAAGAAAAAAATGTTACAGTGAAATATAGACATTCATGAACAGAAGATGTACAGAGACATGTAGTATGCAGTGAACCGTGGCGTTCGGGATATGCTGAGACCAGATGGTGGGACGCCTTGAATGTCATACTTAGTGGCTTGGATTTGGTAGGGAATGGGACATGATTTAGGGGTTTTAAAGGAAGAGTGATGACATAAAGTGATTCAGAAAGAACACGATGATTGCGGCTGCTTGTTGGAGGATTGATTTGAAACAGTAAGACCCAAAATAGAGATACTGTTAGGAGAAGTGTAAGAAATAGGGGGAAATATCAGAGATTTAATTAGATAGCGACCTGCCACATTAAAATACGTCTTCACTGCTGCTGACTCCTTCAGATAACGTGTATCATTTTTATCATAAATAGAGCTCATAAGGCTAATTAGAGTTTCTTATGTGCCTGGCACTACGTTCTCAAACTAATTAACTCATTTTATGTCCACAAGAACCGTATGAACAAAATTCTCTTACTAGCCCTCTTGTACAGCTGGAGACACTGAGTCAGAGAATGGTTAGGTAGCTCTTCCAGTGTCATACAGCTGGGAAGTGGCAGACGTGGGATTCAGGTCCAGGTTGATCAGGCTCCAGGGTCTTTCCTATGCAAGCTCATCCAAAGAGGATCATTCTCTAGATTTTGCTAAGGATACAGATGGAGGTAGCCTTCTTTCTTGTTTCTTCCCCATACCCCAACCTTTGTCTATTCCTTTAGTGTCTAATTCACTAAATGTGGAGGGGAAAATGGTCTCTCTCCCATCCCCACACTGAGTCTATGGGCTTTCAGGATCCTTGAACTGACTGAGGTTAGAGACAGTTTGACTTGGTAGGTTCAGATTCTTAAATAATGTTTCCACTCTACTCTCTTGAGCTTACACTGACTGTAACTGCCTCGTGTTACTCAGTATAATTGATGCAATTTACATGGATATCAGCCCAAAAGAATATTATATTGTTACCTTATTGTAAATGCTTAGAATTGACCTTAAATATCTTTCATTTTAGAGTACTATTATCGTCCCTTAAACTAAAACATCTAATCAAGAGATTTTGACCTCTGAGACTTGGTTCCACATTTGTAATATGTTTACATCATGGGCGTTTTCTACCGTAAATCTGTCCTGCGTGGGAAATCCTACAGGTAGAAAGGAGCAAAACTCTATAAAAATAAATCAATCATTTTTGACTATTCTTCTTTCAAAATGTATTCAGAATACACTCTGAGCTCCTCTCACCTGACCAGGCAGGAAATGGCTTTTCAGAATAACTCTCTTGCATAGGACCAAGTCAGGTCAGCAACAGAAAGAGCTTGTCTAGTTAAAGGACCACAGGGATCTGCTGCCTCTGATCTGAAGCACACTCATAGTTTGTCTGAACTCTATTCCAAGTTGAGGCCAAATTGAAAATAATAAAACTCATCTGAAAATAGCTTCTCAGATCCTCCTCCGTTTTTTTTTCTCTCTCTCTTCCATTAAATATTCTAGTCCTAGGGGATTTCAAAAAGAAAGGCCAGAATAGCTTAGAAAGCATACCTTAACATAAAGAGTAGAAAGATTTATATGACAGGAAAACAAGCTCAGATAATGGCTAGAAAATGAAGATTAGTGTGCAGGTGAGAGGACTTGATTATAAAACCCCTGCCCTATCACATCAGGCATCTAGCATAGAAATGGCTAAGCAATGGTAGAGAAAAGTGAGATAAACCATTCTGTGAGAAAGCAAGGAAACTATAATTACTATCTATAATTTTTCATAACCCTTAAAATATTGAAAAACCTTAAATGCAAGAGAGTTAGTAATCACAACAAAAAGAAGCTTCTTATATAAACCTCTTATAGCCAGCCTCTTATATAGAAATATGAATATGCCTTATTAAAAAGTTATGAAAGTATAAACACTTCTACTCACTTAAAAATTAAACCTGATGTAGACAAATTTTGAGTAATCATCTCTGCTGATATGTTTGAATCAGCATTCCAGTTATAAAAAATGCACGTTCACTTACAGTTTATAGAAATGGTAAAAGTCAAAGTTCACCTGATGATGTTAGGGTGTTAACAGTACAAAACAATGTGCAGTATTTTCACGCACCAAAATGCGATTTCAGTCCTGAAAGTTGAACACTAAGAGCCTCGGGCCCTGTGTTTCTGAGTGGTGTGTTGGTATGTTGGGGGGGGGAGGGGGTTCTATATATAATTATAGTATGGAATGAATAATAAGAAGAATAATAATTAATATTTTTAGAATGTACTATGTGACAGACACTGTGCTCATCACTTTACATGCTTCAGTTTACCCAAAGATCAATGAAAATAGACTTCTGTGCCATCTCTAATATTTTAGCCTAGACATTGGCAAACATTTGCAGTGATAGAACACTCACTGCAGAAACTGGATATTGGTCTATGCCAGAGACGTCTGCTTGTTTCTCAAACACAAAGCTAGCTTACCACTTAAGGAAGGGTAATTAAAACAAGAGATTAAACTTTAAAAATGTGATTTCAAATCTTAGCTATGTCAGTTCTTACCTATACTATTGAGAAAGTCATTATTAACTTCCTGAGCCCTCAGATATCTAATGGTGGGTCATGATACCTACCCTGTGAATCTCACTGATACATTTTAAAGTAGAAATTAAATGATGTTTATGAAACTTCTTTGAAAATTATAAAATACCAGAAAATAAAATTGTCATTTTTTTTCTGTATCTACAAACCTCTCTGATTTGCTAGTGCTCTGTAAATAGATACAATTGGCTCAACATCTAGAACAAACTTCTGGTGTTTATTAAAATTTGCATTATGATGAAGGATGGAAGCAAACAGCCAGCAGCATCTCAAGTTGCCATCTTCTTAGTGCCTTGAAATTGCAAAGATTTTTACATCATGCTCATGCAGAGAAAACACATAGGAGGAACCACATCTGTTATGTCTGCCGCACGAGACGCATTTATTTTTTCTGATTCTGCAACGTGCAGTGGGTCGTTCTTCTGGTCTCACCTGAGGTCACTCCTGCTGTTGTCATCATCTGAGGGTTCAGCTGGGGTCGGGGAGGGGGCGTGAGATGATCCAGGATGGCCTTCATCATATGGTATTTCAGCTGCAATGGCTACAATAACTGGGGCCTCTCTGTCCACATGGTCTCTCTAGTAAGAGAGTGAGACTTCTGTACATCATGGTGCAGGACTTCAAGGGGGTGAAAACGGAAGGTGCAAGGCCTAGAGGTCATATAGTATCAACATCAGTCACAGGGCCAGATGAGATTCCAGGGCAGGGGAAGACTCCACCTCTTGATGAGAGGGAGGCAAGACCACATCGCAAAAGAGCATGCAGGAAGCCAGGGATTACTAGGCCAGCTTTGAAAATGTCTTCCTCACTAGTTTAGTCCCTTGTGCAAGCTATGGGTGATCTCTGCCAGAGAACCCTCCTTTCTGTGGTCAGGGCTCACTGTGACATAGGGGAACTGTGCCATTCTAACACAGACAGGAGAGGTGCAGTCATCCAACTGATTACACTCATCCTCACTGATGAAAATTCTATTGCCTGCTTTTTGGAGAAGTGATTCTGGCTCCTTTCCATTGCAAAAAACTAGCAGAGACTGAATGCGACAAGGAACATTGCCTCCTCTCCTTGGGATAAAAAATTAAAAACTAAAACAAAACAAAAACACTGTAAACAGCCCTCTAATATTAATTCACACCTTTTCTTTTCCCTCACATACTTGTTCAGTAAATATCTTTATACCAGATAAATGGGACAGCCATGGAAGAAAAAAGTTTGGGGAGAGAAAATTATGATTTATACATGTTGGGTTAAAAATAATTGCAAAACATCCAAGTAGATAACTTGATATGAAGGGGTTCTCTGATGTTTTATGTTTTTATTTAAAATTTGCTGGGCTTCCCTGGTGGCATAGTGGTTAAGAATCCGCCTGCCAATGCAGGGGACACGGGTTTGAGCCCTGGTCTGGGAAGGTCCCACGTGCCGTGGAGCAACTAAGCCCATGCGCCACAACTACTGAGCCTGCGCTCTAGAGCCCGCAAGCCACAATTACTGAGCCCATGTGCCACAACTACTGAAGCCTGCACACCTAGAGCCTGTGCTAGGCAACAAGAGAGGCCACTGCAATGAGAAGCCCGTGCACTGCAACGAAGAGTAGCCCCGCTCACCGCAACTAGAGAAAGCCCGCGCACAGCAACAAAGACCCAATGCAACCAAAAATAAATGAATAAATTTTTAAGAAAAGAAAAATTATTCTGTGAACAAATATGTGAAGCATCAGAAGTAAAGGTATCTTATTTCACAATTTTGCCTGAAATCAACACTATCTGTAAGCTTAATTTAAAGGGCATGCCTGCCACCACTGCTGTAATTTTTTTCCCCCAGTGAACAAGCAGAGATAGCATGAAATGGCTGTAAAACCCCAGGGAAAATACATATGAACATTAAAAGGTAAATAAAGATAAATCCTCAGAAGATAACGACTCATAGGAGATGATGTTCATATTTTGCTATTAAGACATTGCTCTTTTCCTGTTATTTGCATTTTTCCTATGATTTCAGCAATCGGTAGAGATTACAGGCAATATCTTATCAGTTAATGACAAGAACATCTGGGTCCTATCTCCCCTGATGCATTTTAATCAGGTCATTGAAAGGAAGCTCAGCAGCTGAAAGCTATCTGTTTTCTTTGGGATAATTGCACAATGTAATTAAAAGTATTTTATCAGCAGTCCATGGCAGAAGAGAGAAGTTCTATGCATGTGGCCTCATGGATGTGAATTGCAAGCATTTTTAACACTTGAGGAACTTGTCTTATAAATCATTACCTCATACTCTAAGACGCCATTAGCTTTTTGGTGCTCGTGCTTGCTGGCTAGTCAGTGAAAGACTTCCAGAAAGACTCTAACTTTCAGAATCATAAATCGCAGGCAGTGTCACTTGCATTGAGGACACTCATGCAGTGCAAGTGTCTGTGGACAGAACCCATGCCCTCTACTCATCAACCCTCAAAGTCATACTCAGATAAAGACACATCTAGAAAACATCACATGGTACACTTCTTCCCACAAGGCGCAGAGAGGGTTCATGAGATTTGAAGTCAAAAGAGTAGAGTTCTCTTTATAGCTGCACCGGTAGCTACATAAATTGAGAAATTATTTGCGTTTCTGGACCCATTTCTTCATATGGCAAACAGGTCTATAAATTAAATTCCTAATTCACAGAATTATGTCCCATGCAGTAAGTAAGGTGCCCTTGAAGCTTGCACATGTGCAGCAATAAAAGATATCTGTTAGCAAATTTAACATATTAATTTCCCTAATGTGTTGTATGCTTGGCCTTTATTCACTGTTTTAAACTGAGGTATAATTTGTATATAGAAAACAGTACAGATCTTAAGAGTTCAGATGAATGAGTTTCACAATTTTATGTGCTCGTGGTAACCTCCAACGGAAACACAGTGTAGAACTTCCACCCATGCCAGAAATTCCCTTGGGTCCCTTTCCAAGCAATTCCAGCTGCCTGCTTCCCAGGAGTGGTAGTCACTTCTGATTTCTGCATTGCCTGTTCTTGGTCTTCAAAAAAATTGAATTATACCATATGTATTCTTTTCATCTGTTTATTTTTGCTCTCTCCATATTTTTTGAGATCCATCCAAGCAGCTGTTGACTCTTTTCATTAGTATTCGATTCCATGAATATACCACAATTTGTCTATTATACTGTTGGTAGACAGTTGGGTTGTTTGTAGTTTAGGACTATTAGGAACATTCTTGAATAAGTCTTTTCGGGTACCTTTTTCATTTCCCTTGGGAAAATATCTAGGAGAGAAAACGATGGGTAGGAAGGCAGCTGCACGTATGATTTATGAGAAACTGCCAGAAGGTCTTCCATAGGGCTCCTGACGTGTCGCACACCCAGCGGGGAGATGCAGTTGCTGTATGTTTGGTGACATTCGGTGTTGTGTTGTAGTCAAACTAGAGCTGTGGAATGGACCCCCTGTCCCATCCAACATTGGTTCAGATGTCAAGACTGATGGCACCAGACAGACACCAAAAGGTATGAAAAGATTTATTACTGTCAGAATGAACTTTTCTGGGAAGGGCACAGCAGCCTCCCAAGTAGATCTGTGAGTCTGATTATTTTAGGTACCTCATGTAAGTGGAATCATGCAGTATTTGTTCTCCTGTAATTGATTTATTTCACTTAGTATAATGTCCTCCAGGTTAATCCACTTTGTCACAAATGGCAGGTTTCCCTTCTTTTTTAAGGCTGAGTAATATTCGGGCCCGTAAGCCATGGCTGCTGAGCCTGCGCGTCCGGAGCCTGTGCTCTGTAACGGGAGAGGCCACAACAGGGAGAGGCCCGCGTACCGCAAAAAAAAAAAAAAAAAAAAAAGGAGGTCCCTGTTTATGTCCATTTTAAGATAAATTTTATAATAATGCTTCTCTTTGCTAACTGTAGCTCTGTGAATAGAAAGCCATCTTTCTCCAAGTTCAGAGCTTTTTTTTTTCTATTTAAGTATATCTAAGTTCTTTCATTTTAAATTATCAGCACCATCTCTGACAGTTTATTAAAGGACCCTGTTCTGCTGGGATATTCAATAGAGATAATGTTTACCCGTGTAATCTATAGTTATGAGTGGATTTCCTCTACCATCTCCAGGATGCCATCTGGAATTGCTCTTTGTACTCTGTCCCCAGGCAAGACATCTGCCAGTGACCTGTTTCCTCCATTCTAAGCTCCTCTTTCCCCCAAAGCACTCTGGCTCATGAGGAATTTAACCTCCACATGTGCACACCCCACAAGTGATTTTTTTCAGAAATAGAAAAGTTACATTTGAATAAAACGTAGTTTTCAAGTAGTTTATCCTCACTCTTACTCTGGTCTACTGCTTTTCTTTCTTAAATCATCAATTCCTTCTAAGCTCTGATGAAAATACCTAATTTGAATACTTTGTCAAGGAGCACAGAAATTCACATGGAAGCTGACCTAGTTCATTCCTATACTCCTGAACTGTGTGGCGGGCGGCAGAGCTCTCATGTAAACTCACATGGAAGCTAGTTCATTCCTATACTCTTGAACTGTGTGGCGGGCGGCGGAGCTCTCATGTAACCTTCCAGAGCTGGAATACTTGTGGATAGTCTGGCTTATTTATGTTCTGTTTTCTTTGCTTGATGGTGAATTTCTAAACAGTATTCTTGGTTTCAGTGATTATGACTGAACTGAATTAGTCTATACAACTAGTTGGAGAATATTGAACCTTTTTAGTTATTGTTTGTGTTTTTAGTCTTCTGTTTACTGATCAAGGAACTGGCACAGAATTTACTCAACAAGGACTTTGGGGCACATATTATTCTGGCTTATCACCAGGAATGTGCATTATAATCATCAATGGAGCTTTCAAAAGTGTGTATTCCCCACCTCGAGCCCTAGAACACGTGATACACCATGTGGAGTTGAAGCCCAGGTTAAATCTATTGTGTTCTCATGAATAAGGATGGATAAACTCTACTACCCAGTGAAGCACGAGTCTTCTCTCAGCTCCAGGAATGCAGCAGTGAGCATGATAAAGTCTCAGCTCACAAGGGACTGGCAATCAGTGTTAGAAACAGGCACATAAATGTTCACCTTAGATATAACGTGTAGCACATCTGACTGATTGGCGATTAGAGAATGCGTTCAAGAAAAAGTGATGTCTTAGCACAGTTCTGAGAAATAGCATCACCCAGATGAAAACAGGACCAAGAACATTCCAGACAGAGGGAGCGGCATAGGCAAAGACACTGAAGGGAGAGGAACCTCGAACATTAGAGGAATTTTAAGTAAAAGTTGTTGATAGGAGAGGGTGAGGAAGATATCATATGCAGGGTCTAGAAAACCACGTGTAGGATTCAGATTTCATCCGAGTCACACAGAGCAGAGCTGCAAAGTGTATAAATGTAAACCTGCTAAGTAAACACACCTCACATGGCTTACAAGTGCTGAAGCTTTTGGCAAGTGGCTGAAACTCTCTAATCCTCGATTTTCTAATCTCTTAAATAGGACTAATAAGACCAGCCTTTCATGTAGGTTGAGGACAAAATGCTATTACAAATAAGAAGTATTTCTTTCAGGACTTTTCTCCTAACAAAAGGCCATTCTCTGTCCATTTTCTTCTTCCTCTTAACTCTAACCATGAGGACTCGGGCTGTAGTCACCCGGGTGGCTTGGAACCATAGCCCAGGAAAGAGTAAGGCAGGGACACAGCAGCCGTTAGTACGCTGCAGCCACAAGGAATTACAATCACATATCCAAACATGACATTTATGCTGTGCTTGGGAGACGTTTAGAAATAGATGGTACCAGGCTTATTAATTAGCAGCAGGATGTGAGGTTTTGGTGGGTGTCTCTGTGACTCTTGGTCTTTTCTTCATGGTTATAAAATGATGGCTGTAGGGCAGTTTCATGAGGGGTAGGAAGGGGCAGCAGAGGAAAACAAGTGTGTGTAGCCCTTTTCCCCACACATTTTTAGTCTCTGAAGAAAGAAAATTTTAACAAGAACTGAAAAGATGTACCTATTTAGACAGCTCACCTCATCCTGAGATGAGAGAACTGGGATTACAAGAAGTAAGTCAGAAAGAGAAAGACAAATACCATGTGCTGACACATGTATATGGAATCTAAGAAAAAAAAA